>NC_035437.2:7603407-7960607 GCF_002127325.2 Helianthus annuus | reverse complement strand
TTTGGCAAACGGGGCAAATTGAATCCGCGGTACGTCGGACCATTCGAAATCATAGAAAAGATTGGCAAGGTAGCCTACAAGTTGAACCTACCAGCTGAACTCGGGGCAGTTCACAATGTCTTTCATGTATCGAACTTAAAGAAGTGCCTATCAGATGAAAATCTTATCATTCCTTTTAAGGAACTCACTATCGACGAGCGGTTGCAGTTCGTCGAGGAACCAGTAGAAATCACGGACCGGGATGTGAAGGTCCTCAAACACAAGAGAATCCCTCTTGTCCGAGTTCGTTGGAACTCCAAACGTGGCCCAGAGTACACCTGGGAACGCGAAGACAGGATGACAGAAAAGTACCCCCATTTATTCGGGAACCAGGCAACCACTACTGAGGCTGAAGCTACTACTTCGGAATTTCGGGACGAAATTCCAGATCAACGGGGGGAGGATGTGACACCCCAGGAAAACCAGTGAACAGTACAGTTTACCTAGCTTCCTCAGTGAGTGCATACCAAATTTCGGGACGAAATTTCCAATTAGTTGGGGATAATGTGACAACTCGAACTTTAGACTCGCTTTATGTAACGTTACGTGTCTACGTGATATCTGAATAATGAATGTTATGTGAATCTTGTGATTATGTTATTACGTGTGTTGTGTTTACTATATGTGTTTGTATGTTAAATAAGCCAAACCGCACAAGATGTTCTAAACACATAACACTACACTCGACCGCACAAGGCCATTGGGCCATATCAATGGTAATCGGACTTCAAGGGCAGCCCATTAAGGGCCGGCCCATTCCTTCTCCTTTTGGTCGTGTAACACAGCCTTGGGGGTTGTTGTTCCTCTCATTTGTTACAAACGTATCACACACACACAAATTCTAAAAACCCTAGCTCCTCTATCTTGTCTCTCTCTCTCTCGGCTGCTTAGAACCCGACGGCACAAGGCACAAGAGGATCATCGCCTCTCTCTTGATTTCCAACCGGTTAGTGTATGTTGCTTGTTTACTAATTGATTGTATATGCACTCACATGATGTTACATGATGGTTGTTGATCGATCTAGGCTAGTCTTTATATGTGAATACACCTCATGATCTTTACACAAAAATCGGAAGTATAGATATATAGTAATCGGCTGTGATGTGTTAATGCGTTAAACGGACTCATGCTTATGGAATCGGTATTGTATGTTGATGATTAATCTGTTATGATGACATGAAATTCGGATGATGTGATGCTAACCGGCTGCCATGTATTGATTCGGGTTATTGGAGTTAGTATGAATGTTCTTGTTGAATTGTTAAGTCAAGATTAGGGTTCATAGGAAATTCATAATAAAAACCCTTGTTTGATTCATAATTAGTTAACCGAATTGTAGGGAGTATGTTAATTGATTGGTGTATGTTTGGAAACTGGTAAACAAATTATAACCGAATTACTTGATTAGTGGGATGATTGAACTGATCGCACAAATGGACCACACGCACAAGCTGGCTCGATCGCACAACTGAGCTGGTCGCACATGCTGGTCCAAACACACAAGTGCAGCCCAGTCGCACAAGGGCAGCCTGGTCGCACAAGGCTGTGTGTTGGGCCGGGCAGTCCAATTGTCCAATCGCACAAAAGCCCACAATCGTACAAGCCCAATCGGAGCGCACAAGTATATCATCAGTTGGGCTGTGTTTGATAACGAAACTGTTGGGCCGAACAAGCCCAAAGTCAGACCGCACAAGCCCCACACTAATCGCACAAATGACTGTTTAGTTGCTGGGCCGAGATGTTTTTTTATGTATTGCTTAACTGTTGGGCTGGGCAGCCCAAATATTCTAGTCGCACAAGCCCATTTCCTGATCGCACGATATCGGCTGGATCGCACAAATTGTTATATGTGATAATTGGGCCATAATCTGAATTGGGCCGTAAGATGTTAAAATTGGTTGTAATATGATGGACCGCACAAGTCCACCACTAAGCTTTATTCATTTGGGCCGATGCATGTATTGAATCGTATGATATAGTTGGGCCGGGTATTGTTTGGGAAACATATGATGAATCGCACAAGTGTATGACTATTGTATGCTCTTGATTGTTTACGTACATACGTGCTCGCTTTGATGTAAACGTGCAATACTTGAACACCAAACCTGACTTGTATGGTAACCCTGTTAGGACGAGGTTGACCACTATTAGTTCAAGAGTCTTTTATTGTGTATCTGCCGAGCAAACCAAGGTGAGTTCACACAGCCAAGGCATGGGATTCCCGGGTTGGGAATTGGGTTGGATATGATGAATGTGGAATGATTACTCGTACTTACACATATATCAGACTATAGACCATCGTCCTCAGGTTAGTCAGGACACGTTACGTAAAGCCTACGTAACCCAGTATATTTGCCATATGTCTCCCGGGTCGGGAAGGACACGTTACGTAAAGCCTACGTAACCCAATACCATTCACTGGCTTCCAGGTCGGAAGGCCACGCTGCGTAAAGCCTACGTAGCCCCCACGCGTACCACTGTCCTCGGGGAAGGGCACGTCACGTAAAGCCTACGTGACCCTGTACGTTTTCCTGTTCTCGGTAAAGAAGAACACATGGTCGGAAGTTAGTCTAGTAAGTACCGTTAATGAGAAGCCCTCATTAACCAGGATGAACATGGGAAGCCCCCACTTTTATTACACACTAGTATGGGAAGCCCCCACTAGCTATACTTATGCATTACATTATGAACTTACTTTCTGTGAACTCGCTCAACTAGTTTGTTGATTATCTGCTACATGCCTTGCAGGACCTTAAGTATACTCGGAGCTTGCACAAGGAAGGAGCAGGTCGTTGTGGCAGATGGATCATGAACGTTATTGAACTTATAACTTTATTTGGGTTTACTTTATATTGCTTCCGCTACTTAAAACAGAACTTGGTTTTGAACATCAGTCATGTCATGATGATTTACATTATTAAATGCTATGTTTGATATGATTGATGGCTTGATCCTGGTCAGTCACGCCTCCAAGCGGTGGTACTCCGCGTGTGGGATTTTGGGGGTGTGACAGTCTGTACTGCCGGAGATGGCTCACGGGCCCAAGGTTACATCTGGTAATTGTAGTGTTAGAACTTGTGGAAAATTATGATATGAAGGTGATGAAATCATATAGAGAAAACATATTTCTCTAAGTACCCATCACATGGGTCTTCAATTATTTCTTCTTTTCAAGAACTCTCCATATATTCATGTATATTTCTTGTATCCACTCTCTTGTATTTTTCTAACATTTTTCTCTATCTCAAAATGAGGCACATAGCCTACTATTTTTACAAGAGACGTGGGTAGTGAAGAGTTTCTCTTAAATTGTGATTTATTAGAGACATAAAACTTTAATAAAAGTTTCACTTAATTAGTTATTTAATTAGAGAAATAAAAACTCTAATAAAAGCTAATCAAGTGACATGAAAACCCTACTCAAGAGTTTGTCACCATTAAGAATCCCATTAATTATTACTAAATTAATTTCCATTCATATTATTCCATATATAAATAACCAACTTTTTAGTGCATCATCATTTGTAACTTGTGCTTTAGGAGTTTTTCAAAAAAAAAACTTGATTTTTACTTTTAATCCAAAGGTTTTTAGGATTTTGTAATTTTAACCCTACATAATTTGTTTTTTTAACTTTAACCCAAAACTATTTTTACTTTTAGCACAAAGGTTTTTAGCTTTTGCAATTTTAACCTTACATAATTTGTTTTTTTAATTTTAACCCAAAACTTTTCATTATTTGCAATTTAACTTCACAACTTTTGTCATTTATACTTTTCATCTTTGGCAAAATTTTCGTTTTACGTATAGTTCTAAATTTTTCGACTTAATACAACGCAACGTACGAGTATGGTTCAACTTTTTTATGTTTGTTTCAAAATTTGCAAGTTAACACGACGTAACGTGCATGTGTGGTTCAACGTTTTTTACCTCTGTTTTTTCACAACAATGCAGGGTGTGCTTTGGGGGGTTTTCTAAAGAAAGCAAATCCTAAGTCGAGTCAGTGTTGGTGGTCGATGACGGTTGTGTGACATTAGTACTATTTGACATTGTTTTACGCCCGTCACAACGCGGGGTGTGCTTTGGGGGTTTTCTAAAGAAAAAATGGTTATGCATACGGTTGTCGTGACCTTGGCTTTGGCGGTTTTAAAAAAAAATTGATTTTTTTACTTTTCATTCAAAAGTATTTCATAAATTACTTTTAACCAAAACTATTTGTTTTTTTTTTTACTTTTAAGACAAAACTTTTTATCTTTTGCAATCTATTATCGCAACTTTTTTTACTTTCAACTTTGATCCTTTATAGTTTTCATTTTCCGTAAATTTTTCGTTTTATGCTTGGTTCTAAATTTTGTGACTTAACACATCGCAACGTGCGTATTTGGTTTAACGTTTTTACGTTTCGTTCTAAATTTTTGCGAGTTAACACGACGCAACGTGCGTGTGTGGGTAAACGTTTTTACATCGTCTATTTTTTTCCCGTTTGACAGGTTTAACATAACGTGTGAGTCCTAAATCGACTTTATAACTAAAGAATCCCCGCCGCATTGCGGCGGGTCTCAATCCTAGTTATTCTAATTTTCCAACACAACACACTTTCGTAACATGTCTAAAATGGCCTTTAATTATCTTTAAATCATCAACGATAACATTAATTTGTGGGGGCCTAAGTAAGACAGGTTATGAGTAGTTGATGAAGGACAAAATCTAAGTGAGTGACACTTAACAAGCGTGTTATTTTATAATTCTTTTAAAAATATGTGGCACACAATGGTAAGAGTAGTTAAAATACCATATGACTATATATTATGTCTTAACTACGCATCCTTAACCCAAGGTATGGATGCCAATAAAAGCCATAAAGTGTTTTTTTTTTAATTGCAAGTAACGACGTACCAATCACCGTGATACCGGGCGCTGTGGCCAAGTTCGACTACTCGATCGCCACCAGCCCCTTGGGTCTCCCAAATGCGCGGGAACACGACCTCCACCTGCCCGAAGGCACGGCAATGAAATAATCGGTAAAACCTCGCCTCCCATCCAAGACAAACCGGCGCCACCCGTATTCCCCCTTCACCTGGATGCCGCAGAAAATAATGGGGAGAGTGAGAGTCGAACCTGGGTCGCAAGGAACACCAAGTCTTTCCCCAACCCGTATTCGTCCTTCACCTGGATACCGCAGAAAAGCCATAAAGGTTAGGTTGATACGAAGTATATATAATGCTAAGGTGTTTTACCTACACTAGAACAATTTAAATAAAGGTGTTGGTAAAACTCCATATGTTGTAGTTAAAGAGAATGGAAGTAGAACTTTTAACCATACTTTACAACTAAACTTCCATTAATATGACACTATTTTAAAGATCTTTAACTTAATGACACTTGCCAATTTCTACCCAAACCAAACAATCAAGGATAAACTTCTTCTTCATTGGTTGCAAATCTTAAAAGTAACATCTAACTTCCTTACCAAAATTTTGGTAAACCACAAGACCATCAAGAATCAACAAACACAGAGGTTCAAGAGGCCGCACCCCTTGTTAGGGGTTTAGGGACAATGCCCAGGGCGAGTTCCAAGGAGCAGAGACCTTTGCGGGGGTCTTCCTGGCCCATAAGCGGCAAGTAAGATTAGTATGTAGTAACTAATCAGTGCTAACTTGGTTGCTAGTGTAAAGTTAATTCTAATGAGTAGTAACTTGGAGCACTGGTATTTAAGTAATATGTTGTACATCATTTGTTTTCATACATCCTCATTATCATGCCATGGAAGCCACTAAAGCAATCAAGCTGGTTCTGGGTGAGTTCTATCAAAGCGATAGGATTCCATTTTTCTTGGCGTTATGGAGAGAATCCAAAAATTGTTTGTTCATTGAACCTGATAGAACTGATGAAAAGAACAAAGGTATCTACTGGTGCAGCAACAAAACAAGTACTGAAGTAGGGTGCAACAAGTTGAAAATAGGAAATTATAAAGAATCCTACATTATTTGTATGTTGTAATGTTTGTCCTTTGTTCTTCCTCCTTTCAAAATGATATAATTCCTTCTAAATGCATTCATCAATAAAAAACAATAGTGTAAGTGTCGTGTTTTCCTATAAAATGGTCGAATTAGAAGTTCAACAAATTTGATCAACTATATATTGACGGTAATCACGTGTGAACCTTATACGACTCGTATAGAGTTATACGACCCATATTAGGTACGAGGTAATAAGAGGTCACTCAACAGTGACAGAAAGTGATGGATGTAATATTACGTCAGCCTTACACGACTTGTATAAGTCTATACGACTCGTATAGGACTCTGAAAAAATGATTTCCTTTGAAATGCATTCTGCCTTTATAAACAACAAAAGGAGAGGAACATTTCAATGTTTCTTCTTCTCTTCTTTCTTTCGACAAACAATTCCACCCTGTCTTGGTTCGACCACAATTACGATTTTGGTGAATCATCCGGCAACAACACGGGCACGTTTATTACAGAAAGCAATGTGGGATAGTATTTATTAACTTGTTTGTTTGTGAAATACTTACCACGCTGTTGTTTTAGGAGGGGTCTGTCGTCCTTAATTCTTACAACGGGATAGTAAATGATGATCACGCGGAGGAGGCCGTGTCCAGCTTTCGTTTTATCACAAGAAACCGTTGTTTCCAGACCTGAACAAGGTAAACATTCATTTATTTATTTGAATTAGGCGTTGGATTTACCATCATCTTTTACCCGTTGGTTATTTTCAGTTTGTTGTGCCTAGTGGACCGTTGTTGCCATACCTGAACGAGGTAAGTGTAACACCCCGCGTTTCCAAAGTCAAAGTCAAAGTACAAGTCAAAGTCAAAGGAAGAAAAGATTGTTAAATTCGATCTGTCACTCCTTGCTTAACCATTGATTGTACACCGTGACTTGTAATCAAATTCTATTATTTGTTTACTTTAGTTGTATTATGTGGAGTATCTATAATAATTGCTGTCTAATCGAGATTTATCGCTAATCTATCAATCGCTAATCGCGTCGCAATCGCATTCGCAACTTGGTTTATAGGTTCTGTATATTGTTTTACGTGTGTGTGCTAATTATGTGTTACATGTGCATGTGTATTTTATGATTATGGTGATTAATCGAAAACGCAATCGCAACTCTATCGCAACGCAATCTAACCGCAAACGCTAAACGCAAGTTTATTTATGTTGATTGTATGTTAGATATAGTAAGTGCGGCTATTAATTAAATTTATCGCATCGATTAATCGACACTCGCTCAAATGCATCGCATCGCTCAACGCACGAAACGAAAACACGAAAACCAACTCACCGGATCACTTCGATCGAATGACCATTCGATCGAGTGGTCCTCCGTACGGATGACCATCCGATCGGCTTGCCATCCGATCCGACACTTGTGTTCCCCTTTCCTCTTTTGGAAACCAATAATACCTCTTGTCATATCACAAACAATGATGTGACAGCTCTCTCGTTCGACCAGCACGTTCCAGCCCTCGTTTCTCTCGATTTCTCGTGATTCTTGTAAGTTTTCGACTCAAATCTTGTACATCTATCATCTACACACACTTCTTCATCATTTTCACCTTTGAATCTTCACTTTTAACCATGAAATCAGCGGATTTGAGGTGTTCTAGGATGATGTCATCATGGGGTTCTTATGAACTGCAAGATTTGGCCTCATTCCACCAAGAACAACTCAGATCTACGTGATTCCACATGATTAAACATTGTTTTCACATAGATCTAAACATTTCCATGATTAGAAGGATTGAAAGATGGTTTCACAACTTTCTTTCAACTCTTTTACACTCAATGCGCTCAAAACCGATAGATCGTAGCTCGTTCAGGCCTTCTACTCGTTTCTAGTGAAGTGTCGGTCTGAGAATCTGATTCCTATCAGCGAGATAACCGACTTAGTGGGTTGAACATGAACAACCGTCACGAACCGTTAACTAATCAAGCTGGGGTGATTCTTACTTCGATCGGATAACTTGGACTTGGCGGGGTTTTACGTTGTTTAAACACGTTGTCACACCATCTCGACCAAACCACAAACTTTTCAAACTTAACAAAATATTCAAGTTTTCAAAACGATTAGATTTTTGTAGGGATTGTCGTCCGATCGGATTGCCATCTGATCGGATTGCACTTGGTATTGACACTTAAACATTTTCAGAACATATCAATTCCAACGGATTACCATCTGATCGGATTGACATCCATCGAATGACCGTCCTGCTGTGAACTTGTTCTCACTGGAAACGTCTCGCCAATCAGATTGCCTTCCGATCGAACGACCATCCGATCGGATGACCGTTCGATCGAACTCGTTCGATCGAACGACCTGAAAGGTAGACACACTTCTCTGATTTTAAAATGCTACAACGAAAACTTCAAAGCCATCATACACAAACACATCCATCCCAAACGAATGTCAATCTGACCGAATGGCCATCTGACCGGATGACCAACCGACCGGATTGTCATTCAATCAAATGACCATCCGTTCAAATTGTCGTCCGATCGGATGACCACTCGTCACTCTGTCACTTCCATCGTTTAACGCGTCGTTCTTCGCTTATGCTATCGTTAACTGTTCAGGCTAATCCCTCAGCGCTCCCTTCAATCCAAGAGAGTGTTTATTTACTAAACACGATCTGTGAGTATACTCGACCCCTTTTTTCTTTACACACTTTTGGGTGTTACATTCGTTACTAATTCAAATCACAATCGACACACAACGCAAACCGTTACTGCATGTTATACGTGTTATTCGATGAATGCTTGTATGTTATGTTTACACAGTGATTGTTGCTTGACACCTTAGCAACGATAGTACTATAGTTTGGACTCAGCACTTGTCGTGGACAGGGGTTGTTAAGGGCCTTACTTCACATGTCCCAGTGGGGATATGTGTTGCGCATTCTACAACTCGCAGTCACTTCTGTGCATATTTCATTGTCGATAACCTACTAGCTTCACCTTGCTACATTTTACATGCTGGTTATGCGTAAACGATTTCGCTATCTATTATACTATTAAACTTGTATGCTCACCTTTACACTATGTGTATTGACCTCTATTTTAACGTATGTGACAGGTGTTTAGGATGCTTTTGCTTGTTAGCTGCTATGGAATCAAGCTAGGAGATTCTAGATATCAACTAAATAAAATCTGAGTTGTCGGAATGGATATTTGTCTTTGAGAACATCGTTTGTAATAACTGTTTTTATTTTATATGTTTGTGGTATGGGACATGAACCATTAATATATTATAATTAATAGTTGTTATGGATTCTCCTGGACAATCTGTTTCGCTCGGTGCCGCGCCCCGATGATTCCGCCATCGGTTGGGGGTGACAGTAAGCATTTATTGTTTGGTGTTAGATTTACCATCTTCTTTTACCCGTTGTTTTTTTTAGTTTGTTGTGCCTAGCGGTGAATACGTTTACGGGTGTCCGGGTTACGAAGTCAGGTATGATGCTTCATACGGACAACAAAACTATGGCTACAGCTTTTTCGTTAGCGAGGCCACGTATGAACAAAAAGACGTTGGTGAGTCTTCTTACGCCCAAGAGTCATTGGTTGACGAACAACCCGCTTACCCAAAAGTTTCGTACGAACATGATCAGGTATGCATGTTATATGTTTTGTTAATATATTATTATAAATAACCATCCCTAGTGCTCTAGTGGTGGCAATGGGTATTTAAGTTCCACCTATGGTGGGCCCGTGTGAGTTTTCCCCTTCAGGTTTCAGGTTCGAGTTTGGGTGTTAGGGGTTTCTCACTGAGGAGTTTTAAATTGGGGATCTATTGTGTGAGGGGGCTCTCTAGCGCGGACCCGGTTAAGACAACGTATGCTGACCTCCTGACATTCGCGAGTAATCCACACCTTTCAAAAAAATGTTATTATAAAGGTTACATATTTTGTTAAAATGTATTACAAATGTATATATATTTCTTTAAATATTATTGTAAATGTTATACAAATTTTTCATTTATGTTGTTTAGGATTTTATGTTGAGTTGGAAGTTTGGGTAAAACAAAGGGGTTTAGATAACGGATACGCTATTGTTACTATACGGTCTAAGAAACATATGTTATGGCTCCAATGATGTCATAGCGGCGAGCATGAGAGTAAGGCCACTGTTAGGAAAACCGGCAGCAAAAAATGTGGATGCCCTTTTATGGTGACAAGGTTTCTCGTCTAAAGGCATGGCGCTTGGTGGATAGATAATTTGAACAAGAATCATAACACCACCACAACCCTACTCAACATCTGGAGGGTTATGCGTATGCCAGGAGACTCACTCGTAATGAATTTAGATTGGTGCAAGAGAGCTGACAAATCAAGACACAAAGCCCCATAAAATCCGGAAAGCCATAACCGAACAGAACCTTGAAAACAAGTCTGTTCCGAAGGACATACACAACGCTCGCCAAAAGATTAGGGCCCAAAAGTTCGATAAAAAACGTCTCCCATGTAGAGACTGGAACAAATCCTCTATGAGAAACAAATGACCTCTTACACGCAGGAGGATCCCTACACCAACGTTGTTGAGAATATTTTTGTCATAAAAAGTCCTTTGATAGGTGGCAGGCATTCTCGCATGCGCAGATGATCAACACGACCTACAAAACTAACATGTACAATCTTCCATTATGCAAGTTATGGGTATGATGTCGACAAACCAGACGTTTTGTGTTGCCCATACATTTTTTTCAAAAGAGCCGGAAGTAACGTACATTCATTTAAATAGATACATAATTTGATTATGTTTTATATTTTCAGATGTTTTTGTTTACCTGTTGGATAACTGGTTAAAGACATCTCGAGAGAAATTTGTATCTAGATGGACCAATCGAACGATCAACTTTCACCAAACTACGACAAATAGAGCCGAGAGTGCGCTTGTTGAATTAAAAATATAGCTTAAAAATAATAAATGCAGTCTGGATACCCTGGTGAATAACGTCGACGATATGGTATTAAAATATATTAGAAAAATCAAGAATTGTTTGGAGGAAAGTAACTCCAAGCGAATGAACCCCCACTGTGTGATTCCTTTGTTCCAAAATATACATCGTAAAGTTTCCATCCATGCTCTTAACCTACTAGAAAACGAGCTTTGTCAAAAACTATCCACCTTGCGGTCATTTGGTTCAACATGTGGTCCCAACTGTACACGGGTTATGGGTTGCTATGTGCCTGTCGTCTGGAGAAAATTCAAAATACAAGTACCTAAAAGCTTATTTTACGGTTTATTATATTCTTTTAATAACTAGAGTTGCAGCTTTCTGAGGACATAGCCCAAAATAGGAGTTCGTAGATGCGTAGAATTAATGTTAGAGATTTCTAGGGGTGGGTATAGTAGTACCTTAGTTGTGTCATAGGAGCTCAGATTTTTCTACACTTTAGTATTTATGCCTATATGTTTCGCAAGTGATTTTCTTCAGGTATTTATGCATATATGCTCTTGTATGATGTTGTATATTCTTCTTGTTTTCTATGCTATTCTCTGACCACTTCTATTGTGCTAGTAGCTTTCTATTTCTATAATTTTCATTTTGTGTGTCGCATGATGGTTTTTGAGTCAGGGGTCTCTCTGGAAGCAGCCTCACTATCCCTATGGATAAAGAGGGGTATGGTTTGCCTACATCCCACCCTCCCCAGACCCTACTGATAGCTATGCTATTTATGGGATTTATTGGGTATGATTATTGTGGTTGTATATTCTTTTAATATTCTGGAGAAAACTTGACCTTGATCCATTATTATTGATAATGAAGAGGTTGATCTGGAAAAAAAATCTATGATGTGAAACAGAAAATGCGTTCAGAACCCCCGCAAGTGAAGAAAAGCACGATGTCGAAGACTAAGGCAGTGTTAAACCCACTAATGAGTGACAAAAAAACACCTGTTGTACAAGAAAACACTCGTGGTCGTCAAACAATGAAGGTCCAACAACAAAGGAATGAACAGGCTGCTAGACATGGCTCAGTTGGGCCTTTCGAACAAAGCAAGTGTGACCCTCCCCGACATAGCTCTTACGTACCGTCACAATACTCTCTAATACCAAATAATGTTGCAATGTCTCAAAAGTCAGTAATGTGACACAATCGTTCAAAGGCTTCTAGAACAAATAGCCACACGAGGACCATCGGCTTCCGTTAATCCAGGCGAATGAATCGGTTGAAGATGTTCTCAAATACAAAAATCAAATTACAAAACTGTTCCACCCCTATATTTCAAGAATAAAAGACGTCGAGCCTAATGGACACTATGGGTTTCGATCAGTGGTTGAAGGTTTAGGGTTAGATATACACAGCTTTGGTTATATTCGGAGTGCACTTGTTGAGGAGTTGACATGCGAGAACAAAAAATGTTGAGTACATTCTTAACAGGGATTTACCGTGAGACTACGACGGGAAGCTAAAGATAATAAATTTTCCCGGAGTTAGAAGAGCACCCATGGAGCATTGGATGGTTATGCCTTAGGCGGGACTCCTGCTTGCCAATAGGTTTGGTGTGATTGTTCACATATTAGATTTGGGAGGCATAAAGTTTGACTTTATTCCCCTTCTATCATCCTGATCGTGGATGTGACCCTCATGACATGTCGTTGGGGTCATGCAAAAATCTTATTAAACCAGATAGCTAGAGTGAGTAGGCTATCGTATCCACGAGGAGCATGTGGTCAGTATCGCACGTTTCGTTCGATTATTTAAACAAAACTACTAAAGCAAATTCTGATTCTTTTAGTGATTTGTATAAAACAACAAACTTTGGTTAGAAGAAAAGATATATGGTTTAGAAGCGTAACTTCCTCCAAACTTCAGGTTCTAGGTTTCACAAAACTGAGTTTACTCAGTTGATTAGCCACCACATAAACATGGTGCTGGAAAGTCGGTTAATTTAAGATAATAATCAAAAACAGGTCTTTGTCATCAGATATTTTTCACTTTGATTAACCTCATTTACTAGTGTGAGTCAACCTACTCTATATCATCCAACAAACTACTGGGTTTTGTCATCAATAGAACAAGTTATAAAGTAAAAACTCAAAACACATGTAAATGGTTCAAAGAAACCAACAAATCAATGTATTTATACAACTTTGTCAGGTCAACAATGTCAACAATAAATTCAAACATGAGTATAAACTGAGAAAAAGTAAAAATCTAAGTGACCCATCCGTCTCGAGATGGTCACAAGAGAATTATCCTTGCATCTTCCCAATTCCCAATTGTGGAGCTGTCAAAAGAACCCAAAGGGTTTCCTTCGTATGCCGTTACCCCCAAAAACAATTGTCGTTCTGCCCTTTAATTCTCTCCACCGACCTCCTTCCTAATTGATTTAGTGGGCTGCCATCCATTTAATTCCCAGCCCATGATAACAATTTTGAAGCCCAACTAATTTTAATCAAAGACAAATTAACTTTAGTTTCTTGCTAAAAGCAATTGTCATTCTCCCTTTTTGTCATATGTAATAGACTAGTCAACTGTCAGTTTAATAAACACAACAATGGAACAACCAATAAAGAGTTAATTATGTTTTCCGTCCCTGTGTTTGTCAAAAATCACTTTTTCAATCCATTAGTTTAAAAATTGCGAAAACAGTCACTGTGGTTTCATTTTCGTAACTATTTCAGTCCAATCACTTAACACCGTTTAATTATTCTGTTAAGTTTTAGTGAAATGACAAAATAACCCCTGTTGACCCAACTGTCATTTAATAAAAAAATCGTTGGTCACAAGATTCGAACCTGTGACCTTTGCTTTAGAAAGTAACTAGGTTAAAACCCCGTGTAGTACACGGGGTGAAAAAAATTAATCATATATATGAAATAATAAGAAAATATATCTTTAAGAACCTCATGTATTTGTACTGGTTGAATAAATGTAATTTTATATACTAAATAATAAAAAAAGTTATAAATTTAAAAACCATGTGCATTACACGGGTTGAATAGATGTAACTTTGTATACTAAATAATAAAAATATATATCTTTAAAAAATTTCATGTATTGTATGGGTTGAATAAATCTAATTTTATATACCAAATAATAAAAAAAAGTTATATACCTTATATATTACACGGGTCGAATAAATATAATTTAATATACCAAATAATTAAAAAAGTTATATATTTGAAAACACTAAAGATATACTTGATATGCAATGGATAGGGTACTTGCGGAGATGGTTCTTGAAAAAAATATACGTTATTCAAAAAGCATATCAACAGTCATTTAAGTGATAAAATGTTGGTGCAAATTCCAACAATTTGATCCGACTAATTTATAGATATTTAAATTAACCATTTTAATATTTGAGTGATAAAATGTTGGTACAGATTCCAACAATTTGATTAGACTAACTTATAGTTATTTAAATTAACCATTTTGATGTATAAAAAATATTGAAAATAAAATGAATTCTTGTATAATTATTTAAATTAACCATTTTGATGTATAAGGAATATTGACAATAAAATGAATTCTTGTAATTAATCTGAAGATAATTTTATAAGAAGTTAACAGATTATTTTATATATCTTTGAACATTTTATAGGAATAAAATAGTATATTATTAATTAATATCTATATGTAATGATTATCTATAATTAATTAAGTATGAGAGAGAGACAGGAAAACAAAAAATATATATATATATATATATATATATATATATATATATATATATATATATATATATATATATATATATATATATATATAGGGGAAGGATAAATCGAAAACCCACTTGAGTTGAGAAAACTCAGAAAACCTTTGTAAAAAACCCATGTAAACTCAAAAAACATTTCTAAAAAAAATAGGAAATGTAATATACATATATTTGAACATTTTTAAAAAAGAAACACAAAAAAACACCAAGTAGTTTTTTTTTTTTTTAAATGTTACAAATTTCAGGTTACATAATATATATGTCCAAAAAAATGTAACATACAAATTTTCAACATTTTTTTTAAAAAAAATTAGTAAGCGTTTTTTACATTTTTTTTTCATAAATAGGTCCGTGTACACTTATATTACATTCCCTATTTTTTTTAGAAAAAAATAAAAATGTTACATATGGTTTATTTGGGTTTTCTCAACTCACATGGGTTTTCGATTTATCTTTCCCCTATATATATATATATATATATATATATATATATATAGAGAGAGAGAGAGAGAGAGAGAGAGAGAGAGTAGGAGTTGGGTGGAAAGTGTGTTTTTCCTAGAAAGTCTAGGAAGCAATAAGAACGCGACATGTGGCATTGAAGGATTTTATCTAAAAAGACATTTATGTACTTTCACAATCTATTTTTATTTTAGGAAATTATCTTCAATAACTAACTATACATAAATTTCGGAATTTTTTGTTTTCGATTTCTGATCTCACCTAATAGGAATCATTCCTTCGTTTTCTTGCTGGAATCTATCAGCATGTTCTTGGTTCTGGTTTTAACAGTTTGTTCTTGGTGATGTGTTTTAACAGCAAGCAGATTCATACAGCTGTGTTTTATTATTCAGATTCATACAGTTGTGTTTTAACAGCAAGCAGATTCATACAGTTGTGTTTTAGCATTCAGATTCATGCAGCTGTGTTTTAACAGCAAACAGATTCATACAGTTGTGTTTTAGCATTCAGATTCAAACAGTTGTGTTTTAACAGCAAGCAGATGCATATAATTGTGTTTTAGCATTCAGATTTATACAGTTGTGTTTTAACAGCAAGTAGATTCATACAGTTGTGTTTTAGCATTCAGATTCATACAGGTGTGTTTTAACAGCAAGCAGATTCATACAAATGTGTTTTAACAGCAAGCAGATTCATACAAATGTGTTTTAGCATTCAGATTCATACAGCTGTGTTTTAACAGCAAGCAGATTCATACAAATGTGTTTTATCATTCAGATTCATACAGCTGTGTTTTAACAGCAAGCAGATTCATACAAATGTGTTTTATCATTCAGATTCATACAGCTGTGTTTTAACAGCAATTCAGATTCATACAGCTGTGTTTTAACAGCAATTCAGATTTATACAAATGTGTTTTACATCAGCAGATTTCACCCCAGCTTTCGATCGGCTTCCGGTAACTGTTCCGCTGCTATCTATCCTTTCCAAAGTTTCCTGCTTTTTTGAATCTCTTCCCTGCAACCAGCAAAATACCGTCAATTACAAACAAGAATCACCCGTAATCGCTTTGTAAAACACGCAGTACAATGAAAGTTTGATCTTACGTATATGGAACAAGGAAAATCTCTTATCTTCATCCATGATTTTAGGTATTTTTGGTATGATTTTGGTGGTTTCCGAATTTGGGTTTAGAGAGAGAAAGAGATAGAGAGAGAGAGAGAGAGAGAGAAATTGGCGTGTATTAAGGAGATGTGATATCTCTGACGGTTATTTTTTATTGGTTTAAAACATACATAAGGACGAAATTGCCCCTACTCATTTAAAACAATCTATTAAATATAGTTAATTATTACAAGATTGCCATTGATTTAATCTCAACCCTTAAACACACCAATCGGATGGACAAGATCGCTTCCTAGACTTTCTAGGAAAAACACACTTTCCGTAGGAACCCAACTCTATATATATATATATATATAGCTCCAATAAATGATACGTATACCACATATGTTTTTTTATTATATAGTTTTTTTCTGTTCTTATCATTATTTAATCTACACTTATTACTATTAGTTATTATCATTATTATACTATATACCATTGGTTATTGGAGAATTTAGTAATTAAGTTAGTTAATGGGCCAGTTATAATATCAAACTACCCACCTGAGAGTTTGGGTGCACCACCAAATTTGTGGATAATGATTCAATGGATCATAATGTGAGGATCGATCAAAATTGATACTTTATAATTTGAATTAATTTAGATTAAATATTATTATTATTATTAGTATTATTAATAATTTTAATCAATTAAATGAGAGAATGACAAGTGTCTCAAAACAGGTTTCTTTTATTATATAGTATAGATAGATATAGATTTTTAAACCAATGAGCCATGTATTCAACTTGTAATTAAGCACATATTGTTTTCTTTTGTATATCAAAAAAACCTATTCTTATTTCCCCACTACAAATTAACCGTCTTCTATATATCAACAAACACAGACACAACTCTCCAATGGAGTCTCTCAGCCACCTGAGAACCACGTCTGCATACCATTAACCACCCTGGTGATGATGGGAGACTAGGCGAATAGGTGGAGATCGCTAGTTCGATCCTTGAACTGAGCGGGTTTTACCTCATCGCACTGTCGTGCCTTCGTGCGAGTGTTCACGGGCTCCGGCCCTAGGTGAGGGTTTTCCCCGGTTCGGAGGCAAATGTATCCCGATATGGTGAATTTCGCTAGTAGCCCGTTTGAAGGATTCGTTGGCCGTTCAAAAAAAACATAGAAACATCTTTATTTACTTTTCATATTCATGCGATTTGGATCAAAATTAATTTAGGTTGACAACACAATTTGTAATTTGACTTCTTGACCATTAATATATTTCTATCTCAAAATTTCATTGTTTTCTCTTTTTCTTTCATAACCACGAAATATAAAAACCAATCAAAGTTATATATTTTATACCACTATCGATGCATTTTTAATTTTTTATTATAATTAATATAAAATAAAGTGTATCCAAAACACACAGATTAGTCCCTCATCATGTAGTTACACTAGTATTTGTTAACAAGGGTCATTTCATCAATTAAATACTAGAAGGGGATTATCCAATATCGTCACCGAACTATCTCTGAAATAATGATCGAGGTGAAGAAGCAGCACTATGGACGCAAAACTATACGAAACGCATAGAGTGGTATGAGTTGATAGCGAAGCCAAATCCAGACAAGACAGTGTATTATCTAGGTTAATTTGTAATTTTAAATGTATTTTGTTTGTATAATGTATTTCAAGAGTTTTTTGTTTGTTTAATGATACAATACGTCAAGTAATCGACAATATACGCCAAAATACGATATTGTACATACGTAATACGCCATAATACGGAATACTACTAGACATAATACGCCACAATACGCAATAACACAACATGTACAGACAATCTACCCCTAATACCACACATACAGACAATAAATGTCACAATACCGAACGTCATCGACACGACATGACACGAACGTACGTGGTATGATTCCCTTTCAGGTACAACGCCAATGGATCTAAGACCAGATGTCAGACATTATCAAGCTATTCTTTTAAGTGAATTCGATCCAGATTATGTTGATATTGTATGATGGATACAACATTCAAGGATTCAATTTGCTCTGACTGAATGCCCGACGATTATTCGAAAACAGATTGATGATTTTTAGAGAACGGCCAAATATATTCCAAATCCACCAGGAATCACAGCTGTTGAAGCCAGGTAGTCAATTACAATCACAAACAAATATATCAACACACATCTCAAGCATAAAGATACTCTGAGTCGTCCCATGGATTTCAAAGGAGATGTTGTGGAGCCTTTGGTGAGAGACGTAGGCTATGAAGGATTGTTTGCCAAAACTAAGATGAAGAAAACTAGTGTCATTGGGCACTCGCACCTCATGTTTTATTTCTTCTCTCTCTTTTTGTTTAAGCGGATATGATGGCCTTAGCTTATCTTGGGCAGGATGTATGCTCGTTGGAGCTGATGCATAATGCAAACTATCATGTGAGCAAACGACTTTTTTACCCATGTTTCCTTTAGATCATTATCAACGTTATGTTAAAGGATCTTCCCACCAAAGGAGAGACGAACAATCTAACAAGAATGACGAGGGTTTTCACTGACTGCATGAAACCAGGATCTGGATGTGTTGGTCATCTTCGACCTCTTTACAAAAACATGTATCCAGCTTAACGTTGGGGGGTTGCAAGAAGGGTTTACAGAATCTTGAAAGCTGCGGAAGATGGGGAAGACATTAATAAACAAATTAGAAGAGATAAAGAGAACGGGGCCAAATGATTAAATGATCAAGGTCGTGGAGAATCTTCCAGACCTCACAAGAGACCAGCAAGAGGTAGAACCCCTAAGCTGGAGGTGATGCAGGTATGGGTTCGTCTTCTAAAACCAAATCATCAAAAGATAAGGAAGGGGCAGGTCCTTCAGAAACTGGAAATAGTGAAGGCAACCAATCAAAGGACTCCGGTGATAGTAGTTCTAATGTTGATGAGGAAACCACAACAGAAAATAATCCAGAAATTTTCTTTGAGGTGGGTGATCAAGCTGAAACTGTACACGTTGATCCTACCGGTGAAAAATTTCTTTCTGAACCATCCAAGTATGTCTCAAAAAAGATATCATGGTTCAAACCTGCCAAAGTTACTCCAATAACGTTTCATCAAAACATGGTCGTTGAGAAAAACAAAGAAACAAATAAGATTCGTACATGGTTTTATGATTCTTTTAAAGGAGCGTATGCTATGCTATGCTGTGAAGAGATATGGTGGAGAGATTCAGTACTTCGCCAAGAAACATGATCTACAGTCTCTTCCAGTATGGGATTTCAAGAAGCTCGGAAGAATGGATATCATAAACAGAAGTAATGTGAATGATGATTACATGGCAGAGAGTTTGATTTATCACGCTTCAAGAGGTCAGAGAGATACCTTCAAGCTACAGAAGACAAGAAAGAGATTCTCAATAACTGACAAGGGGATGGCATACTGGTATGTGAAGCCTCCAAAGATTGCGACCAGGGTCGCCATCCCTCCAGAATTCAAAGTTTGTCTCACTAATTTCAACAAGTGGTGGTATGATAAAAAGACGGGAAAAGCTGTGATTTACACTCATGATAAAGAAGATATCTGGCTCTATGATCCCATGGATGTTTTCAGAATTCAAACCACTAATCTCATGAAGCTATTCTCAAAGTTTATCAATGTTGGAGCAGGAAATTATGTAAGAAAAGAAGCTTTTATGTTTAATCGTGTGGCAAATCGAGCTCGTGAAATTAAGGTGTAGATGTTGAATCTCAATGACTCCATAACTCCATTAAAGGAAAGAAGAAAATGATTGAAGATGCTCCTCAAATTGAAACCTCTCTTCCGTCTCCAACACCTCAAGTTGAAATCTCATTCATAGCTCACGGATTCCCATCAAGAAGATGATCATGACATGGAACCACAAGTGCGCATCTGATGAATTCTCTAAAAATATGAAAAACATTGAAGCCCAGATGACGGTCAGAGAATTCTTGATGATGTGCTCGGAATTGTTGAACTAGAGTTCACCATTAATAAGGTTCTTGATGAAGCCTCAAAGTCTGGAACAAAGAATGATCAGCTATCTCAAACTTCTGAAGAGTGGCTTAGACAATTATTTGAAGACACCGGTGATGTGGACATCGAGAATGTGCATGGAGATAAGGTTTTGAATGTTCAAGAAACAAAAACTGCTAAAGAGAGTGAAGTTCTTCATGAAGCCGTTATATCTACAACAACTGTTGAAACAGTTAAAGTTTTGGACGTCACTCCACTATTATCAACACTTGTGCTAGTCATTCCCACTAAGCAACCATCAGATCCACCGCAATAAGATTAATCAAGAAACGGTATGCAACAGTCTTGGGGGAGATTGTTGGAACTCATTTAGATTGTAGCATACCACTCATCGTTCAAGATCAGGAAAGACAGAATAGAAGCTTAGTTCCAGGCGCCACTCTTGGTATCGCTCGAGTGGCACCTGTTAACCTTGTATAGTTATTGGTTGGTTTATCTTCAAAATCATGTATGTCAGTTGCAACTGAAGCCGATGCACATGGCGCCACTAGGGGAGTGGCGGCAATGCACATGTGCGTGTGCCACCCATAACCCTAGATGGTTTCCTATAAATAGCCTAAGGTTTTCCATTATTACGTTATGATTTTGATTTATCCAATCCACTATCAAGTGTGTGTTTTATGCTGATTTAGAAAGGTCTTGCTCGTATTGTAAACATTTTAGACTATATCAAAGTTTAATATTTCTGTTAATCCCTTTTTACTTTGTTCTTAAAACCGTTTATGAGTTTTCTATCATTTTCGGGTCAAAACATTGAACCAATTGATGTTTCAGATCTGATTGTTGTTAAGAAACATCACTGGTATTGTTATTTCTGGGATTTTGAAATTACTATTAACCAATAAATATCACCCAAAAAATTGTTAAGGTCCAACCTGTGAAATCTTAATCGCAAAAATCCATAACATTCTCCTAGTGCTAAGATGCTATTGAGTGTTAACAAAGAAATCACGATGATGTGACGATCTTATTTGCAGAAAAATGCACATCGGTTGTTCTAGGTACATCAAAAATACATAATTTTATTTGCAAAAAAAAATAATCATGTTGCGGAGCTCACGTATCCACTAATTGAAGTTTTGTACCAATACCCTAAATACAACGTCATTTGTACTATACTTTATTTTGACCTAATTTGATGAACCCTTTATATTCCTAATAACCCTAATTCTAGGGAAAGGCTCAACATTTTTGTGGGTGATGCATATAAATTAGGGGTGAGTAAAAGCTGAACTATAACAAAAAACCAAACCCTTAACCGAAAACAATTAGCCAAAATTAACCATAACCGCGAAAAGCGATCGGTTATGGTTAAGTGAATCTGAGTAGCCAACCATTAGGTTATGGTTACGGTTAATGTGTGTTCGTTGACCGACTTTAACTGAACCGAACCGAACCATATATCTTTGTGATTTTCAACTTTTGTAATGTAAATTGGTTTCTATTTGAAGTGGTTGCTAATTTGGAAACAATGTAAATTTTGCTTTTATTTTCTCTAGTTTGCTTGTAAAAATTTATGTACAAAAACACCCTTAAGTTTTCGAGAATAATATCTTTATCAATTGATTCGGAGTTGGCCTATATACAAAATTTCAAATTGTTTAACTGGAACCAAGCTTAGAACACAATAACCAAACTATTTATAGCCAGAACAAAGCAAGATAAAATTATTAAAAAAATACATTTGATAATTAACCAAACTTAACCGAAACGATCCATAATCGATGCTTCAACCAACTGTCAGTTATGGCTAACATTTTTCGGTTAACAGGCTCTTGGTTAACTGAACCCACCAAGCCCATGGTTAACTGACTTTGCATACACCTAAATTATTAATTACTTTGTAAATGAATGAATTGAAGGGAAAACTTTGAGGGGTTTTGTGCAACTATGTTGAAAATGAAGGGGGTATAGCGCAATAAGAAAAGATTGTAGGTTGGGTGATGTAGCATTGTCTTCTTTTGCTGGTTAACCGCACAGCAAAACAAAACAAGCTTTCGGTTGATGTTTACCGTTGCGGTTGGCATGTCCCATGTTTGGATTAATATATATTTTTTTATGTTTTATTTATATTTATAGTAAATAAAATATGTTCTGATTTTTATTTATTTTCCATCCATGACAACTCAAACCATGGGGTTGGAGACTGGATCAGACTGGTTAGTTCGACCGGTCTGACCGGGAATCGTTCATAGCAGCTGTCCGGTTCTCGTGGATTGTTAAACCTTGAAAAATTCGGCCGGTTCTTGGCGGTTTGCTGGTTTAGCGGTTCGGCCGGTTCGATGATCGGATCCGTATGTTTACAAAGTTTTGTTTTGCCTTCTATGATAGAACCTTCATTCGAGTTATCTTTTGAGATGAGTTTTTCTTCAATCCACAAAACAATTTGGATAATTTGGATTCCAGAGGGGATTATAAACTATGAGACGACGACAACAACAACAACAACAACAACAACAACAACAACAACAACAACAACAACAACAACAACAACAACAACAACAACAACAACAACAACAACAACAACAACAACAACAACAACAACAACAACAACAACAACAACAACAACAACAACAACAACAACAACAACAACAACAACAACAACAACAACAACAACAACAACAACAACAACAACAACAACAACAACAACAACAACAACAACAACACAACAACAACAACAACAACAACAACAACAACAACAACAACAACAACAACAACAACAACAACAACAACAACAACAACAACAACAACAACAACAACAACAACAACAACAACAACAACAACAACAACAACAACAACAACAACAACAACAACAACAACAACAACAACAACAACAACAACAACAACAACAACAACAACAACAACAACAACAACAACAACAACACAACAACAACAACAACAACAACAACAACAACAACAACAACAACAACAACAACAACAACAACAACAACAACAACAACAACAACAACAACAACAACAACAACAACAACAACAACAACAACAACAACAACAACAACAACAACAACAACAACAACAACAACAACAACAACAACAACAACAACAACAACAACAACAACAACAACAACAACAACAACAACAACAACAACAACAACACAACAACACAACAACAACAACAACAACAACAACAACAACAACAATAATAATAATAATCGGGTGCAAAACTGACTTTTCACGAATTTTTATCAGTCAAATAAAATTGACTTTATGGAAGGGTGAAAACTGATGCAATCAGAAAACCTCGATGTGTAAAACAACAAAAAAATTCAAAATAGGGTGTAAAGTTGTTAGTGGCCCCAAACCCCAGCGTGTAAAATTGCAGTTTACTCATACATATACATACACATCGAACAAGCGTAAAACCGTTACATTTGTTAACAACTTAAATTATACCAAATTCGTATTCAAAGGGACTCGAACCCTTAACCTCAAGAGGAGCAGCACCACATTAACACCTTTAACCCCAGTGACTTTATCAATTAGACTCAACCTCCCACCATAAAACTATTACGTGGATATAAGATCGGTATGTAAAATAAGATTGCGTACTAGAAAGGCTTTAAGTGGTAATGTTAAGTTTATATATAGATACTATAAGAAAGTGTAAAATACATTACGGCTTAAGTACATCACATATGTGACCAAATTACGCAAGTTATGTTGAAAATCACGCACGTTATAAACTCAACAAAACCTAATCACGCACGTTATCACGCATGCCCTACCTCTAGTTCAAAAATCGCATCCCCTGTTCTACGATCTGAAACCACTGTTACTGTCATCTGACTCTAATCGAATCAAAGCTTGGTCATGTTCATGCATCCTTTGTCCTACGGTCTGAATCAAAGCTTGGTCATGTTTTTCTAAGGTCTGAATCAAAGATTGGTCATGTTTTGTTCATCCTCTGTTGTACGGTTTGATTTCGAGGGTCGATATTTTGATGAAACTTTTCAAAATGATTTTGAACCCAATTCAATGAAATTGACCGAACAATAGCCAATTTGAAGTGAAACGAAAAGAAATTTGAACCCAATTCGATGAAATTGATCAAACCCAGGCTAAATGAAATTTTGATATAATCACGCATGTTATATGAAATAATCACGCATGTTGGTTTTTCGAGTTTATAGCGTGCGTGATTTTCAAATGAACGTGCGTAATTTGGTCGCGTACGTGATGTACGTTAAGCCGTAATGTACGTTAACCTTCATCTAGATAATATATATCTTCTATACTTACTATATAATAAAGTAAAACTATAGGAGATACATGTTGAAGTTATCTATTTTTTTTTCATGCCTCCCTCTCTTACTTAATTATAAATACCTATTTATTTTCTAATTAAAGATATTATTTTTTAAGCTTATCTTCGTATATACGTTTATGTAATCTTTGAATAAATCTACTTAAAAGAACATAGATTCGATTTTTTATATGCTTGAGTGTTATATTTATATCAAAAAGCTTTTTACATTAAAGATTTAAAAAATAAATCTATATCTATTAATATCTTCCTATACTAATAAATGAAAAACTTTTCTAAACACGTATCACTTCCTGGTATTTTTTTCACATTATTTTCCTATTTATCTCTCATATTAAATAATAATAATTTTAAACAAAATATTAGATAAGAATAAATGCTTAGGTAGGGATAAACGTTTGTTTTTATTATGATCATATTAAATAATATTAATAATAATAATAATAATAATAATTTTAATCAAAAAATTAGATAAGAATAAATATTTGTTTTTCTATACATAATTCTAAACAAAAACTTAGATAAACATAAACGTTTGTTTTTATTATGAGTAGATATATGTACTTTGATGTTCGGTGATTGAAATTATGATAAATTAGGAATCAAAGGTTCCCGTTTTATATATACTTAATAATTGTATTATTGTTTTGTTCACTAGAATTAAATAATTATTCTAGGTCGGGCATATGCTTCTATCAAATTGTAAGTGTTTTTAGACGCATCGTTATAGTGGTAGACGTACTGTTATAATTGGTTTAAGCTCATCATTTATCGTACATTGTATCAACATGTAGAAAGAACACCATTTTTAAATATAACAATTCTATACCCCGTTCAAAGAGAACTTAATTCTCAATTTTACGGTATAATTCATAAAAATGATGAAATATATAAAAACGTAGGGGATCGATCTCCACCTTTTCGTAATGTAAACTCTCTTAAATACAAATTTTAAGACGAGTGTTTTATAAATGAAATAAACAAATAAGCATGAAGCTACATAAAACTAACTAAAATAATTGTATCTCATAATTTGAATGTATTATAAAAACGGAATTCAACCCCATGTAATACATGTGTTTTTTACATAATAATAAATAAAAAATAAAGTAAAATGTTATAATAAGTAAATACTAAATCAATATTCATTTTTAAAAGATAAATCTTGATGACTATTTCTGCTTACATATAACATTATATTTTATTCAACACATGCAATATACGAGTTTTTTTTTAAGATATACTAGGTTAGAACCCCGTGTATTACACGGGTTGAGTAAATGTAATTTTATATATTAAATAATAACAAAAGTTATATCTTTGAGAACCCCGTGTATTATACAGGTTGAGTAAATTTAATTTTATATATTAATAATGAAAAAAGTTACATTTTTAAGAACTCATGTGTTATAGGGGTTGAGCACATGTAATTTTATATACCAAACAATAAAAAGTTATATCTTTATAAACCCTATGTATTATATGAATTCAATTAATAAATCTAATTATATATACTACATAATAAAAAAGTTATATTTTTTAAAAACCCCGTCTATTACACGAGTTGCATAAATGTAATTTTGTGCAGTGATATCTTTAAAAAAAACTAATGGATATACTCGATATATGATGGATGGGGTGATTGCGGTGATGGTTCTTATAAATGTCACGTAAACATAGTGATTACCGTATTTGAGTTGAGAATTGAACACGGAAATAAAAGTATAGAACCAATAAACATTGATTAATATTTTTGTTTACCCCTTATAAACATTTTTGAAATAGGTTATATTCTTAACTACTTTAGTTTAATAAAATAAATAAATCATATATATTATATTAATTTATATCAAAAGGATTAGTCCAATCGTTATGTGATGTGTTAACCATATGAAAACGCACGTTTTGATGTATCTGGTTGAACTCAATATATCCTATAGTTGCATTGTGATTGGATCAAAATATAACGTAAATCGAATTTATATCATATAATCATAATGTGGTTAAAAATTGGATTTCCTGAACATAAGTGCTAAGAAACGGTAAAGATAAAATTTGACGTATTATACGCGACTCGACTAACTCGAATTTATATCATCAAAGCAAAAACTCTTGAGGAGGTCAAAGTGTCATTTACAAAGTTCATAAAAAGTTAAGTGGTTAAAAATTGTATTTTCTAAACTTAAGTGCTAAGAAAGGGTAAAGATAAAATTTGATAAAGTTTCGGGGTAAGAAGGAAACTATAACAAAGTTATAAATATTATAAAATATTATATTATCTCCTAGGGAAAAGATCAAATATGAAGTTTATTTTGGCTAGGAAGTATAGGAAGCAATTAGGATTAGGACATGTGGCAACATTTAAAATAAAGAAAAAGGGTATTTTAGTCAATCCAACCCTTTCTTCTTCCTTTTCAAAACCCAGTAACTTCAAAACCCACCATTTTCAAAACCCACCATCTTCAACCATTTCTTCACTTTCTATCTCAATAATCACTACATTATAGTGTGATTTTCATCATCAATCAATGATTCAAACACCCGATCAACGTGTTCTTCAGTTTTTTTTTTGAAGAAAACCCAGTTTAATTTCATAAAAAATCTCGTTTTTTCCGGTGATTTTGGAGATAATCACTCGATTCGAGCGCTGATAAGTGTTTCAATCATTTAAAATTCGTCAATTGTTGAAGGAATCACTTCGATCCATGTAAGAAATTCTTTAATTTCGTTTTTACGATCTGAGTTTTTGATTTAGTCATTGCGTTTTACGATCATGGCGGGGGTCGGGGGGCAGCGCCCCTGGTAGCGGGGTCCCAGGGGCGGCAGCCCCTGGCGGGGTCAAAGGGGCAGAGCCCCTGGCTGGGGTTGAGCTGCCAGAAAAATTAATTTTCCAGAAATTGGCTCTTTTCGAAGACAGTAATTCGTAGACAATTCAGACAGTTCACAGACAATTCACAAACAGTTCCTAGACAGTTTTATGTGTCCATTGCGTTTTAGAAATAAGAGAGTTTTATGTGTTTTCTGGCTATTGGGTTTTAGAAAAAAAACACATTTTTAAGTGTTTTTAGTCATTGCGTTTTAGGTAAAACACATTTTTTAGGTGTTTTCAGTCCATTACGTTTTAGAATGAGTCATTTTTAAGTGTTTTCTGGCCATTGCGTTTTACAAATAAGACATTTCTTTGTGTTTTTTGTGCATTGCGTTTTAGGTAAAACACAATTTTATGTGTTTTAGTCCATTGCGTTTTAGAAAGTACATTATCTTTTGAGTTTTTTGGCTATTGCGTTTTAGAAATAAGATATTTCTTTGTGTTTTCTGGCCATTGCGTTTTACAAATAAGTTATTTCTTTGTGTTTTTGGTGCATTGCGTTTTAGAAAAATGACATTTTTTAGGTTTTTTTTTCATTGTGTTTTACGTAACTGGGGGTTTTTCTATTGCGTTTTACGCAACTGGGTTTTATTTATTTATTATTTTTTTGAAAATATAGGAATAGTATACTCGTTTTAAAGATAAAAAAACGCTCGTTTTTTTGGTGCGATTTTTATAAAAAAATAATGTCGTATGAAAGAGTTATTAACGTTTAAAAAATGGGGGGGAGAATTGGAGGAGAGAGAAACTATTAGCTTGTATTGACTAGAATGCCCTAAACAAACTCACACGCCTCTTTTATTCCCTTCAATTTCCATCATTTAATCTTAGCCATTGATTTATTAAATGGATGGTCAAGATCACTTCCTAGCTTTCCTAGCCAAATAAACTTCCTATTGTATCTCCACCCTTATCTCCTATACAAATTGTTTAAATTTATATTAAATTTAATTTTATAATTATTTTTTAATTGATATTAATTAATTATCTATAAAAATAAATGGCTTCAATGAATAACATGTGTCATTTTATTGGTTTCTTTTATTATAGTAGATAGAAGATAGATTTTTTATTATTTATTGTATAAAATTCCATTTATACAACCCGTGTAATATACGGGTATCTAACCTAGTTAGATATATATAAGGAATACACGCAAGTGACCCAACAAAGTTTCGTATTACATGCCTTTGAGTAGGTAGTAATGCATATAAAATGAACAAGCAAACTGAGTTCATGTATCTCATATTTCTAAAACTTATAAAAACTAAATTATAACTTTTTTTGCTATGTGATCAGAATGACAAATTAAATCATCAAACCCCCATACAACTATACGTGTTCGTTGGATTCTTGATGAATCCTGATTTGTTTTCTGCACAATTTTAAATTATATAGAGTCGATCGGATATGATCCTTATCTGCATACTAAGAGACCCCATATTTGTTTTTTGCACAATTTTAAATTTTATAAACGACGGTGGGAAACGCCATATCTAAATTCATTATTCTATAAAAGTGTTATCTTTATCTTCAACATCACACTCATACATATTGGAAATTAGATTACAAAAATATAAAAAAATAGATTTTAATAATAAAAACTATGATGTAGTCAATAATTATCCATACCACTATATGACCTATGACATTACTAATTTTCAGTTTCGCTGTCAAAAACTATAGCATTAACAAAACTTATCTATGTACGACCTTAATAAACAATTAACTGATTTTTATTTGAAATGTTGTAAATTGCTTTGAAACAAACATAACAAAATTTAAAGATGGACATACTTTTCTATTATGATGGTATCACTTTTGACAACGAAAATAAAATCTCTATTACGGTGGTATCGTTTTTGACAACAAAAATAAAAGTTACAAATGATGGTATCGCTTTTGACAACGAAAATAAAAGTTACAAGTAAAAAAGTTATTATCGCTTTTGAAAACGAAAATAAAAATTACAACTAAAAAAGTTATTATCGCGTATATAACTTATTAAAATTTAATTTAACTTTCTTGTACGTTAGAAGTCAAAAGTTACATGCCCACCCACCCTTTATTATTTTCTTTCCCAATTGTTTAATTAATATTTAATACTCTTAGTTTATAGGCATGTTGTCATATGTGAATAATAATCCAATCTTGCACTCAATCTTTTGCTTGCATGATCACTTCAAAACCGGCAATTTCTTAACCAAAATTCATTTAAAACAAAAGCAATTTGTATCCAACAATTCCCACAATCCCCTATAATAATTCTAGGAAAAGATTTAATCTCTTAAAGATCAAAGAACATGGTGGTAACGGCGGCAACCGGAGCGGCACCGGAGAGGTTTAATAAGAGGCAAACCGGTGGGTTTGTGGATGAGATGAGGTCTGTAGCTATGAAACTGCATAGCAAAGATCAATCTAAGGAAGGTGAAAAGGAAACTCAAGGAAAACCATGGCCTAAATGGGAACCCACCATTGATGGTTATTTGAAGTTCTTGGTCGATAGTAAATTGGTTTATGATACCCTTGACAAGATTCTTCTTAAGGCTGATTTCCCTGAATGTGAGTTTTTAAGTTTTAATTTTTATTATAGTTAAATTAAATCAGGATATTCATGGTCTGGTTGGACTAGTTTTGATTGGATATCTTGGTTTAATCGGTTGCTACGGTTTTAAAAAAAGGATAAACCGAACAGGCTAAGTCGTGGCGCCAATATTTCGGTTAGTAGTGTAATTTTTTTGATTTTTCGTCTGAAATTTTTAAAAGAGTTAACTGTCATTTTCGTCCCTGTGGTTTGGTCACTTTGACCATTTCAGTCCATTTTTCAAAAATGCGTCATTTTCCTCCCCGACGTTCTGGAAAGGTGCCATTTCAGTCCAAAAATCATAACCCAGTTAAGTCAGTTAGTAAACAAGGACTGATTGTGTAAATTTGTAACATAAAGGACTGATTGTGTAAATTTGTAACACCACCACCACTAGCCCTGCCACCACCACCACTCCGCTGCCACCACCACTAACTGGTGGCAGGGCTAGTGGTGGTGGTGTTACAAATTTACACAATCAGTCCTTTATGTTACAAATTTACACAATCAGTCCTTGTTTACTAACTGACTTAACTGGGTTATGATTTTTGGACTGAAATGGCACCTTTCCAGAACGTCGGGGAGGAAAATGGCGCATTTTTGAAAAATGGACTGAAATGGCCAAAGTGACCAAACCACATGGACGAAAATGGCAGTTAACTCTTTTTAAAATTATATAGGTCCGTCCCGCCAGTTAGTTTGTCTAAAAATTCCTTGCCCCTACCAAGTTTATTGTCCAAAAAATTGATACATATTCTCATATTGAGTTAAAAAAATTGAAGAGTGGGGCTATTAGTATTTTTTTATAAATGCTTTTGAACTTGAAGTGATTTATATAAAGTTTGAAACTAGTTTTTATATAAATGAAACTTAAGGGTTCAAATTTAGTTTTTTTATGTGTAAGAACAGGTGCTTTGAATGAAGATTATTTAGTTTTATTTGGAGTTATTATTGTTTGACCTGACTCAAATCTAATAGGCGACCCGAACATATAACCCGAAACATAACAATAAGAAAAAAAGATTGAGTCTCATGACTTTGCATCCTCACAGAACTTTTGGTTAAGCTCCGCCACTTGGCTAGGTAGACCACCTACCAGACCGGCCACCACCAAACTGGCTGAAATGGTTTGGTTTTGGCGGTTTGGGCTGGTTGGTTTTTGTTTACAATTGGAATCGTAGCATTGATCCTCCGTAGTTGCCGAACCAGCCGATTTAGCTCGGTTTGGACGGTTCGGTCAGTTTCATGTGTATACATTTGATCTCACAAAGCATTAGAATTTCATACAAGATTTTGGCCTTTATCATGATCTGTTGGCTTGCAGATGCCGAGTTTAGGAACACAGGGCTGGAAAGGGCCGGAAATCTGGCAAAAGATTTGAACTGGTTCAAAGAACAAGGTCATGTGATCCCTGAACCTTTGTCACCTGGGCTGGACTACTCTGTTTATGTTGAAGAACTATCAAAGAATGACCCACAAGCTTTTATTTGCCACTTTTATAATACATATTTTGCACATACTGCTGGTGGTCGGATGATTGGGAAAAAGGTTAGATTATATTACAGTAAGGGTTGTTCATACGAACCTAGACCGACTGAACCGCCCAAACCCAAAAAAGTCAGCTGGTTTGAAATAAATACGGTCCGGTTTTAATGGTTCGACGGTTTAGGTTGTTGCCTGTTTACCTGCCACTTGTTGGTATATGGTTGTTTTGGCAAGTAATGAATGTCGAAAACTGGCCGGAACCGCAGTTTAACGTTTTGTTATTTATTTATTTTTCAATTTAATAATATGAATTTATGCATATATTCATGTACAATCTTCGTAAAGTTTTAAGTTTTAATATAGATTTAAATGCCATTTTAGTCCATGTGGTTTGGGCCATTTTGGCAGTTTAGTCCAAATGTTTAATTTTTCGCCTGTGGGTCCAAAAGGTTTCACCGTTACCATTTTAGTCCACTAGGTTAACTTCGTCCATTTTTTTGTTAACGGGAAGGGGAATTCGGTCATTTTATATGGTCGATTTGCCCTTCTAGTTAACAGAATTACATATAAAATGACCGAAATGCCCTTCTCGTTAACAGAAAAAATGGATAAAGTTAACCCACTGGACTAAAATGGCAACGGTGAAACCTTTTTGAACCCAAAGGTGAAAAATTAAACATTTAGACTAAACTGTCAAAATGACTCAGACCACATGGACTAAAATGACATTTAACTCATTAATATAGAAGTATGCATCTCAACGCTTTTGTCTAAACCGTCAAAATCAAACCATAAAACAGTGAAAACCGGACGGTTTGGCTTTTTTTTCAAAACCGTAGTTAGCAATCCGCTCTTTGTCGAAACTGGCTAAACTGGACCACCATCATGGCTACAATTTAATGCAGGTTGCTGCAAAGATCTTAAATGGTAAGGAACTGGAATTCTACAAGTGGGATGGTGATCTTTCCCAACTACTGCAAAATGTGAGGGAGAAGCTGAACAAAGTTGCTGAGGTAACTTCAAAAGTCAAACCTAATAACTTTATATTTTGATATTTATAAAAAATATTACATCTTTGTTCATTTTTGATTTCCTGCGATGAACTTTACACCAATTATTTTCAAATTAGACATTGTAGATGTTAAATTCGTGACGAAATTCAATTCGGATTTTGAATCCAAAAAGTACCAAGTTTGACCTGTAAAGTCAAAACTATGGTTCTGCTATGATCTAATGTGTTTTTTATGGTTATATTAGAACTGGACAAGAGATGAGAAGAACCGTTGTCTTCAAGAAACCGAGAAATCGTTCAAATTTAACGGTGAGATTCTTCATCTGATCGTGGCGTGATCATGAAAGAAGCTTGTATATTGTTGCTTTTTAATTTAATGATCTTCCATTGTATAAAGATATGCTACATATTTGTACATAAACTTTTTTCTTGTATAAAGCTTTGAATAACATAACTTGACCAAAAAGTGGACTCTTTCAACTTGTGAAAACCAAATGATTTTGAATAAACAGAAACCGCCACTTGTGGGCAGCATAAGGGTGTGGTCCTGACCCTTCAAATAGGAGTCATGTCACTCACCTCTAATCGATCATCCAAAATCACTAACCTAAGAATGTGGTCATGGCCCAAAGCATCATCCCCTTTATTTATTAATATATTTTTGTCTCAAAATCATCAAACGAGAGGGTCGTGCTAAACGTGGTTCAATCCACGCGAACCACCATCAATCAAGAAGGGGGTGGTGTACCATTTGATTAATGGTCATACACAATATTTAGTTTTATAAACATTAAATTTTAGAGATCTGTTTATAGCTTTATAGCCTAGTGGCATTTTAGGGGTGAGATAACGCCCTAGGACAAAAGGGTTCAATTCTCATAAGAGGGTTTTTTCTGTATTTATTGAGTTTCCTCTCGTATTATCCCTAGCAAAGATGGATATGATCGGATAATTTCGCTGATAACACGTTAATATTCAAATGGTTTGTAAATAATCCAACTTTCCCATTAAAAAAAGTTAAAACCTAGCCCATGACCAAAAAGAACAGGAATAACCATTGACGAATCATAAACTACGTGTCAAAACGAGAAGCAAAGAACGTCTCTGTAAGCCACGTATCAAAGTTTTGCTACGTGGCACCAGCCAAGAACAACCCACAAATCTATTTAAATTTTAAACCATAATTCTAACCTGCTTACTTTCAAACATCAAAATCTCTTCTTATCCATTCAAAAGTAAACTAAAAACACCGATCAGATCAGAATGCAGACAGCCAAAAATGCAGCAGCGTCCGTCAAGGAAACCGCCGCGAACATAGGTGCCTCCGCCAAGTCCGGTATGGAAAAGACCAAAGCCACCCTACAAGAAAAGGTTAATTTCCATCATTATATCTTTCTATAAATTTTTTCTTAAGTTGTAACTTTTTTAACAGCAATTTTTACGCTAAAATATTATGTAACTTTGCACTTTTAAAGATTTAAACCCATGTCGCTTCTATATTTATACCGACATATCATCTAACTTTGCACTTTTAAAGATTTAAACACGTTTTATGACATCAGGGCCAGCACAGAACAAGTGCCGGTGGGCGATCGTTCTGGGCCCAAATCGAAATAAGGCCCGGAAAAATTTACAAATCTTTGTATATATACAGAGATAACCGCCATTTCGTCCCTGTAGTTTGTCCATTTATGTCAGTTTTTGCTAAATTTTAAATTTATATCATTTCCATCCCTGACATTTTTTAAACATGTCAGTTCCGTCAAAAAAAAAAAACATGAGTTAATCGTCATTTTCGTCCCTGTGGTTTGTCTAATAATTTTATTCAACCTTAGTTATTTGGATGGAACTGACATGTTTCAAGAATGTCAGGGCTGTAGTTTGTCCATTTATGTCAGTTTTGCTAAATTTTAAATTTGTATCATTTCCATCCCTGACATTTTTTAAACATGTCAGTTCCGTCTACAAAAAACATGAGTTAATTGCCATTTTCGTCCAAGTGGTTTGTCTAATAATTTTATTCAACCTTAGTTATTTGGATGGAACTGACATGTTTCAAGAATGTCAGGGACCGAAATAGTACAAATTTGAAATTTGGTCTGAACTGACATGATTGGACAAACTATAGGAACGAAAATGACAGTTAATTCATATATATATATATTTGAAAAGAAATCTGTATTTTTTAAAGAAAAAAACTTAAATGCCTATATTTTTGAATCAAAAAAGTTAAAGTCCCAACTGTTTTGAAGTTCCAATGTTTTTGCCAATCAAATTTAGAAGCCAACTATTTTAGTGTGTAATGGATTAATGATTTTTTCCCCAAGTCAATAAACAAACATAATGGATTAATGAACAAGCCCAATGTTTTTATCTCAGCGCACAGGGCCAAAAAAATTGTTAGTGATTTTTGGAGACGGCCCTGCGTTTTATATATGCCCTGCACCATACCATTAGACTAGACCTCTACGTTAAAAATAATCATAAAACTCATTCAAATATACGTAGGGCGAGAGATTGACTGCACATGACCCGACTCAAAAAGAAATGGCGACGGAGAGAAAGGAGGCGAAAATAAACCAAGCGGAGTACGAGAAGCAGGTGGCTCTAGACCAAAACGCCACACAGAGACAGGCCACCGAAGCCGGTGGTACGAACACGTACTCGACCACCGGAGCCGCTGGTAATCCAATGGGGAGCCACCAGATGTCAGCCTTGCCCGGTCATGGAACCGGGGAACCGGCTGGACAAGTAGTGGAAGGGGTTGTTAGGTCTCACCCCATTGGAACCGATACCCGTACCAGGACGGGTCCTGGTACAACTTTGGCTGGACATAACACGAAAACCGGTGGAGGTGCGGGTGGATATAGCACTGGCGGAGCATATCGTTGATGGGTTTTTAGAGGGTTCTTGATTTGTGTGGTTTTTTCTAATAAGTGTTTTGTGTTTTGAAGTTGAAAGTTCGCATTGTGTCTAATGCAAATCATGTTTTCTATCTGATGGAGTTGTTACCATATATGAAATGGTAACTATGCTAATTGGTTCTTAATATTTTGTGGTTATGAATAAAATTTGCCCAAACTCTTTTTTATCATGTTTCAATCAAGTTTGATAGTTATTCAAAAATTGAAGTCTAGTAATCTGGATCTTGAAATTCTTAAAAATCCAGGGTTATTACCAGAAGCGGTGGTCGGTTAATTGATTGAAGAATTTTTTAAATTTTTCTTCGGGTATTTAGTGATTTTATAGAAAATGAACATAAATATTATTGTCGGTTATGTTAAGATCAATTTTATAGGAAACTAGTGAGGTTACCCGCGTTACGCTGCGGGGTTTCATTCGATATCTATGCTGGTTTAATATAACAATCAACCGAAAGAAATAAACTCAAAAGAATATGGACACATTTTCTACATCGATCGAAAACCATAAAAATAAATTTAAAGCAAGATGGGCTGATTTTAAATTAATTGTAAATGAAAGTTAAACGTTATATTAAATATAACCTCAATAGAAAAGAAAAATAAAACTAAAACACTAAACATAAAGAAAAGTATAGAAACAGAAATAATAAAGTCTAGAAAAAAAATCAAGAAAGAATATATATATATATATATATATATATATATATATATATATAAATCAGCATAGAAACGTGTTATATTTAACTTGACATAGTCTGAAGGAAAAAAATTACATCGAAAGGTAAACCGACTTGAATTTATACAGACACATGCAATCAAATAAGCAAGTAAGAAAATAGTTACGGCGCGTTGCAGCGACGTTAAAACGCAAAGTGAGTCGAATTTATACCGTCTAATGAAAACGTATTATATTTTACTCTACTCGTTTCCGAACAAAATTTAAGTCAAAACATAGAGAAATTGAAAGCGTAAATAAAATAAGCGCGAAAGTGTATTATATTTGACCCGACTCATTTTTCGAAAAATTATGTTAAAATATAGAAAAACTGAAAACGTACATATTTATACGGATGAGAACATATTCTATTTGACCCAACTCATTTCCACGAAAAATTTACGTCTAAACGCAAAATAACACATATCAATTTTAATTTATAGCAACACGTAAATAAAAATAAACACGTAAAACTTGATTACAATTTTTTTATAAAGTTAATGGGTTGTAAGTGTCAATGCTAAAAGTTAAAAGATAAAAGAATAAAAAACTATAAGTAAAAAACAAAAGATAAAAAAGATCACAAAAGAATAAAAAAACTCAAAAAGATAAAAGAGAAGGCAAATAAAAAAAGTTAAAATATGAGGAAAAAAAAGCTATAAGCAACTAATAACCACCTGACATGTAAGTGCCAACCAACTATTGTTGATGCAATAAAAAACAAAAAGGAAAAAGACAAAAGAAAAAAATTAATAAAATAATTATAAATAACTGTTCATCCGTGTTGATAAATGTTAATATACTAGTGGATTACCCGCGCTACACATTTTTTACATCGATCGAAAACCATAAAAATAAAATTAAGTTGGACAGCGAGATGGGCTGATTTTAGATTAATTGTAAATGAAAAGTTAAACGTCATCTTAAATATAACTTCAATAAAAAAGGAACATAAAACCTAAACACTAAACATAAAGAAAAGTATAGAAATAGAAATAATAAAGTCTAGATAAAAAGATCAAGAAAGGAAAAAGAGTACATAAAAATAAGCATAGAAACGTGTTATATTTGACTTGAGACGTGCACTAAAATAAGCACGTAAGAAAATAGTTACAGCGAGTTGCGGCGATGCCAAAACGCAAAGTGATTCGAATTTATACCGTCTAATAAAAACGTATTATATTTTAGTCTACTCGTTTCCAAACAAAATTCACGTCAAAACATAGAGAAATTGAAAACTTAAATAAAAATAAGTGCAAAAGTGTATTATATTTGACCCGGCCCTTTTTCCAAAAAAAAAATACGTTAAAATATAGACTAACTGAAAACGTACATAATTATACGGATGAGAACATATTATACTTGACCCAACTCATTTCCGCGAAAAATTTACTTCTAAATGCAAAATAACGCAAATTAAATTTAATTTATACCAACACGTAAATAAAAATAAACACGTAAAACTTGATTATAAAGTTTAGAGGTTGTAAATGTCAACTCTGAAAGTTAACAGGTAAAAAAGTAAAAAACTATAAGTAAAAAGTAAAAGATAAAAGAAATCACAAAACTATAAAAAGTATAAAAAAAAACTCAAAAACATAAAAGGAAAGGCAAATAAAAAAAAGTTGAAGTAGGAAAGAAAACTAAAAGCAAATCAGCAGCCAAAAAAAAGAGTTAATTGCTCGGATGGTCCCTGTGGTTTCATGTTTTTTCACGTTTAGTCCCCACATTTTGAAAATAGCATGTATGCTCCCTATGGTTTGTCATTTTGTTACTCAGATAGTCCCCCAACATTTACTCTGGGGACTATCCGAGTAACAAAATGACAAACCATAGGGAGCATACCTGCTATTTTCAAACTAACTGACATCTACTCAGGGACTATCCGAATAACAAAATGACAAATCATAGGGAGCATACCTGCTATTTTCAAAAGGTGGGGACTAAACGTGAAAAAAGTTGAAACCACAGGGACCATCCGAGCAATTAACTCCCAAAAAAAATTAACAAAACTATAAAATAAAAGAAGAAAAAGACAAAAGGGCAAAATAGTAAAAAACCAAAAAAAAATAATAATAAAACATTGAATGTGATGCTTTTTTATTTTATTATTTCAAATGTGAGGGGGGTGAAAATAATAAATATTATTGTCGGTTATGTATAGATCTGATCAAATGTGATGCTTCCCTAGTGAATAGTTGAAAAAGGTATATTTTATAAAACTTGATATTTTTTTTAAACCATAATAATATCATTTCACATGAAAAAGGGCAATTACAAAGCAATGGCAGGTAGTCGGGCAACAAGTTACGCCGCCACCCCCTTTTGAATAGAAAAACCAATTCTACTAAATACAAAGTTTGAAACCTTTAGCAACGAAAGAATTACTATTAACGACTTTTTGAACCCGATTCAAAAGTCGCACAGCGTACCAAAGGTATCAAACGCAAACGGGACAAACACATGTTGATTCTCCAGGCAGGCTTTCTCATGTTTTGCCACTTTGCTCGCCTCTGCCTTGAGCACCGCTTGCCCTACGACAAAGCCCTTGTCCTTGAGCCCGACAAGGGGGGAGACTCCAGTTAGATCTACACAAGCGTGTTTCCCCCCTTCCCATCCAAACACAAGGATGTCCGCCGGGCGTAAAGTGGACCTCCCCTCTAAGGGGTCAGTCAGGAAATTTACTGGAGCCTCCTTTTTGGCAGAGATCCCGGCTCGCTTAAGAACATCATATAACACATCTCGCACCCAATCATGCCGATATTTAAACCCTGGTAGCTCTTTACAGTGTATCGCGTGCTCGCCGAAAGAATCTAAACACGCTTTGCGGCATACTGGACATGGCTCGTCAACTGGGAACAAAGGAATCATCAGTCGGTATCTAAGGATAGCACGGTATTCCACAACCGACATGTGTTGCCCCAAGCCTTCAATAGGTGCGACAGACAGAAAATCCTGAGCATGTGGGGCATGTAGACATTCAAACACAGCTCTTTGCCGAGGGGATAAAACAAACTTCTCTTCAAACCTCTTGACGATTTCGCCATATAAGGCATTCGCCAGAATTTTCTGGGATTTAGGAGGGGCGGTGTCTTTAATGTAGAAACCGCCAATATCAATGTCGGGAAGAGAACTCTGCAAAAGGTCCAACGCACTCCTGTAATCGGATTCTAAAACATCCCCACCACATTCTCAGAGTATGTGGTCTTGTAAACCCCAAGATTGGGCCCTTGAAGCCACGAAAGCATATGAAGAGGCATCCTCAGCCGTACAAATCCCTAAGCCTCCGAACCGGGTCGGGAGAGAAGCCAACCTCCACTGGAGATCTCCAAAAAGGCACCCCCACAAACAACAATATCCTCTAATGCTCCCCGGAGGCCTTCATCAAAAACAGAGACAGCTCCCCCGACCAAAAAAGGTTGACACGTTCGAAGACCAAACAGTAAGGACACGCTCAAAACTGTAAGGACACGCTCGCGAATCCAAAAAATTTTTCGGTGAGTTCACTATTTTTAGATGATTCAATTTCATAGAACCAGACATAAAAAAATTTGGGTCGGTTTGACAGTTCAGGTCGGATAAGGTTCATCACATAATAAAATTCTATATGATAATGAAGAAAACCATCGACTGATGTTTACATTGGAACAAGCCAAAGAACTATCGACTCCTCTTAACCAGTATCGCTTCACGGGTCACAATCCATTCATTTATGTAACTTGTAAGCTTGGCCATGAACATGCGTACTTCTCTGTATATTATCTTGAGACCACATGTTGTTCACGGTTCACCCAACTCTTTTCCTTTTTAAGTTATGATTCATTTTTCATTTTCAGCCGAGACTTCTTATGAACCACCAACTTTTCCATTTTCAACCAGCCGAGACTTCTTATGAACCACCAACTTTTATAGGCAATATGATAATATCATTCACTGTAAGGTTGGACCTTACTCCATTGCACTCACTAATATTTCTCCCTAGTCTAGTGATGGTTAATTAATGGCTCGTGCAATGGTATATAAATCTCTAATTTGACTTTCAACATTAAAAAAGGAAACTTAAAAACTCACTTGATGGTATATAAAATCCTACTTTGGGTTTCAGCATTAAAAAAAGAAGCAAAATTTAATACACTTGTAGTAAGAATCGAACTTGGAACTTGACGTTTAAAAGCAGGCAGATTTAACCATTGAGCCATTTCCAATTTTGTGATTCGGTTCATACCACATTTTATTTATGGGTTCATCCCATATTTTTTTATATACCTTTCTACTAAAAATTCAAAACCGAGTGGGTTCGTGTGAACCCGTCCCTTGTTAGCTAGATCCGCCCCTGAGGACACCTCGCTCCAACGCAGGTTCGATTCCAGACAGGTGAAGCGGACCAGGGTGGCCATAGAGGTGCTGGGGAGGAGTGGTTACTTTGGATGGGGTTTGGTCCGCTCAAGCAGACTGATCTGAAAGAGAAAGGGTAGCCCCTCTGGTGGGGTTTTTTATTAATGGTTTTTTTTTTTGTTTATTAAAAAAAAGAATTCTTATGTTTGTTTTTTTATTAAAAAAAGAAAGAATTCTTATGTTTGTTTTAACTAGAAATAGATTGTGACGGGGTTGTTACATATGTATCATATTAAAACACTTTATAAACAAACATTCAATACATGATAATCAAACATAAAATATACATTTTGAATTCATACGCTTAACAGATGAACATTCAAACCTATTAAATCTCAAACTATAGTCTATTCACCTGATCCGGGTAACTGCAAGCTACTTCTAACACCTTTTAACCCCTTTTCTTAAAGGTCTGCCATATTCTTGCACCACAAAGATACGAATAATGAATTCATACGCTTAACAGATGAACATTCAAACCTATTAAATCTCAACTACAGTCTATTCACCTGATCCGGGTAACTGCAAGCTACTTCTAACACCTTTTAACCCCTTTTCTTAAAGGTCTGCCATATTCTTGCACCACAAAGATACGAATAATGTTATCTTACCAAAGTGAGCCCTAAAACATGTGATTTAAGAACTTTTTCATCGATACTTTTCAAGGTTTCTAACTGTCTCAGTAGCATCAGTGAGGTGGGCTATTTGGCACAAAAAAGTCATTTGGATGAAACTGGCAAACAGACTTAAACCTCAGGGACAATTGTGACAATTGACTTTAATATATATGTCAAGATGACACTAAAAAACCCGTTCACCTCCTGATTGTGGAGCATGTTGTTGAAAAGTTTGTTATTCATCCTCCTTAATCCTTTTAGTAAACAACTTATACTAGTCAACTTAACATCAATCTAATTACTCTTTTTCTTGTTTTTTTGTCATAATTCGGGCCGCCTGCACATATTCTTGTCACAACCCCCCCCCCCCCCCACACCCATCCGCCCACACACACATCACATATACAAATGGAGAGTTTTCATTGGCTAAAAAGTAAATTGCACACATACCTATGCATCTCTCCTTCACGTCCATTAACACTCTTATACCCGTTTCTACTCTCATGCCCAAGCGCTTGGCATACACGGCGCAGTGTTTAACATCCGAATAGGGCTACGTGACATTAGGTGCCAAACGACTACACTCAGCCTAGTAATAATTAAAACCAAATTTTATAATATTTTTATACAAATATATTCGCCCCCAACTTGTTACCACTTGTCCCACTTTTGACTAAACTATGGTCTATGGCTAATGGGCTTGCTTTGCTTTTTCCAAGGAAAATACTTAATTAATTAGAGGCGAAATATAAATACTAATTAACCATGATTATAGAAAAGTCAAAAAAAAAAAAAAAAAAAAAAAAAAAAAACATGATTCTTGGTTTAGGCCGTGTGGCTCATGCCCACATACAGCTTGACATTTCATCAAACACTTTGCAGGCAAGATATCAACTGAGAACACCTTCTACCAGATCGATCCATTTTAACATCGCCTCTCACAACCCATTCTCCAGGTCACTTTCTCAGCTATAATTTTATCGATTCACGCAACTTTCTTGTTTATAAAAAGAGAGATCTATGAAGTTTAGATTTATATATAGGATAAAAAGTGGCTAGTGGTTGATAGATGCAATGTGACATTTTTGTTTGGATATGCTTCATCTTTAGTAGAGTAGATGACATATAAAATAGGATGATGTTGAATATTGGTATTATCCTATACATCTTTCGTTATAATTGATTTTAGGGATGAGCATTTGGTACCGAACTGGGGTATATTCAGTACCGGTACCCACTTTCTCTGTTTTTCGGTACGAGTACCTAGCTCATCCCTACAATAGAATACCTAAATCTTACATTTTATTGTAGATAATTAGCTTTTGTAGAAATGAAGATACTTTTATCTTTAGTCATCATCATCATACTCAGCAAATCCCACCAATAGCGAAGCTGACGTAGGGTCTGAGGAGGGTAAGATGTAGACAGCCTTACCTCTACCCAATAAGAATAGAGAGGCTGCTTCCAGTGAGACCCCCGGCTCGATATGAATAGGCATAATGAATCAAAAGTGCCATTAGATTGTTGGATTCTTTTGGGCAGCCGGGCCTAGTTTGACCCACTTAGTTAACCCTAATTTAGTCTTATAAATACCCATGATGCAACTGTAATCTTTGAGCACCTACTAAAAGTTATGCCTAGTTGCAACATGTGGAACGTAAGTCACTTTGACCGAACCATGTTATATTTCTGTGTTCTTTATTTTCAGCGAGTGTGCGTGTGTGTGTGTGTGTTTTCGCTTCCGCTTGAACCTACTCTGATCCGATGCCTAACATAGTTGTGAGTACACTTTGTAGATAGTTTCATCGACCAATAATCCGTTTTTTATCTAACAAGATTTGATTTGAATCTTGTACCATGACGGATGGGACCTTTCGGTAGCTATTTTTCTCAAACGCTCTGCATGAGGATATTAAACGCGAGATGTACTTTCGGGTATACAGCAGACCATATAGAACAACAGACACATGTTGACAAATTTTCTTGAAGTGACAAATGACAACAAACCAAAAACTGAAACTTCCAAACTAGTCCTAGCATTTGAAACCAAATTATTGGCTCACATCTTTCATCTCCTTATAGTAGGTGTTACCTATCTAAGGATAACCTGAAAAGACATCAAAGAGCAACAGCAACGATGATGAACGGGAAGCAATCGACAGAGAGGTAAGGTTTTAGTAACATCATGGTCTGTAGACACATCTAGGTATGGCACATAGGGCTGCAAACGAACCGAACGAACACGAACAAGACCTTGTTCATGTTCGTTTCTTAAGAAATATATGTGTTCGCGAACCGTTCACGAACACTTATCGAACGAGATTTTATGTTCGTGTTCGTTTGTTAAGGAAATGAGCTTGTTCATGTCCGTTTGTGTTTGTTTGTTAATTTTAGGCAACGAACATTGACGAACACAAATGAGCACAAACTAATGCTCATGAACACAAATGGAAACAAACGAACACAAACAATCGTTCACTAACAGAATATATAATACACCGACACTTGATAGATATTTAATTTGTCGGAATTTTGAAGTATTTAATTAAATATAAAAACTAAAAACACTAATGAAGTATTGAACACAAACGAACACGTTACCAAACGTTCACGAACATAAACGAACACGACCTCTGTTCATGTTTGTTCATTTAACTAAACGAACGAAATTTCTTGTTCGTGTTCGTTTGTTTAGTAAACGAACAAACACAAACGAACTTCCCGCCGAACAGTTCATGAACTGTTCACTTAACATTTGGTTTGTTTGCAGCCCTAAATTGACACATATTCTGATTAGTTTGAGTGTGCTTTAAGGTATGCGGTTGTGACTGGAGCAAACAAGGGCATTGGTTTTGAGACAGTTAGACAGTTGGCAGCTTCGGGCGTGACAGTCTTGTTGACAGCCAGAAATGAGAAGAGAGGTACAGAAGCCGTGGCATCACTCCATGGACTCGGTTTACCAAAAGTACTATACCATCAGCTTGACGTACAAGACCCTCAAAGCATACAAGCTTTGGCCGAATACATACAAACCCAGTTTGGAAAGCTTGATATCTTGGTAAAGCTATCCCCTTTTATAAGTTTCATGACAATCTTGAAGAGAAAAGACGCTGTTTTTTGAGCTTTCGTTGACGTTTTATTTAAATTTAACAGGTCAACAATGCCGGAGCGTCTGGAGTTATAGTTGATGAAGACGGTCTACGGGCTCTAAATATAGATCCTGCATCTTGGGTAAGTAAAGCTGTATCTTCATTATACATTTATGCACCCAGGGACGATGCTTTGAAGGGGCCGGGAGGGACGCCCGACCCCCCGAACTTTTCGGCCAGTAGTGTTATATATGTAGTTTTTGTATAGAAATTTTTGGGTATATACGTTTTCGACCCCCCGGTTCTGTAGAAATTTTTGGGTATATACGTTTTCGACCCCCCGTAAAAAATTTCAAGCTTCGCCACTGTATGCACCACTTCCATTTTAACTCCAGATTATATACAACATGATAATCTAGCTTTCGGGTAAGGCAACAAACGTCGTTCAAGATGTGATGAAAACAACCTATGACTCGGCAATGGAATGTCTCAGCACAAACTACTATGGTGTCAAGAATGTAACACGAGCACTCCTTCCACTCCTGCAACGTTCTACTTCCGGTGGTAGAATTGTAAACGTATCTTCCCTTCGAGCTGAATTATCGGTAAGTTTGTATTCGTTCATTCGTTGGAATGTTTTTTAACTGTTTCCCATAGGGGTGAGCAAGTTTAGGTCCGGACCGAAAATAACCGAGAACCGAACCGAAAATATACCCAACCCGACCCGAACTCGAGTACCTAGGTATTTAGATCGGTTCCAATTTTTCATATAAAATAGGGTCGGGTCGGGTTGGTTCTCGGTTCTTTTCATGGTGAAACCCGACTTGGACCTATGGACCGGAACCGACCCTATATTTAGGGTAGTGAATCGGTTCTGTATTTTATGTTTGATCGGTTCTCAGGTCGGGTCGGGTAATGGTCAGGTAGGGTCGGGTTTTTCCTTTTGCTCACTCCAAGTTTCCCATGTTATATAATAATTGTATTGTATGATTCTTATACTATAGAGGATTCCAAATGAACAAATACGAAAAGAACTTGGGAATCTAGAGACATTAACCGAGGAGAAGATTGATGGGTTTGTCGAGAAGTTTTTGCACGATTTAAAGAACGATGAACTTGAAGTCAACGGTTGGTCAAAGATGTTACCGGCTTACAGTGTGTCAAAAGCCATGCTCAATGCCTACACTAGAGTTCTTGCAAAGAAGTACCCAGAGATGTGCATTAATTGTGTACATCCTGGATACGTAGACACCGATATAAATTGGCACACAGGTACTATGACACCGGAAGAGGGGGCACAAGGGTCAGTCATGCTGGCGCTTTTACCTCAAGGAGGTCCTTCAGGTTGCTATTTTGATCGGACACAAGTTGCCGAGTTTTGACCCGGTGTTCCGGTCTTCTGGTTAACAATTTAGTTTGTTGTTCAGTTAACCGAACATCAGTTATAACACAGATGATCCCTCTGGTTTGCACTTTGTAACACTGAATAACCGCATTTTTATTTTAACAAGTAAAATCGAAAGACTAGTTGTTTTGTATCATTTGGGACATATTATTATGAATTGTAGACATAGAAAGCTAGCATGATGAAACTGAGACCTACAACGCCGCCATAGTTTTGAATGTTAGTAGTATGTGCGATTCTTCTACTTCTATGGTACCATACCGTCTATACAATCAATGTTCTTCAACAAACAAAATCCCGCACCCAAACTAAAACCCTAATTCTGGATATGTTCTTTTAAAGTTAGAAGAGATCGAGCTTTACAGGTGGAAAAGGGGGTCGGTTTCATTCCGCAAGTATGCAACAACTAGATGATATCCACATACTCCTCCGCTTGGTTATCAGTTCCTCGCATGCCCATCCCCGTACCATACTGATTGCTTCCATACTGTATTAGGCTCCGGGCTCCCACTTCCCCATCCATTGCTTGCCCATGCATGAATCGTTGATCTCCACCTGATTCAAAAAGTAAAACCATGAAAAAATACCTTTCAAGTTTTAAGAGTAAAGTACACGGATAGTCCCTGTGGCTTACTAAAATTTTAAATTTGGTCCCTAGCTTTCCAAAAGTACACGGATAGTCCCTATGTTTGCACTTTGTAAAACATTTAGTCCCCAGTCAACAAATCTAATGGTTTTAGCATGTCCAAATTAGGGACTAAATGCACAGGGACCATACATGTACTTTTGAAAAAAAAAACCAGGTACTAAATGTGTTACAAAGTGCTAACCAGAGGGACCATCTGTGTAGTTTTAGAAAACTAGGGACTAAATCCAAAATTTTGGTATGGCACAACGACCATCCGTGTACTTTACTCAAGTTTTAATTAACAAAGCATGTTTCTTAAATCATCTTCAATTTATAAAACAGCATAAGCATTATGAAATCGCCTATGAACATCTACCTAAGCATAAAAACAAATAAAATACAAAATAAATTGTGAACATGATCATTACCGCTATCGCTGTCAGATGCATCAGCAAGCTTCGCAATGACATCAATCAGTGCTCGTTCATGTTCCTACATAAACAAAACAAAAAACATCATTAACTTTGGCATGAAAATAAAATTCGCTTAGATTTATTCATGTCGTTTTCGTGTAATAATACAATACCCTGAGCATTTTCTTTGCCTTTTCGATCTCAAGTAAATCAGGATGAGTAGCATCAAACACCTTTTCCACCTGCAAATATCATTGTAAGAGAAGATGTAACACAGAAAAGATCATCATTAAACTTAAAAGTACCTCTTTTATAAGAGTGTCGGTGTGAAGTATCTCTATTTCATCTGAAGCCTTCATATGATCGCCGTTCTGCAAGGGCGGTGGGTATCCTTTTCTAGATTGTTCCTTCGAGTTCCCTCTACTACCCCTTCCACCTCCATGGCTCAATTGATTACTGTATCCATGGGGCCCACCATGACTAACTTGATGGTATCCCGGATCCTCACCTATCCATTGAATATCCTCTGGAGGAATCTGGAATGAATCATTGTGTAAAAAACCGAAATTTTCTAGAATCGTAACTCACTAGCACAAATTTACACTAGATTGATTATTGAAGATAGGATATAAAAGACTTAAGATGATGTCAACGAATTACCTCCTTGAGACTAACCCATTCATAGCTTTCCTGTGGTGTATTTTTATTATAAAGCAAACGATGCCGTCCCTACCAATATATAAATATATTACCAATGATACAAGCATTTAGCATAATGTGAAAAAGACCGATTTGCCCTTTTAGTTAACAAAAAAGACGGAAAAACCCCTGACATAACAGAGAAAATGGATAGAGTTAACGAGCCGGATGAAAATGGCAAGATTTCAAACCTTTTGGATCCAGATGCGAAAAAAAAAACCTTTGGACAAAAGTCGCAAAACTAGCCAAACCTCAGGAACGAAAATGGCATTTTACTCTTTTTTAAATAACGATAAGGAAATTTAAAAGGGGAAGAAAAAAGAACATCAACTGCTCAAAAAAGAGAAATTAAAAGTATCGAACAATAAAGCAGCAGATTCATTTGCATCAACTTAAAAAAGGAAAAAAATAGTATTATAAAATTGACCTCTAATACAAAACAATTAACACAAAACAAAGAGTGGCAAATGAATTTAAAACACACCTGCGTATTGCAGTCAACAATGACAGCCTCATAAAAGCTATTGTCATCGGGCCATCTAGTTCTTAGTTTCTTCCCAATCAATGGATCCTTTGTACCGACATCACTTGTTTCATTCGTGTAAGGGATAACAGCAGAACCATGATTCGAAAGCATTCCGCGTGGGGTTCGACCCATTAAGGGGTACCTTGGGGACTTCAACAAAATTCAACATTACCCATCAATAGTCAACAAAACCAATAATAAAACCATTACTTGAAATCACATTCAAATTCTTAACCGACTCACGGGTTTAGGAGTTTGAATTCCACTTCCCAAGCCAGGAAAAGACTGAGTAGGTAAAGACAGGGGCATAGACGTCTTTTGCCTCTTCCTAGAGGCTGAAACAGTTGGACTCAGTGGAATCGGGTCGTGGATAGATTGAGGAACGTTAATCATTGCACTGCGGGTCCCACCAGAAGTCCTCCATTCCCTGATCCTTATGATGATGTCATCGGTGTTTACCTTTGAGAGCAATTCTCTATGCTCGTCATCAGAAACTCGCAGCTCTTTTCGAAGCTCTGTTATTAATCCTTCCTTTTCCTGATTTATTATTATTATTATTATTGCATTTACAGAGCAATTAAGTTTACTTGGCGTAAAATACACGAAGTTTACGATAAAGGTTTGTCACAAAAGTCAAAATCATACCCATGAAAGGGCATCAGACTGTGCTTTGAAAGCTCGTAGCACCGAACTGTAAGCTATTTGCTCAAGGTAATGAATCTGCGACTCCATCTCATGCTGCATCATTTTAAAAGTGTATCCAGGAACCCTATACAAGTGTGTTGTTGTAAGTTAATGATAGTATATGAATATTCTTTTGGTAATACAGAAAACTCAGATATATAGTTCTCAGATTAACCTATCATAGCAATAACTAGTTTCAGTTTCAGATTACTATATTTCAATACGTAGTTGTGATAAAATGACTGAAGTTAGTAATAGTTGGTTAATTTTATATTTTACACTGAAGAATCAGTTTCATTGCGACCATTCTTTGCCTGCATCTTAATTTTTATTCTTTTGCTTCTAAAAATATCAAAACTGAACTAAAGAAAGATTTGCCAAACAAAAAGGGTTAGGCTTGCAACACATCCAAAAACCTCCAAAGTTTTTATAACTTTGTTTTTTTACCACCACCGATGGATAAAGTTATGTTTAAGAAAACATAAAATTCACACTTGACACTACTCATCATGTGTGCATGACACAATTGCTTCGTTTCATTGAGGTAAGCCGTAAGTAAACACATAAAAGAAGCAAAACTAAACAAACACTCCTCTCATTTACCAATACAAACTAAAGCAACATGGTTTGGATCTGTTTATTTTATTCTCACAGATTATATCCACCTAACAAAATTACAAAAAACCGCTACCACCACATAAAAGATCACATGCCACTTACAAAATCTTTAAAGTATAGATACTAATCTCTTTCCAAATCGACAAGTGTTTTACCATATTTTGACAAGTAACAATACACATGCCTAAATATACACCTAATCCATACAATGCTCGACAGACGGTCCACATGCTTAGGCATTTCCTCTCCCTCATCTTTTTTATTAAATTTTCCGTAGTCTCAATCTCCTCGTATCCTCGTAGGATATAATTATAATCATTTCTATTACTAGACATGCCCTCATGCCTCTAGCTACAGGTAAAAGAAAGCAAGAACAAAATAATAACGATTCGCGCAACTCAAGCAACATATATAATCAACTAAGCCCTTTAAATACTAAGAAACTCTTGCTGACATCAACAATTAATATATCTACAAGCTAAATTGATGATATTTTAACAATTGCAAGTTGCAATTTTCTGAAAACCTAATTTGAAAAGCAACGTGCATTCTTCTACATCAAAACCCTAATTCCTAATTACGAAGCTACAAACATATAAAAAGAAAAGAATTAACCAGCAAAATTCAATTTTGTTGATGGTTACACATGAATTAACCTAACCTAAGGTGTCAACTTTAGGTAAAAATAAAAACCTGAGGCGAATTTTAGAAACGAAACCCTAACGAATCAGGAAAATTGAAAAAGGTAACAAGGAATAATAAATAACTAACCGGATCTTAATGGAAAAGAAGGAGCCCTAGAAAAAGGTGTGAAGAGTTTAGTGGTGGAATCTGAGTGAAGAAGAAGAAGAAGAGGTTAGGCATGAAATTGGGGGTTTGAAAATGGTGAACAATTGGGGGGTTTAAATAGAGGGGATTGGATGTTGGTTACCATCAAAAATGAATTGGATTTTCTTTCTTTCTCGCTCGACTTCCGCTTTTTTCGCCCTCCAACTTTTATCAATATAAAGTTTTAGTCCCTCTCTAGTTAAACACACCATACGTAGGCAGGCTGTTCAAATCACTCGACGCTCGATACTCGTTTTATGCTCGCTTGAAAAATACTCGGAATTTGCTTGTTTGATTCAGCGCGATTGAAAAAAACGCTCGGTTCGGATCGGATTGGTTCGGTTTGTAAACGAACGAGCACGAGCAAAGGTCCGCTAAGTTTGGTTCGACCCGGTTAGCTCGATTTATGTTTTAATATATATGATTTTTAGTAAAATGACTAGAGACCCACATTAATAAAGTTTGGCCCAATATTCAAATATGGCTCATTCAAGTAATTAGAATTAAAGTTTAATACCAATTAGCAATAAGACCGGCATGCGTTGCGGCGCGGATACAACGCAAAACATCAAATGGATTAGTCCAACGTTATATGATGTGTTAACCACATGAAAACGCGTGTTTTGACGTGTCTGATTGAAGTCAATGTAACCAGTATAAGCAATGTGACTGGATCAAAACATAAAGTAAATCAAATTTATATTGTACAATCATAACATATCATATGTGACCCGAGTTATACATAGAAAACGTGATGGGTATAACAGAAAAGCTGCCACGTTTAATCATAAGGGATTAATTGGAGCTTTTGAAAAATGGAAAAAAAAGAAACCACAATTTGACTCCAGTCGATTCAAAACAAACTTTATAAAACATTCATAAAAAACACGAAAACATATTATATCTGACCTAACTCGTTTCGCAAAAAAGTTTTTGTCGAAACGTACACCAACTCAAATTTATGGTGAAATCTACATAAAAATATGCACATAAAATGTTTTTTAAACAAAGACGTATTATATTTGACATGACTCGTTTCCTAAAAAAAGTTTACGTCGAAACGTAGAGCAAATCAGATTCATACCGACACGTACATATAAATATGTACGTAAAATTAGATTTTAAGTAAAGGAGGTACAAGGGTAAACTCGAAACAAATTATTAGTAAAAAACTTAATAGGTTAAAACGTTCGTAAAACATTGCCATGTAGCACTAATGCCACACCACTGCTAGTGACCACCAACATTGTAAAAACTCGTAAAAATAAAATAAATAAATAAGGAAAATATAACACCAAACGAAAAGCATACGTAAAGTCGTTGAGCCAAGCACACCCGTTGTAGTGTGTTAATATGAAAAATTAGACCGAAACGTAAAACGTAGAAAATAATAACCAAGTCGATCTAGGACCCGCGCGTTGGACGAACCGTCAAATGGAGAAAACTAGACGCGTTGCGACGGGCCTGTCAAATGGGAAAGTAAGACAAAAAAACGTCGAACCCCACGCGCACGTTGCGAAAGATTAAACGTACGGGGAATCAAAGTTGAAAAAAAATTGTTGTGATTAAATTGTAAAAGTTGAAAAACTTTGTGTTAAAAGTAAAAAAATCAAAAGGGTTAAAATTGAAAAATCAAAATTTTCTTTTGAAATACTCCCTAAGCATATAGTACAACAACATATATCAACAAAATGTTGCTAATTTATATTATGGAAATAATTAATTGTCCAATGTTCATTAAGTAATTGAGTCAAAATGTCAAATACTGAAATGTGAAGCATTGCTCGATACTCAAGCCTCAACCCGTCATTAGATTCAGAAGTACATAATCTTAACCAAAACCCCTCATCGACCATCATTATCTGATTCCTCCATCGCCAACTCGCTAGGGTTTTGCTTCAATCGGTTCATTCGTTTTCAAACTACCGAAAGAACAAGGGGTCTGCTTCAATCGATTAATGGTTCATCTTCCCACTCAGTTAATCCCTCAATAGAACCAGTTTAGTGTTTTTTTATTCTTTGTTATTTGTTAAATTTATACTTGTTATTTATCAAATTTATACTTGTCTTATAATTGGACAAAACCTCAGGGATGAAAACTGCACTTTACTTTGAAAACTAACATCCCCGTCGTCACTTTCCTTTTTTTGTTCTACGGTGCTCGTACTCGCTCGGCATCCGGTCGAAAAATGATCGGATCGAAAGACCATAATATCAACCATAAAACACACCCAAAACCCATAAATAACATTATAAAGATTACTAAAACACCATATTTGTGGGTTTGTGTTTTGGATGATAAGACTCTGATTATCCAGTGACTAACATTATGTGTTTTATGTTGATTATGGTGTTGTGTTTTATATTCATAGTTCTACAATGGTGTGTTTTAGTAATCTTCTCTCTGTTATTTGTGAGTTTTTGGTGTGTTTTAAGGCTGAAACTATGGTGTTTTATGACTTTGTACATTTTTTAGGAGATTTAGACTTTGTAGCCGGACATCATCCATATATAAAATTATGAATAATATAGATATAAAAAAAACTATTAAAGAATATCATAGCCAAATCCAATCAAAATCAAGCTTGTAAAGCTGGTCGCAGACTCACAGATAGAGCTCTAGCTTTAGATGCAGGACGCGGGACGACATGAGCTGAACCTCTTTAACTTATGAGCCAAGTTTGAGTTTAAACGAAAATACGCATGATAATTTATTTACATTCCAAAATTCATGTAAAAAGATGGGTAACTTATGTGTCGTGATGAACCATTGCTTATCGGTGTTAGGAGTTTCAAACACAAGTTTAACTTGTTTAACTTAAAAGTGCTCCAACTCATCTTGTTTGAATTTTATGTTAAATACTCAACCTCAACGCGTTTATTATTTAATAACTACTATGTTGATACATAAATAAGTTTATACATATTTTATATTTTTATAATTTTATCACCTATGACAAAAGTCATAGTATAGAGACTTTTTGTGGGTGATCTTTATAAATAAGTTTAGACATAAATAGGTTCTTCAATAGACTTTTTGTGGGTGATCTTTATAATCCGAGTGATTATTTATTTTTGTCGACCAAGATATGGAAATTGAATTTTGTATGGGATTGCTTATCATGCTCTTGACTTGAATTTAGATTGTCACCTCCGATGGTTTGTCTAAACCATGAAGAAGATATCATAGATGCCCTTTTTAAACGTTTGTCCTTTTCAGGAATCAATCTTTACACAGAAAACCAATTTGGATGAAGTTATAACAGGAAACATAATCTTTTTAAAAAATCCAGACCAACCAAGTTCAATGCTTTCGAGATTTGAGATTTGGTACATGAAACTTGAGTGGTCCACGGGTGCTCTAGTGGTGGCCACGGGTATTTAAGTTCCACCTATGGTGGGCCCGGATGAATTTTTCCCTTCAGGTCTCAAGTTCGAGTCTGGATGATAGAGGTTTTTCATTGAGATGTTTAAATTGGGGATCTATTGTGCGAGAGGGCTATCTAGCACGAACATTGTTAAGACAACGTATGTTAGACGTCCCGACATTCGCGAATAATTCACACATTTCAAAAAAAAAACCTAAGAGGTCCAAAGGCAACTTTTTTTTTAAAATTTCATGTCATATGACTAGGATTGTGAACGAACCAAACGTTCATGAACTGATTGTGAACTTGTTCGGTAGGAAGTTCGTTTACATTTGTTTATTAAATAAACGAACAAACATTAACTAAATTATTTGTTTATTCAATAAAATGAACAAACATAAACACACACTATGTTGTTTGTTCATTTATATGTAACCTTTCAGCTTCTTAATATGCAACTTTTTTTCTCTCACAGCTTCTTAATATGTAACCTTTCACTCATTTAACCAAAGAAGCATGTGACTTAGTTTTTTTTTTTTTTTCTAAAAAGTATGTAATAAAGACTACCTAACCAACCCTGCAAACCCACCCAGTTTTTCACTTTATTGATTTAAGCTAGAAATCTTATCAAAACCGGCTGAACAGAACCATGAATATCGCTAATATATGCCTATAGTGTGCTCAAAAGATGGGAACCGTCTTGAGTTAGTCTAAGTCCTAAGGCGCCTTGCCTGAGCACCTAGGCTTTCGTCCAGAACACCTTTGACCATGTAGTATAATAAAGGTAACAAAAAACATTTCTCACTAACTACTAAGTTTAACTTGTGTGGTCGTGATAACTGATAATGTAGCTGGATTTGACTAGAATGAGGGTTATAACTTATAACCAAATTCTTCATCTGTCATCGCATGCGGCAGTGGCGGAACTAGCCCATTAAATCAGGGGTATCCCAAAAAAATTTTTTTACCGTGCAATCATACAATATGAAAAAACGACAATAAATAAACAAAATAAAACAAATACCTAACTAATTGGGCCACAATTTCAATCATATTATTAACAGTGTCAGAACCAGAAATTTTTAACCAGAGGATCAATAAATATATATATATATATATATACATGTATATATGTGTGTGTAGTTAACTATTTATGTAAGTCTACTAAATAAAATAAAAGAATAAATAAAATAAAAACTAGTTATATTTTTTAAACTAAATTAATTAAACTCACAACTAAAAATAAATAATAAGTAAAAACGCTAGTTCCAAAAAGGAATGTTGAATATGGTACAAGCCAAAACACAGATCTACAGAACCCTTAAGATAAAATACCTTCGGATATCAAATGCTGAAACGAATTCATCTCCTTCAATGGAATCCTCACCAGTCTGGTAATTCGAACATAGATTTCAACACATGTAGGTTGCCACGAACACTAAACGAATCAATGGATGCACAGTAGGAGAATTGAGTTGGCATCCTTTTGTTTCACATATTCAACGGCAATCCTGTAAGCCAAGAACACTAAATGATTCAGGTAATGTATCATAGGCTAATGCTAGACAAAAAACCCTAAAAATTTTAGGAAACTCTGGAAACTCAAAGCTCCCGACTTTTTTTTTTTTTTTTTTGAAAAAAATAACACATGTAATATACATGTTTTTAAGAGTTTTGGGCCCAAAAAAACAAAAAAGCGCCGAGTACTTTTTTTTTTAAAAAAATAAACAAGTTCCAGAAACTTCGGTGACTAACATGTGTTAGACAAAAAATGCTGAAAGTTGCTGAAATTTGTTTTTTTTTTTTTAAGAAAACCCTTCGGCGCTTTTTTGATTTTTTTGGCCCAAAACTCTTAAAAACATGTATATTACATGTGTTATTTTTAAAAAAAAAAAAAAAAAAGTCGGGAGCTTTGAGTTTCCCGGGTTTCTTAAATTTTTAGGGTTTTCTATATAGCCCAACCCTATATATAAAGAAAAGTACTTTCTTTAATAAATGAGTAAATTACAAAAATCGTCCTTTATGTATGTCACTTATTGCAAACTGTGTCCTTTATCTTCAATAATTACAGAAAACGTATTCGATGTTTGCAAACTCTTGCAAGTTATGTCCTTTAGCCCTAATTCGGTTAATTTTTCGTGGTTAAATCTGACCAAATGGGCCCCACATGAGGGTATTTTGGTCATTTTACTCTCATGTGGGGTCCATTTGGTCAAATTTAACCACAAAAATACTCTCATGTGAGGTACATTTGGTCAGATTTAACCACAAAAATTAACTGAGTTAGGGCTAAAGGACATAAGTTGCAAGGGTTTGCAAACATCGAATACGTTTTCTGTAATTATTGAAGACAAAGGACACAGTTTGCAATAAGTGACATACATAAATGACGATTTTTGTAATTTACTCTTAATAAATTTATTAGAATGTTGGAAGCGTGGATTTGTTGTGCATCATACCCGAAAAAATAATAACGTCTTCCGTCATCTCTACAGTGATAGTTCCCTTCTAGTCACATGAACATGGTAGATAATGTTTTGACTTCTAGTGATCGTCTTCATTAATGCCAGGACAGTTATCCAAAAGTGCATCCGTTGATTCATACTGGAAATACAGTTAACAAGAGTTAGCGAAACAAAGGAGAACGACGAAAAAGAAAGCACCAAAGACGATGATGATGCCAATCATAACACGCTATTTTACCAATATTAAGATTGCTAAATCGAATGTGCGTGTGTGCAGGTGTGTATAACTCACAGATCATATGCATATATAGAAGTTACGTATGATTAAAGTTGAAAGCATAAAGGTAAGACACACCTGACATCCACAAAAGAGACAGTAGTGAAAATTATCCCTCAGCTTCATCAATATTTCATGCAAATCCTGCAGTACAGATTGACTGTGTAAGTTTACAGCGACTACAAAAATGCTTTCAGTTAACTTAATTAACTTTAAATCATCAGTTCCTTAAACAACATGTGCACATTATCACCTCATTTAGATTAATCTATCTGTGCACATTATAACTCGAAAATTGTGTATTACTATTAATCATAATAGTCACACTACACCGCTTCGCTACATAGTGCGCTATAGCGACCGCTACAATCACTATTGACAACTATAATTCAAAGAGCTAACAATTAGCCTGTTAAAACATAAGTGTACGCAGATATATTCAAAAGCATAATCAACTATACCATCAAACTGTGATATTCAAAAGCATCAACAAAATACCCTGTGAGATTCAAATAAACGTAACCACATACCTCTTCCGTAATCACTTCCTCCTCTTCCTCCTCCTCATCACCACCATCATCCTCATCCTTCTTCTCCAACTCCACAACCTCTTTATTCTCCAACTGATCCAACACCCCTTTCGCCTTATAAAAATTCACAACCACCCTCTTACTCCTCCACCTCTCTTTAACCCGACACCCGAAATCCGCCATCAACTCTTCCTCTCTCCTCTTACTCTCCCACCCCAACTCCTCCTCCCTCCTCATCTTCTCCTTTATCGGATCCTCCCGCCCGATCCCAGCTCTCGACCTCCGTATCTCCACCCCCACCGGCTCAACCCGACCCGACCCACCCAACCCAGACCCTGGGGTATAACCCATCTGTGTCAACATCTTGAACCCAATGTTGGATTGAGGTATTGCTGATTCTAGGCTAGCTAGGGTTTGTTCATCCTCTTGTGCTTGTTTAATTTCTCGCTTTTGTTTTCTTTGTTGTTGCCAGTTTAGGGTTTTTTGTCTCTTCTTTGAAGGCTGTAAACTAGTTGATTTACTACTGTTACTGGTGTTATAAACCTGATACCAATTGAAAAGTTAGGGTTTTGAAAAGTGAAACATATGGTTTTTGATGTGTATGGAAAAGGTTACCTTTTTGGCGGGAGGGTTTGTGGAGGTTTCCGGTTGGGAAGATAGGAACTTTGAGAGGTCGCCCATGTAATCATCATCTTCATCCGCCATTGATAGGAATTGTGCTGCAAACTGAGTGTTGAAACCCTAGGGCTGGTTTACTGGATTTGCTGGGTTATTTAATACCCGAATAGCGTATTCGGATCGGATCCGTGATACAACTGCAAGTGTGTTCAATTTTTTTTTTTTTTTTTTTTTTTTTAAATTGACTTTCTTTCGTTCACACCAAACCAACCCGAAGACTGGCCAGCAACAAAAAACAAAACACCAAAAACAAAGTTATATAATTACAAATTTACACCAATCGCTCCATCCTATCGACTGAAATTGAGACCTATGTTTTAGCCAAAAAAAACCCATGGACCTAACGTTGCCAAAGATATCCTCCACTTTCGCCCGAAAGCCTTCCAAAACCGCTTTATTTCTCGCCGACCAAATGCACCAACAAGTGATGATGATGATGCCGTGGATAACCTTCGAAGCCGAGCGGCCCATTCTGCTAAACTTATGAACTTCGAAAAGATCTTTCATCGAGAATGCGAATATCGGAGGGATGCGACACCATCTACTAACCTTTTGCCAAACTAAATCCGTAATACGACATGAGATAAAGAGGTGAAGAACAGATTCGTCTTCGTCACCGCACATAGGGCATACCCCCGGTTGACTGACAATGCCCCTAGAAAGTAACGCGTCATAAGTCGGGATACGATTTAACTCCAACCTCCAAGCCAAAATATTACACTTAATTGGAATCCATTTGCACCAATCAAACACAAAATTATTCGGATCACATCTACCACGAACCATAAGATGTTTAGCAGATTTCACCGAGAAAATACCCGTAGCATCACCCGACCATCTCCATTTATCTCTACCGACTCCGAGAACGAGTGAGGATAACATACCCGTAATCGACGCCAATTCCTGAACCTCCTCGGCCACGTCCGGATCATTCTTCCAAAGCCACGAAACGCTTCCAGATAACCGATCACTCACCGAACAGTTTTTAACCGATCACTCACTGAACTTCCAAGTGTGTTCAATCTTGAGTGCACCTTTTGGGCTTTTACTCAAATCAGTTTGGGTTTGGGTTTGGGTTCACGAAAGTCGAAACTTGTTCTTAGTGGAACCGGTTTCGGTTAGCAACCAGAATTTGGATGGGTTCTAGCGCGTGGTGAAACATTCCCTGCTTTTCTTTTTCGCATCTAAAGACCTTATGGAAGCTCGGGATTTCTTACAGTTGGGAAAGAAAGATAAGAAGATCATTCATGGCCTTATTATTATTACATGTTGGTGCATTCGAAAAGGAAGAAATGAGACGGTTTTTAATAACGTCAAGAGTGGATGGCAGAGGTTTGCTTGGTTAAAAAATAGGGCATCTTTTAATTCCATTTGATAGAAGGAATGGTGTAAATATCATTTGTATATGTTGTAATTCTGTGTCTTTTGCCCGTTTGGGTCAGAGGCATGTTGTATTGTTGGCCTTTTGCCTGCTTTGGTCAAAGGTTTGTTGAATGAAGTTTACTTTAAAAAAAATGTTGGCCTTTGGCCCGCTTGGGTCGAAGGTTTGTTAAATGAAGTTTACTTTTCAAAAAAAAAGGTACCGGATTTTTAAGAGGGAAATGATTGGGTTGGGTTGGTTTTGATTTTATTGTCGGTTATGGCCGGTTCGGTTCAAGTTAAAGTGGTTTCTTACTGGTTCCAGCTAGGCAAGCTACAAACTAACTAATAATCGGTGGTTCGGGTTCAACCCTAACCACTTATTGCCAAACTGGTTTCAATATCGAATACGGTTTGGGTGGGATTATCAGTTTCGGTTCAAGAGCTAGAGTTTTTTTAACCCCTCTCACCTACACTCTTAATTGAAATACATAAACTTTGAAACTTGTTGAATCAGCATTTAATTTACTTTCTCCAGAAAATCAAAAAATTTGGCGACGTTAAGAGCCTTTTGACTAAAAATTAAAAAGTCCTCTATTTTTTAGGCGTTATGGAACTTTTAAATTCAACTAGAATTACACAAGTAACACATAAAACTAAAATCAAGATTTTGTAAAATTCGATTTTCTTTATAGTTGAAATGTGGATTTTTTTAAACGTCAGGTAGTATAAAAGTTGTAAGACCTCTCTTGATATTACTAGATTTAATGATAAATAAACTTGCATTTACTATAAATATTTAGAGTTCACAAAAGATTTCAAGATTTTAAGACCATAACTAATCATAATATTCGCGTTGTAATCCTACTAAACAAAATTCAAGACATAACTACAAGTGTTTACATAATCTTAAAACAAAATAGATCAAGTGCGGAAGCGTTGGTTTGTGTGTTCGGCTCAATTGCTTTTGCTTGATCATCATTCCCTTTAAAGGCATTACCTAGAAACTGAAATTTTAGACAAGCGTTAGCATTAAAGTCATTGGACAATAACATAATCGAAACTATGTTCAAAAACAATTTCAAGTAACCAAAAATATGAAAATTCAGCTTTCATGACTGGTGGCTACCATACCGTAACTTACGGTAGCCACCGTAAGTTACGGTAGCCCCTGGGAAATTGTGGTCTGCTGTAACTCAGTAGGAATCCACCGTAACGTTTTACTTGCTACCGTAAATTACGGTAGCCACCGTAATTTACGGTAGCTGCTGTACATCCTTTCTTGTTTTTGCAGTTTTGTCGATCCTTTTCCTACGTCTCCGTAATTTATTTTCGAACATGTTTATCACATGACTAAGGTTAATTACTCCTATCAGATTTTTACCCGCTATCATGTTTCGCTTCCCTTTCGAGGGATCGCTTACGCAATAATCTACATGCTTGTTGTTAGGACCGCTTTTCCTAAAATACTAGATTACATGCTAAGCAAGATCTTTCGGACATTGAAATACAATTTTGACACTTAATAGAAATTTTTACAAAATTTGGGCATGACCCGTTTGTAAAACGGGCATACCCCCTGTTTTGACATAACTTACAAGGTTTACAATACGACCCATTTTACATAAAACCATCCCAACAAAACGACAAGTTTTCAATTCTAAAACATTTCAACAAAGTTTAACAAGTAACAAACACGACCCAAAAGCATGCATATAAGTTGCGGAAGCGCTTGGTATCATAAGGCTTGAACATGTGCTCGTCCCATATCTCCAAATCGCCTATAGAGGTGCTTTACCTACATTAACATTCACAATTTAAAAAGGTTAGTTATCACCATAGAAAATCATAACCCTTCGTTTTAGCTTAATCCATACAAACGTTCTTACTCCTACGCATACAACAACCCAATAATTGGGTTAGGCATAACCACTCTCGTAGAGAGTTGACATACACATTCGACCCATGTAATTGGGTTTAGCATAAACACTCTTGTGGAGAGTTAAGCATACACATTCAACCCGTTTAATTGGGTTTATTGGCTTACAACATCACTCTTTCTTCTATCCGTAAATCAGATTAAAGCTTTCATCTTTACTATAGCATTCATGCTATCCGTTAGGACGGATGGCGTTCATCTTCACTTGACTCGATTGGATTTCAACCGATCAAATTGCATAACTTATCACTTCCTTCGTTAACTTACCCAAATCCACAAGGGATTTGTCGCTTACTTACTACAATGTCGCATTCGTTATACAAGGATAGCTTTTACACCGAAGTTTATGTAAATAGGAAATATAATAAAGACTTGTATAAAACGAAACATACCTCGATCTTGTGCTCCTTCCGCTTGCTTAGTGCCTGTACCTTCTTCTTTTACGCCTACATTAGAACATTCATTCCTTCATTTAGTTTGTCAATACTTTCTACTATTTTCATGTACATTCATCTTTTATGCATTTCATCGAACACTTGGTAGGCGTCATATTTAAGGTACAAGGTACAAGTCTATTAAGCATGTTCCTACTAACTCATTACAACACAAGAATCATCTTCCCCTAATTTCACATAATTTCCATTCTAAAATTAGTTTATCTAGCATTCAAGCATCACAACAATTTCACATATCAACTAAAACATGATCATAATCCTTATGAATTTCCTATTAGTAACATAATCTTAACAAAGTGGGTTTTTCACTACATTTTTCATACAACCTAAAATCAAGCATAATTCTTGCCCTAGAAGGTAATTTACAACTCAGATTTCCCTATTTTGATTCAAGAAATCGAGATTGGGATTTATCCCCTCATCCTACAATTCAAGATTTTTTCAGAAATTGAACTTACCACTTAAGAGATTAGGGTTAGCTAATCACAATTTAGGGATCATGCACCAGATTGGCTCATGAATTTGGATTGAATCACTTGATTCTTTGAACTAGGGTTTCCCCCTTCCTTTTGCCTTGTTTGATCGCAGAGAACTCCCACACACGTACTGTGTGTGGGTTTTTTCTTAATTGTTATTTTTAACTATCAAATTTTGATAGTTACAACCTTGACCCCTCTATTTTCATCTTAATTAAATTTAGGCATCATTTCTTTACTATTAGATTTAACTTATGTTTATTCAATATTTTTGGGGTGTTACAAGTCTACCCCCCTTAAAAGAGGTTTCGTCCCCGAAACCTGAACATAATTTAAATTTTTGACATACCGAAAAGAAAAGGATAGTGTCTCCTCATTTCATCTTCGGCTTCCCACGTAAGATCCGAACCCTTCCGGTGCCGCCATTGTACCAGCACCTGTTTAACAGCCTTGTTGCGGAGATTCTTCACCTTGAAATCTCTAATGGCTATGGGTCTCTCTACATAGTTTAACCTCTCGTCCAACTCAATGTCATCGAGAGGTACTAATGCTGTGTCATCCGCGAGACATTTCCTCAATTGAGACACGTGGAAGGTACTGTGAATCCCGTCTAGAGCAGGCGGTAATTCTAGTCGATACGCAACCCTTCCAACCCGAGCCAAAATTTTAAACGGCCCAATGTAACGAGGACCTAGCTTTCCCCGTTTGCGAAAACGGATTATACCCTTCCATGGGGACACTTTTAGCAAGACAAAATCTCCGACTTGGAATTCGATAGGACGCTTTCTCTTGTCTGCATAAGCTTTTTGCCGATCTTGAGCTGCTTTCAACCTTGTTCTAACCATTTCGATCTTTTCATTCGTTATTGCTATTAAATCACTTGGTGCAAGTTCTCTTTGTCCTACTTCACCCCAACATACGGGAGTCCTACATTTCCTCCCGTATAGTAGCTCGTAAGGTGCCATTTGAATACCACTATGGTAACTGTTATTATAAGAAAATTCGACCAGTGGCAATTGGTCGTCCCAACTTCCCCCAAAATCTAAGGCACACGCCCTCAACATATCGACAAGTGTTTGAATGGTCCTTTCTGACTGGCCGTCAGTTTGAGGGTGGTAGGCGGTACTTATGTGCAATTTCGTACCCACGCTCTCGTGAAACTTTCGCCAGTAACGAGAAGTAAATCTGGTGTCCCGATCCGAGACAATCGACACGGGCACCCCATGACGGGATATGATCTCGTTCATATAAATTTCTGCCATCTTCTCGGAAGAGTAAGCTTCTTTGATGGGTAAAAAGTGAGCGCTTTTTGTAAGTCGGTCTACGATTACCCATATTGTATTGTGCCCTTTCTTTGTCTTAGGAAGCTTGGTTATCAAATCCATCGTTAGTTCCTCCCACTTCCATATCGGTATCTCCAAAGGTTGTAACTTCCCGTACGGCTTTTGATGTTCTGCTTTCACTTGGGAGCATGTTAGGCATTTCGCGACGTATTTAACTATGTCACGCTTCATACCCGGCCACCAGTAATTGACTTTCAAGTCCCGATACATTTTTGTAGCCCCAGGATGGACCGAATATCGAGACTTATGTGCCTCGTCAAGCAAGGCAGCCTTGACTTCACAGAACCGTGGGATCCAAATTCGGCCGTACCGCGTCTTAAGCCCGGTCGAATTCTCTTCTAGATTATCTATTACACCTTTTAATCTTTCCCTCTTCAGGTCTTCCACTCCGAGTGACTTTACTTGGGATTCGCGTATCGCTTCGAGTAATCGTGGCGTAACTATCATCTTCATGGATTTCACTCTTAAGGGAGATGGATACTCTTTACGGCTTAACGCATCGGCTACTACATTTGCCTTTCCCGGGTGGTAGAGGATATCACAATCATAATCTTTGATAAATTCCAACCACCTCCGCTGCCTCATATTTAAGTCTCTCTGTTCTAATAAATACTTAAGGCTTTTTTGGTTCGAGTAAATGGTGCATTTTGCCCCATATAGATAATGCCTCCAAATCTTTAATGCAAACACTACCGCCGCTAGTTCCAAGTCGTGTATGGGGTAGTTCACCTCATGTGGCTTCAATTGTCGTGAAGCATAAGCGATAACTCTCCCTCTCTGCATTAGAACACAACCCAATCCCTGGTGTGAAGCGTCTGAATAGACCACCAGGTCTTCGGTTCCGTCTGGTAATGTTAAGATCGGGGGACTTGACAGTTTCTCTTTTAACATTTGAAAAGCCTCCTCCTGTTCTTTTTCCCATACAAACTTCTCTTTCTTTCTTGTCAATTTTGTTAAGGGTAAAGCTATCTTGGAAAAATCCTGTATGAACCTTCGGTAGTATCCAGCAAGACCCAGAAAACTTCTTATCTCTGTTGGGTTTTTCGGAGGAACCCACTTCATTACAGCATCGATCTTTGAAGGATCGACCAAAACACCCTCCGAATTTATCACGTGCCCCAGAAACTGTACCTCCCTAAGCCAAAAGGCGCACTTTGAAAATTTTGCGTAGAGCTTCTCCTTACGGAGAGTTTCAAGTACTTCACGCAAATGTACAGCATGTTCGTCTTTGCTTCGTGAATAAACCAAAATGTCATCTATGAATACAATTACCGATCTATCCAACATGGGTCGGCATACACGGTTCATAAGGTCCATAAATGCCGCCGGCGCATTAGTTAACCCGAAAGACATTACTAAAAACTCATAATGTCCGTAACGGGTTCTAAATGCGGTCTTTGGAATGTCTTCTTCTCGTACTCTAACCTGATGGTACCCCGATCGCAGATCTATCTTGGAGAACCAACTCGCCCCTTGTAACTGATCAAAAAGGTCGTCAATTCTAGGTAAAGGGTAGCGGTTCTTTATGGTTAGCTTATTTAACTCCCTATAGTCGATGCACATGCGCATCGACCCGTCTTTCTTCTTAACAAATAAGACGGGCGCTCCCCAAGGCGACACACTTGGGCGTATAAAGCCCTTGTCTAGGAGGTCTTGTATTTGTGTCATTAATTCCCGCATTTTCGTGGGAGCTAATCTATAGGGAGCCTTCGCAACCGGTTTCGCACCCGGATTCAATTCGATGTTGAATTCCACTTCTCGCTCGGGAGGGAGTCCCGGCAATTCCTCCGGGAATACATCCGGAAATTCGTTCACAACTTCAACATCTTCAAGCTTTGGGGAGCTTTGTTGAGTATTTATTACGTAAGCTAAGTATGCTCTACTCCCATTGAGCATGTACTTAGTAGCTTGAACGAGAGTACATAGCTTCGCTTCCATCTTTCTTTCGCCTTGTATATTTAATCGTCTCCCACTTGGAGTTTGGAGAAGTATGGATTTGGTTTCACATTTTATCTCCGCGTGGTTTTGAGACATCCAATCCATACCCACTATTAATTTGAATTCCCCCAAGATCATGGGTATAAGATCAATAGCAAACTCCTCACCCTCAATGGTCAATTTACAATTTTTACATATTTCGTGCAATAAATAACTTTTACTATCTGCTATCTCTACTTCTAAGGGCATCGACATTCGTTCAATCTTAAAGGATGGATGTTGAACAATTTCACTAGAGATAAACGACATAGTGGCTCCGGTGTCAAACAAAACGTAAACCGGTATAGAATTTATTAGAAAAATACCTGAGACCACATTTGGCTGGGACTTGGCTTCTTCAGATGTGATCTGAAACATTCTCCCCTTTGCCCTAGAACCCTCTTGCTTCTTATCTTCTTTCTTTGACTCTTGTTGAAGCTTTGGACATTCCGACTTGATATGCCCTTTTTCGAAACAATTGAAACAAGTCTTTGGGTTGTTTGGGCATTGATAGGACGAGTGCCCATCCTTACCGCATTTAAAGCACCCCTTCTTACCTAACAAACACTCTCCGGTATGGAGCTTTCCACACGTCTTGCATGGTGTAATTCCACCTTTCGACTTACCCTTTCTTCCTTGATCCTGGAACTTCCCCTTCTTGGATGGACTAAAGCTTGCACCTTTTTCACTCGGTCTCTTTTCACCTCGCTCCTCTTGCCTTTTAATTTCGATCTCTCTATCCCGCGCTAAGTTAATAAGCTCCTCGAGGGTTTCACATTTCGAGGGGGTGATGAACTCTCTAATTTCTGCCTTTAGCACGCCATAGAAACGATTTATCTTCATTCTTTCGGTTGTCACTAAATCCCCACAGAATTTCATCTTGTCCATAAAGGTGTTTGCTATTTCATTTACTGATTCGTTCTTCTGTCGGAGGCGTAAGAAATCCTCCTGGATCTTGTCAATAGCCGACTGAGGGCAATGATACTTCATGAAGGGCCCCTTAAACTCTTGCCAAGACATAACTTGCAGTCTGTCTTCGCCTACCTCCTTGCTGTGAGCATCCCACCAATCCTTCGCCTGATGGGTTAGTAACCCGGTAGCGAACATCACTTGATCCTCCTTATCGCACCGACTTCGTATAAAGACCGCCTCTATGTTCGAGATCCATCTTTGACATTCAACAGGATCTATTTTACCGTCATACGTCGTCGGATGGCATGCCATAAAATCTTTATAAGTGCACCTTCGTTCCTTACCTCTACCCTTGGATCCTTCGATCAATTCTTTCAATTCCTCGAACCTACTGGTCATCATAGCATCCACAACCCCCAGAACTCTACTTTCTACTTCTTGAGCCAATCGTGGAAGATTGGCTTGTATAACCCCTTCCGTTACCTCCGTAACTTTGTTCTCGAATGCTTCTTGTCTAGCCGCTTCATTGTTATCATCATTATCATCATTAACATTTCTTGCATCAGCCATCTACACAAAATCATGGTTACACTTATTACGAATCATAGATTTTAGCATTTCGTAATTCATCATTCCGTGTCACTTATACCCGTAATTACATTTCGAATTTTATTCCATACATTCGCCGTTTATCTCATACCTTCACATACATTTCGTTCAACGTTTGATGGTTTTATACCCTTACCGTTATCTATCTATTTACTTACATGCTTATTCTGCCCCATATTGATCCGACAAGATTATGAATCCGGCTCCCGGGAAGTTCCGTTAAATAAAAATATAAAAATTTAAAGAAAATTGTGGGCTGGATCAGACAAGCCGTCGGCGACGGCTCACCAACCCGTCGGCGACGGGCCTTGCAAATGGCCGTCGGCCCCTTTTACCCCGTCGGCAGACGGTTAACGCGTCGGGAAAAAGGGTGGCATCGGCGACGGGAGGGTACCCGTCGGCGACGGCCCTCCGTTTTGCAAAACGCTGCAGTTTAGTTTTTTGGCTGTTCCGACTGTTTTCCGGGTCTGTTTTCAGCTTCCCGGGTCCCGGTATTTCTCATTTAACCCATCTTAACATTTCTTAACATAATAAACCTCAATTCTTTAACCGTAGCGCATAATACATGATCATATTAAACAAACGTTTAAAAATTTTACCTCCTTGGCGATCTTGGAGCGAGCACATTTGCACGAGCCATCGGTTTGAGTTCGGACACTAAGACTCTTGCCGAATCTCTCAAACCTTGGCTCTGATACCAACTTGTTAGGACCGCTTTTTCTAAAATACTAGATTACATGCTAAGCAAGATCTTTCGGACATTGAAATACAATTTTGACACTTAATAGAAATTTTTACAAAATTTGGGCATGACCCGTTTGTAAAACGGGCATACCCCCCTGTTTTGACATAACTTACAACGTTTACAATACGACCCATTTTACATAAAACCATCCCAACAAAAACGACAAGTTTTCAATTCTAAAACATTTCAACAAAGTTTAACAAGTAACAAACACGACCCAAAAGCATGCATATAAGTTGCGGAAGCGCTTGGTATCATAAGGCTTGAACATGTGCTCGTCCCATATCTCCAAATCGCCTATAGAGGTGCTTTACCTACATTAACATTCACAATTTAAAAAGGTTAGTTATCACCATAGAAAATCATAACCCTTCGTTTTAGCTTAATCCATACATACGTTCTTACTCCTACGCATACAACAACCCAATAATTGGGTTAGGCATAACCACTCTCGTAGAGAGTTGACATACACATTCGACCCATGTAATTGGGTTTAGCATAAACACTCTTGTGGAGAGTTAAGCATACACATTCAACCCGTTTAATTGGGTTTATTGGCTTACAACATCACTCTTTCTTCTATCCGTAAATCGGATTAAAGCTTTCATCTTTACTATAGCATTCATGCTATCCGTTAGGACGGATGGCGTTCATCTTCACTTGACTCGATTGGATTTCAACCGATCAAATTGAATAACTTATCACTTCCTTCGTTAACTTACCCAAATCCACAAGGGATTTGTCGCTTACTTACTACAATGTCGCATTCGTTATACAAGGATAGCTTTTACACCGAAGTTTATGTAAATAGGAAATATAATAAAGACTTGTATAAAACGAAACATACCTCGATCTTGTGGTCCTTCCGCTTGCTTAGTGCTTGTACCTTCTTCTTTTACGCCTACATTAGAACATTCATTCCTTCATTTAGTTTGTCAATACTTTCTACTATTTTCATGTACATTCATCTTTTATGCATTTCATCGAACACTTGGTAGGCGTCATATTTAAGGTATAAGGTACAAGTCTATTAAGCATGTTCCTACTAACTCATTACAACACAAGAATCATCTTCCCCTAATTTCACATAATTTCCATTCTAAAATTAGTTTATCTAGCATTCAAGCATCACAACAATTTCACATATCAACTAAAACATGATCATAATCCTTATGAATTTCCTATTAGTAACATAATCTTAACAAAGTGGGTTTTTCACTACATTTTTCATACAACCTAAAATCAAGCATAATTCTTGCCCTAGAAGGTAATTTACAACTCAGATTTCCCTATTTTGATTCAAGAAATCGAGATTGGGATTTATCCCCTCATCCTACAATTCAAGATTTTTTCAGAAATTGAACTTACCACTTAAGAGATTAGGGTTAGCTAATCACAATTTAGGGATCATGCACCAGATTGGCTCATGAATTTGGATTGAATCACTTGATTCTTTGAACTAGGGTTTCCCCCTTCCTTTTGCCTTGTTTGATCGCAGAGAACTCCCACACACGTACTGTGTGTGGGTTTTTTCTTAATTGTTATTTTTAACTATCAAATTTTGATAGTTACAACCTTGACCCCTCTATTTTCATCTTAATTAAATTTAGGCATCATTTCTTTACTATTAGATTTAACTTATGTTTATTCAATATTTTTGGGGTGTTACACTTGTTTCCAATGCTTCGAGCTTGCCTTTTTATGCTACTTGACGTGCTTACAATTCCGAACTTTAACTCATGTATAAGGAGTTAAATTTCTCAACTAGTTTAGTGTGTCCGCTACACGGCTTACGCTTTGTTTATAACCATCCATGAAGTGATGGTAACCAACATCAAGTTTACTCTTCAACTTGTTTTGACCCGTTTGGATGCCGAAGTTTAGGCACAATTCAAGACATTTCAAAATCCATTTCTATCACTTGTTTTGACCCGTTTTTACTTGTTTAAGACACATAGTCACTTTCGTGACATATTGATTTATCTTGTTTTACTGTGTTTCAATATGACGACATAAACTAACAAACAAACTTAATGTAACGAAACGGTAATTTCGTACCTTTAAAGCACTCCTTTCCCACGCGTATTCCCTCCGGCTTGTCCGCTTGACGATCCGGACTCTTTGCCTAGAGAGTTCAATTTACAATTGGTTTAGAACTCTTTACATGATTATTAACGCATCATTATAAACAATAAACAAATCTGCGTTTTCATTCTATTTTTAACATTTAAATCCCCACTTAAGCATTTCAACAAACACCTGGCGGGTCAGATTTTCACATAATCATTACCAAGTTCATGACTTGTAATTATCATCTAATTTCACTTCAATTAGTCAAATTTTACTCATGTCTTAACATCAATATTTCTGAAATTACTTCTTAAATTCAGATTGTGCTAGAACAAGAGTTATAATTCTAGTATTCGTCAAGCTCATCATACACCTACAATGGTGATTACTAAACCCTATAAGTATCATGCAAGATTTTGTCAAGAATTCATCTAGGGTTTGTTCCTAAACCTCATATTACTTCTAATTTCATCCATGCATCAAGTAATCAAGCTAGATTTTCGTTTTTCACATTTGATCAAGAATTCAAGTTGTAACAAAATACCAAAATTTTACATACCTTTCGATCCCTATAACGAGGTGATCAGTAATTTATGTTCGAAACTTGTTTTAGAGTAGATTAGGGCTTCAATTTTGTGGATTTTGTGTGAAGCTAGGGTTTGGAGAAAGCTCTTGGTCGCCCCTCCTTCTTGATCGACCAGACACACTTAATTGTGTGTTTGGTATGTTTTAATTTTGTTTTAGTATACTTTAGTTTCAAATTTGACAACATAGGTCCCTCTAGCTTTGTTTAACTTAAAGTTTGGTTGGTTTTTTAACCTTGTTATAAGTTATTTTTAGACTTGTAATTAACTAGGTTAAAAATCCCTAGTTACTTAATCCTTGTTTATTTATACTTTATAATTTTAATATAAAATTTTATATTTTCGGGGTGTTACAAGTCCACCCCCTTAAAGGGGTTTCGTCCCCGAAACCGGATTACATACCAAATAAAGTAGGGTAGAGCCGTTGCATCTCCTCTTCGGATTCCCATGTGGTATCTGCACCCTTCCTGTGTTCCCATTTGACCTTTAATTGATTGATTTTTTTTTTTTTTTTTTTTAGGGTTTTTACTTTACGATCCAAAATCGCAATGGGCTTTACCACATAGTTTAATTTGTCATCCACCTCGATGTCGTCGTAGTGGATATAAGTTGTCTCATCGGCTAGACATTTCCGAAAATGTGACACATGAAATGTGTTATGAATTCGGCTTAATTCTTCCGGCAGTTCAAGGCGGTAAGCTACCTTTCCTTCTCATTCAACAATCGAAAATGGTCCGATAAATCTTGGGCTCAATTTCCCCCTCTTTCTAAACCGGATAACCCCTTTCCATGGGGATACCTTGAGCATGACTTTATCCCCAACCTGAAACTCGATTGGTCTCCTCCTTTTGTCAGCACGCGACTTTTGTCTATCTTGAGCCGCTTTCAAGTGAGCCCGAACCACCTCAATCTTTTCATTAGTGGCTCGTACTATATCTTGGTGGGCACGTTCACATGGACCCACTTCACCCCAACATACCGGGGTTCAGCATTTCCTACCATAGAGCATTTCGTACGGCGCTATCCCAATACTAACATGATAGCTGTTGTTATAAGAAAACTCGACCAAGGGTAGATAGACATCTCAACTACCTCTAAAGTCGATTATACATGCCCGAAGCATGTCTTCCAATGTTTGTATTGTTCTTTCACTTTGTCCATCCGTCTGAGGATGGTACGCAGTGCTGATGAACAATTTGGTTCCCATTTGTTCTTGGAAATCTCGCCAGAAATTTGAAGTGAACCGGGTATCCCTATCGGTCGCAATGGATACCGGTACTCCATGGCGTGATATTATCTCATTAGTGTAAACTTCTGACATCTTTTCTGACGTATAAGTCTCACGAATTGGAATGAAGTGAGCACTTTTCGTCAATCTATCTACAACTACCCATATCGCATCGAAATCGCGGTTCGTTTTTGGTAATTTGGTTAATAGGTCCATCGTAATATGTTCCCATTTCCAAACCGGGATTTCTAACCGTTGGAGTTTACCATATGGCTTTTGGCGCTCCGCCTTGACTTGTAGACATGTCAAACACTTTTCCACGTATTTCACAACATCTCTTTTCATTCCGGGCCACCAATAGTTTTGTTTTAAGTCGTTATACATTTTGGTCGCTCCCGGATGAATGGAATAACCAGACTTGTGAGGTTCATCAAGTAGAAGCTTTTTAACTCCACATGTGTTAGGAACCCAAATTCTATCGAAACGTGTCTTCAAACCGTGACTGCCTACCTGTAGATCTTTAACTTGGCCAATAATTTTTTCCTTTCTCCAGTTTTCCGTCTTTACTGCTTCATCTTGTGCTCCTCAGATCTGTTCTAGTAAGCCCGAGGTCACAATGAGCTGCAACGATTGTACCCGTATCGGGGTATAATCTGCCTTTCTGCTCATCGCAGCAGCCACTACATTGGCTTTCCCGGGGTGGTAGTGTATTTCACAATCGAAATCCTTGACCGTTTCCAACCACCGCCTTTGTCTCATGTTTAATTCCTTCTGATCAAAGAAATATTTCAAACTTTTATGGTCGGTAAAGATTGTACATTTTACTCCATATAAGTAATGTATCCATATTTTTAAAGCAAACACTACTGCCGCCAGTTCCAAGTCGTGAGTCGGGTATTTCTTTTCATGGATCTTCAATTGCCTCGAGGCATAGGCGATGACTTTGCCTCGTTGCATTAAAACACATCCGAGCCCTGAATGCGACGCATCCGAGTAAACCACCATGTCGTCAACTCCTTCCGGTAATGTTAACACCGGAGCGTGAGTTAACTTTTCTTTGAGCGTTTGGAAGGCTTCCTCCTGTTCGATGCCCCATACAAACTTTTCCTCCTTGCGAGTTAATTTGGTCAATGGTGAAGCAATTTTGGAGAAATCTTGTATGAATCTCCGATAATACCCCGCGAGCCCTAAAAGCTTCAGATTTCGAAGGGGTTTCTTGGAGGGTTCCATTTTGACACAGCTTCTACTTTTGACGGATCCACTAGTACTCCATCGGCACTAATGATATGCCCAAGAAATTGCACCTCACGTAACCAGAAGGCGCACTTTGAGAATTTTGCATATAGCCTTTCTCGTCTGAGTGTCTCTAACACTTCTTTCAAATGAAGTACATGCTCAGCTTCATTCTTCGAATACACTAAAATGTCATCGACAAATACAATTACAGACTTATCTAGCATAGGTTTGCAAACTCGATTCATGAGGTCCATGAAAGCTGCGGGTGCATTAGTCAACCCAAAGGGCATTACAAGGAACTCATAATGCCCGTATCGCGTACGAAAGGCCGTCTTCGGTACATCCTCCTCTTTGACTTTCAGTTGGTGATAACCCGATCTGAGATCAATCTTTGAGAAACAACTTGCTCCTTGTAGTTGGTCGAACAAGTCATCAATTCTTGGAAGTGGGTATCGATTCTTTACCGTGAGTTTGTTTAACTCTCGGTAATCGATACACATGCGCATACTGCCGTCCTTCTTTTTCACGAATATAACGGGTGCGCCCCACGGGGATACACTCGGTCGGATAAACCCTTTGTCGAGCAATTCTTGGATTTGAGACATCAATTCTTGTAGCTCCGATGGCGCGAGCCGGTACGGTGCCTTGGTCACAGGTTTTGCGTCCGGAATCAGTTCGATTATGATCTCTACCTCCCGTTTTGGTGGTATTCCCGGTAGTTCTTCCGGGAATACATCTTTGTCACACCCCCAAATCCACCTGCGGAGTATCACCGCTTGGGAGCGTGACTGACCAGGATCAAGCCACCAATCATATTGAACATGAAAATATATAATAAAAGTTATCCATCAATACGAAAGGTGTTTATCAAAACCAACATAGTTAAGTATAGCGGAAGCATTTATGTAAAAACCCCATCATAAATATTAATGTATGAAATGACGTAAGTAATCACGATCCATTTGCCCACAACGACCTGCTCCTCCTTGTGCAAGCTCCATAATGTACCTAAGGTCCTGCAAGGGATGCAGCAGATAATCAACAACTAGTTGAGCGAGTTCACAGAAAGTAATTTCGTAACAGTAATGCGTAAATTCATTCTAATGGGGCTTCCCAAGCCTTGTATATATATTACTAGTGGGGGATTCCCACGTTTATCTTTACTAACGGGGACTTCCCATTATGGTACTTACTAGACTATTTGCAACCATGTGTTCTTCTTAAACCGAGAACAGGAATACGTACAAGGTCACGCAGGATTTACGTGAGTGCCCTTCCCCGAGGACAGTGGTACGTGTGGGGTTTACGCAGGATTTACGTAAGTGTCCTTCCGACCCGGAAGACAGTAGTGGGTATTAGGTTACGCAGGATTTACGTAAGTGTCCTCCCGACCCGGGAGACAATGGTAGATACTAGTTTACGCAGGATTTACGTAAGTGTCCTGACTATCCTGAGGACGATGGTCTATAGTCTAGTGATTGCGTAAGTACGAGTAATCATTCCATAACAAACATTCCAACCCAATTCCCAACCCGGGAATCCCATGCCTTGGCTGTGTGAACTCACCTTGGTTTGCTCGGCAGATACACAAAAGGAGAGGGTTCTTGAACTAACAGTGATCAATCACGTCCTAACAGGGTTATCATAGAAGTCAGGTTTTTGACTCGAGTAATGCACGTATGAATCATAGCAAATACATATAGCACGTTTAACAGTCAAAAGCATATCATAATCATACTTGTGCGTCTCGGATGGTTGGGCCATTGAGCTTGTGCGAGCCCAACCATCTTGTGCGATATAAATGTCTAGCCCAAACAATACCCGGCCCAACATATAACAAATCAACATAAAGGTCTCGGCCGAAATAACGTACATGAGGGACTTGTGCGATCCAAGCAGACTTGTGCGACCTGCTTGGATTGTGCGATGTGGTTTTGGGCTTGTCCGGCCCAAAAGTCTGAAGCCCAAGCATCTAAAAACATGGCCCATTCCAACCATATGCAAAAGCTTTGTGCGATTGACATTGGGCTTGTTCGGCCCAATCAACACAATAACTCAACTTGTGCGATTCAGGGGACCTTGTACGATTGGGAACCCCTTGTGCGGTCAAGACACCTTGTGCGAATGGAGTCTTGGGCGGTCCGGCCCAATAACGATAACAGTCCTTTATGAGCTATAAACACGGCCCAACAAGCAGGCCTTTTGCGACCAGGAGCTGTGTATGAATGGGCTCCCCTTGTGCGATTGGTGTTGTGCGATTAGTTTTAGTGTACCCGCAACTTATGGAAATCAGTTTCACATGCTCATCTAATCAATTAGTTACAAAGTTTCCAATCTTACAATCAATCAACAACTTTCAAGCCAATGCTAGATCAAACAGGGGGAAAAATTCATCACTTATACATATGAACCCTAATAATCATGCTCATGAACAATTATCTTAACATGATGGCATATCCGAATCATTCACGTACAACTCATAATAGCCGATTAGCAAACATTTAATCTACCATCATCATACAACCAATCCGAATATAGGTTATGGTGGCCGATTTACATCTATTATGCTTTAGATTATTTTCATACAATCCGATTCAACACATACATAACCATTCACATCTCACAACAAGATAGCACATCACTCGAATCACATATATAGCAAGAGTTACTAACCATAACAGCCGATTAACCACATAATCACATCACAGCCGATTTTTATATAACTATACATCCGATTCTAAGTTTAGATTATAAGTTACATTCACATATTTTGACCAGCCTAATCGATCAACAATCATTATGCAATACATAGGAATCATAACATCATCTAATAAGATCATGAAGTACTAACCGGTTAGAATCAAAGAGAGAGAGAGGTCTTCGGTTGCCTTGGATTGTTGCGGTCGGGTAGAGAGAGAGAGAGAGAGAGAGAGAGAGAAGCTAGGGTTTTGTGTGTTGTGATATTTGTGTAACAAATGAGACGTAACACCCTAAGGATGATTGCTTGTATGCGTGTAAGAGGAGAATGGGCCGATCCTACACATGGGCTTGCCCATATGTCCGAGTACAAGCAATTGCGGCCCAAATAGGCTTGTGCGGTCGAGTGGGTGTTGTGCGGTTTGGGTTGTGTGCTTAACATACATTCACGTAACACATAAAGCACATAACATTTCATAAAATCATTAGATAGTAAACTTTCACATAAGCACGTAACGTTACAAGATAAGTCTAAAGTACGAGTTGTCACAATCTTCATACTCACGTACCACCGGCACGTCTCCAATTTTGAGGGACTCTTTCTCCAACTCGCTTGCGTATACCATGAAAGCCTTGCATCCATGCTTCATAAGTTGGTGGGCTTCTAGTATCGAGCACACCACCGGGTTACCCCCTTTTTCACCGTATATTGTAACATGCTTTCCGCTAGGAGATGTTAGTTTTATTTCCTTTCAGAAACAAACTACCTTCGCGTGGAATCGGGACAACCAATCCATCCCTACAATCACTTGGAATTCCCCCATCGACATCGGAATTAAATCTATCATGTATTCTTCGTCGTCAATGCTCAATTTACAGTTTTCACATACATCGCAAACAATAAAGCTCTTGTTGTTACCTATCTCTACTTCTAAGGGCATAGGTAATTTTGTTAGAATAAATGAAGGATGTCGAATAAATCCATATGAAACAAAGGATCTATTCGCACCCGTATCAAATAACACATGTGCAGGAATCGAGTTTACAGCAAATATACCTGAGTTTTTGCTTCTGCGGCAGTCAATTGGAAAGATCTTGCTTTTGCTTTTGGGGCTTCACCTTTCATGTCTGGACCATCTTTCTTTCCAACTAGCTCTGGACATTCAGACCTTTTGTGACCAGGTCGGTAACAATTGTAGCAAACCGTCACTTTCTCTGGGCATGATGTAGCCATATGTCCCGTCTTTCAACATATAGTACAAGTCTTATCCTTGAAACGGCATTCGCCTTTATGACCCTTTCCGCAGATTTTGCAACTTGGCGACCCGCCTTGTGCTTCCGATTTCTTCACCGTTTCGTTTGTTCGTACCTTCTTGGTAGGACTTGGGTTTACATCTTGTGCCTTCTGATGTGTGTAAAATGCAACATATAAATTACATCAAATAAGGCATAAAACTAACCCTTTTTAAGTACTAATGTTGGAAAAAGAGTGTTTTTGTCTTCCTTTTGTATTTTCAGGATGAAATGAGCTCAAATTCACAAAAGAAACAAAAAGACAGCTAATTCTAACATAAATACAAGAAAAGGAATAAAAGTAGACTGCCCGAACCCTCAACGGCATCCTCCCAAGCAAAGAAGAGAAAACAGAAGCCCACCATGGGGCCGTGCTCAGCCAGCACGGGGCCGTGCCCAAGAAGCAGCAGAAAAGACAAACCCGTAGAAGCTTCTATTGCCCACCACGGGGCCGTGTCCAGTGAGCACGGGGGCGTGGCGAAAGTACAGCAGGCGCATTAATTGTAATTGCGAATTACAATTAATGAAGAGAGAGAGTGTCAGACGGGCACGGGGGCGTGTCCAGCGGACACGGGGCCGTGCCCAGCCTTCTGTTCAGCCTATAAATAGGAGTGCTTGGTTTCATTCCAACTCATCCCTTGGCACACCACCTCTCTCACACTTCATCCACCACCCACCACCACCATAACACCATCATCCACCACCATCATCCATTGTCCATCGTAGAGTGTGTGAGTCGTCTCGGGATCCAAGATTGATAGTGAGTTCTTGACAATCAAGGCCATGTTTGCCTAAGTCTCTTACATCACTTGGTGAAGACAAGTGTTTAGTATAATACTTTATATTTTTAATTTTTTGCACTTTTTATTTGGTTTTGTATTAATGACTTTAATAACAAGTTGCTTATGTTGAAGGTGATCTTTCCTTATCGTTTGTCTGTGGTGTCTTGGCATTATTTTACTGTCTATATAAAATAAAAGATTTTCACCATTCATATCTCCACGGTCTATATGGAGGTATGTTGGCTACCTGGTCGGGGGTTAAGGGAATGGTTTGGTAAGGGTCTTGCCCTTGTTCAGCGTTTAGAGGTCCTGCAAGGGACCTGGGTCAAATTTAGTAGGATCTCCTTCAATGCCCATATGTATTGGATGGCGGGGATCCAAACTCTTTGACTCCCTCATAAGTTAACTACTATTAATACTATAACCCGGCTATTTAGGACTGTATCCCAGCTGACTCAGACTACTTAGCCGAGGGTAACATCACCGCCAAAAGCGGGGCCTACCATAATTTGCATTAATAACTTAATTCATTATCTTCCAATAATCCAACCCTTTAGGATTGTATCCTTGCTGACTCAAACTACTGGGTTGAGGGTAACGTCGCCTTCAAAAGAGGGGCCTACTACAATAACTAAGATAATCTCTTAAACAAGTGCAAAAGTGCGAAAATAATCAAAGGTTATACTAATACACGAGTCGGATCCAAGTGATTCATCTTGTCTATCTGTTTTTATTTTATTTTTATTTTTCAGCATTTAGTTAGTTTTTACTTTCTTAGTTTACAATATTTTTCTAACTTTTTGATTTGATTAGACGTTGAGGATAAACCGGTACTAAAAGCTCTTGTGTCCTTGGATGACCTCGGTATCTTGCCAACACTATACTACGTCCACGATGGGTGCACTTGCCCATATGTGTGTATCGTGTTTTATAAATTTAAAACTTGGCTAAAGGTGTAAAAAAGGGCTTAATTATATATCTAAATTATATACACACCAACACACATCACCTTCCGTTCACCCCGTTCAATGCTCTTTTTCAGTTCGATCTCTCTTTCCCGAGCATCATTTATGATCTCGGTAAGGGTCTCATATTTTGAAGGGGTGATAAACTCCCTATACTCAGCACTCAACATGTTATGGTAGTAGTATATCTTTTGTTCTTCGTTTGTCACCAAGTCGTTGGAAAATTTCATCTTATCCACAAATGTTGCCGTGATTTTGTCTATGCTCTCACCCTTGTGCCTAAGTTGCATGAACTCTTCTTTGATTCGATTAACGACCGCCTTAGGGCTATGGTGTTTAAGGAATGGCGTCTTGAACTCTTCCCATGTCATGACCTTAGCAACTTCACTACCAATCTCTCTCTTTTTGTTATCCCACCAATCTTTCGCTTGACTCCTTAGTTGACCCGTACCATAGGCTACGTAGTCATCTTCGTCACAATGGGTCCTCTCGAATACCCCTTCGATATCACTTAGCCATCGTTGGCACACTATTGGATCAACCTCCCCATTCTATATATTGGTGGTTTACATGCCATGAATTCCTTGTATGAACAAGGCTTTCATCCTCCGGGCTTTTCCTTTGCTAAATTTGAATCATCTTCCAATTTCTTGATTCTCTCGTCTACTATTGATAAAATTGTGTTTTGAATTTTATCAATAAATCCCGACAAACTGTTTTTGAGCGCCTTTCCAACATCTTCAGCAATCACTTCCCTCGTTTATTCGGTGACTCTTGGCACCGCATCATCATTACCTCCATCCGCCATCTTTATTACTGAAATGTTTACATAGATTGTTAAACATTCCATTTATAACACTTGCTTTACTTGTTTTGATTCAATCAAGTTCATAACTTGATTCAATCGTTCTTGTTTCATGCATTTCTTGTGTTTGAGTGAGTTTACACACTCTTTTCATGCATATTCGTTCATGATTTATTTCTATATTTTCTAAATTTACTTAAACGATTAACTCTTACCGGATGCTTGATCAAGCTTGAACCAAACACTTTATTGACAACCTGAGCTCTGATTACCAACTTGTAAGACCCCTCTTGATATTACTAGATTTAATGATAAATAAACTTGCATTTACTACAAATATTTAGAGTTCACAAAAGATTTCAAGATTTTAAGACCATAACTAATCATAATATTCGCGTTGTAATCCTACTAAACAAAATTCAAGACATAACTACAAGTGTTTACATCATCTTAAAACAAAATAGATCAAGTGCGGAAGCGTTGGTTTGTGTGTTCGGTTCAATTGCTTTTCATCATCCCCTTTAAAGGTATTACCTAGAAATTGAAATTTTAGACAAGCGTTAGCATTAAAGTCATTGGACAATAACATAATCGAAACTATGTTCAAAAACAATTTCAAGTAACCAAAAATATGAAAATTCAGCTTTCATGACTGGGTGCTACCGTAACTTACGGTAGCCACCGTAAGTTACGGTAGCCCCTGGGAAATTGTGGTCTGCCGTAACTCAGTAGGAATCCACCGTAACGTTTTACTTGCTACCGTAAATTACGGTAGCCACCGTAATTTACGGTAGCTGCTGTACACCCTTTCTTGTTTTTGCAGTTTTGTCGATCCTTTTCCTACGTCTCCGTAATTTATTTTCGTACATGTTTATCACATGACTAAGGTTAATTACTCCTATCCAGATTTTTACCCGCTATCACGTTTCGCTTCCCTTTCGAGGGATCGCTTACGCAATAATCTACATGCTTGTTTCCAAGGCTTCGAGCTTGCCTTTTTATGCTACTTGACATGCTTACAATTCCGAACTTTAACTCCTGTATTAGGAGTTAAATTTCTCAACTAGTTTAGCGTGTCCGCTACACGGCTTACGCTTTGTTTATAACCATCCATCAATTGATGGTAACCAACATTAAGTTTACTCTTCAACTTGTTTTGACCCGTTTGGATGCCGAAGTTTAGGCACCATTCAAGACATTTCAAAATCCATTTCTATCACTTGTTTTGACCCGTTTTTACTTGTTTAAGACACATAGTCACTTTCGTGACATACTGATTTATCTTGTTTACTGTGTTTCAATATGACGACATAAACTAACAAACAAACTTAATGTAACGAAACGGTAATTTCGTACCTTTAAAGCACTCCTTTCCCACGCGTATTCCCTCCGGCTTGTCCGCTTGACGATCCGTTTGCCTAGAGAGTTCAATTTACAATTGGTTTAGAACTCTTTACATGATTATTAACGCATCATTATAAACAATAATCAAATCTGCGTTTTCATTCTATTTTTAACATTTAAATCCCCACTTAAGCATTTCAACAAACACCTAGTGGGTCAGATTTTCACATAATCATTACCAAGTTCATGACTTGTAATTATCATCTAATTTCACTTCAATTAGTCAAATTTTACTCATGTCTTAACATCAATATTTCTGAAATTACTTCTTAAATTCAGATTGTGCTAGAACAAGAGTTATAATTCTAGTATTCGTCAAGCTCATCATACACCTACAATGGTACAATGGTGATTACTAAACCCTATACGTATCATGCAAGATTTTGTCAAGAATTTATCTAGGGTTTGTTCCTAAACCTCATATAACTTCTAATTTCATCCATGTATCAAGTAATCAAGCTAGATTTTCGTTTTTCACATTTGATCAAGAATTCAAGTTGTAACAAAATACCAAAATTTTACATACCTTTCGATCCCTATAACGAGGCGATCACTAATTTATGTTCGAAACTTGTTTTAGAGCAGATTAGGGCTTCAATTTTGTGGATTTTGTGTGAAGCTAGGGTTTGGAGAAAGCTCCTGGTCGCCCCTCCTTCTTGATCAACCAGACACACTCAATTGTGTGTTTGGTATGTTTTAATTTTGTTTTAGTATACTTTAGTTTCAAATTTGACAACATAGGTCCCTCTAACTTTGTTTAACTTAAAGTTTGGTTGGTTTTTAACCTTGTTATAAGTTATTTTTAGACTTGTAGTTAACTAGGTTAAAAATCCCTAGTTACTTAATCCTTGTTTATTTATACTTTATAATTTTAATATAAAGTTTTATATTTTCGGGGTGTTACAAAAGTATAGTTGCTAACAGATTAAATTATTTTCTAAATATATAAAACCCCGATGATCAACCAAAGAAATAAGCTTAAAACCGATTGATAGCCTTTGTTCGTCGTGGAGCCATGGGTGGTTGCTACACCGGAATCATGGGTTATTTGGTCGATGTTGTTTTTCAAGTCTGACATGAATCGAAGATGAAGATTTTGGTTATCTATAAGTGTTTGTTGGAGATAACAAAGAGAATCACATGTCAACTTGTCAGTGGATATGAATTGGTAAGTCACTTTCGGCGAAAACAAATCATATCCCGATATCTTTTCTTGAACAACGAGATTCTCGCGATTCTTTCAAAAATCACATGATTTTCGTTTTGTTTACCACAAGTCAACTTCTATTTGATCATTTTTTTCTAGATAGAATGTAAAAGTTCTTAACTTAAATTTCAATAAAGACAAAACCCATTAACAAAAAAAGGCAATCAACACGCCAACAAACTCCTAGCAAGAGATGCACTACATCAACAAAACAACTACATGATACAAATAAGACGATTATGATTCAAATATTCTCCATTTATCCTAATCTAAACTCTAGTTCTTTCTTTTTATCCACATAAAAAAGCCGAGGACTTAATCTTGCCAAAAATTGTCTCATTTCAATAAACTACGTACTTGACAATTCTTCATCAAAACGTGTATTTTAAATTTATCGTTTAAATCATATTAGCATAACCACACATATTTTCACTAAAATCAGAATCAAATCATTTAACAATCAAGCTTTTATTTAGTATCAGAAAAATCATCATCATACTCAATAAATCCCACCAATAACAAAACTAAGGTAGGGTCTGAGGAGGGTAAAATGTAGACAACCTTACCTGTACCCCGAAGGAACAGAGAGACTGCTTTTAGTGAGACCCCCCAGCTCGATCAGTATCAGAATCAAATCATTTAATAATTACGCTTTTATTTAGTTTGTTTTCTTATATGGAGGGAGAATTTAAAACCTTTGAATACATCTTTGTTGTACAACTTTTGATGCATGAATTACAATCTCTTTATTCTTCATTCGTACCACAAAAGGAAGCGCGAACGTAACAAACTAACCGTTCCTTTGCTGACGTGGAATCCTGTATTCTCTTTACTGCCTCTTGTTCTCTGCAACTTCCCCATTAGCACCCCCTCTCTCTCTCTCTAAACACTTTCTCTCACTAAAAGGACGAACTTACACAGAGCAGCAGGCTTCTTCGAAGGTATATCCAGAACCCTAACTATCTCTAAATGCTTATTTGATCGGTTTTACATTCGTAAGTTTATGCTTGTGATGCATATAGTGTTCGTATAGTTTCAGTTGACCTAAAATTTGTTCGTAATGTAGATTTCCTTGAGAAGATGTGTTTCTCGAGTGATTAATTGAAGGTTCTCTTGTTTTCTGACATTAGCTCTTCTGTTAATTCATCATATCGTTAATTAGGGTTCGTTCTGTGTAATTATGCTCGTTTTTTTACTTTTTCAGGCGATTTGTAAGGAATTTTCGGCTAATTTGTCTGTTGAGATCGATTTCGATGATGACTTGCTGTAGATGTTCGTACTTCAGTGTATTTGCGTTGTTGTTGTTTCTGGTTCCACAGCGTTCTGCTCATACTGATAATCTCGAAGGTAATTATTCACTCACGAACTTCATTCTGTTGATGATGTTATTACCAGAGTTATGATTATCTTAAGTGACACTATTCATGTTTCCGAAATATATGATGATTCCAACTGAAGATCTATCCATTTACACAAAGCTTAATGAGAATGGTTCAATTTGGTTTTGTTGTAGAGTTTGTGTTATTTTGAGTGATGTCATATATGTAATGCATGCTCCATATGCAGCATCACTGTATTGAGATCACCGCTTGGTAGCCTAGAAATTAGTTTCGATCAAGTGGTCTGTATGTAATAGCTTTGTGTAATGTCGGCAGTTAAAGCTCTTCAGGATCTGTATAGTTCTTTTAATAGTCCACCACAGCTCAAAGGATGGAAATCAAGTGGTGGTGATCCGTGTCAAGAATCATGGACTGGAGTTACATGTTCTGGTTCTTCCATCATCCAAATGTAATTTTAAAAATATCCTCCATTTAGTTAATCATCAATTTAAACAAATATATGATTTTTTTTGCATTGAACTTATATTACTTCACTTAACTTACAGTAAACTTGACAATCATAACATTAGTGGAAACCTTGGTTACCAGCTCAATAATCTCCTTAACTTGAAGCAACTGTAGGTTCTTTTGATAATACAATTTCAGATTCACATTTATTTTATTGTATAAATATCTTGCTTTCCATATTGTTGTGCTTTTAATACTAGGGATGTTAGCAACAACAACATTTATGGTGAAATTCCATACAGTCTACCTTCAAATCTAACACATCTGTAAGGTTCACTCTACTGATATTACGCTGCTTGCTGTTAAAAGATACCCATCTCAACTTAAAATTCCATGTGAATGCAGAAATTTGGCATGCAACAATTTAAGCCAATACATACCTTACTCAATAACTTCCATGAAAAATCTTAAACAAATGTAAGTCCCCTCCCCTTCCAACTTACTTCACCTACTGTCAAACAGGCTAATCTTTTCTGTGCAGGAACTTGAGCCACAACTTTTTGTCGGGGCCTATTGGCAATGTGTTTACAGGCCTGTCACTTCTCGAAGAAATGTATGATACAAACTTTTTTCCCAGAATATGCATATATACTTGAACTTTTTTTGCAGACAAAAAGTAAAACAACTCTGTTTTTACAGGGACTTGTCTTACAACCAATTTATAGGGGACCTACCAAGCTCATTTGGAACACTCAGAGGCCTTTCAAAACTGTCAGTGTGCTTTCCAGCAGATTAATATCTACACAAACTCTGTCTTTAATTATACAACAGGGGTTAGTTTTATTGATTTATGGAACAACTTTGCAGGTTCTTGCAGCATAATGAATTCACAGGATCAGTAATCTATCTAGCTGGCCTTCAACTAACAGACCTGTAAGTTGTTTCAAGAGGTGGCAATTTCAACCCACTTACTTATGAAACGGATGATGCAGGATGTTTTTATCTCAACCTGTCCAAAGAAATTAGCTAACAGAGAAACGGGTCAAATGGGTTGAAAGTCTCCAATAAGTCTATTTTTAATGCATACAAACTCCAAAACGTTTTAGTCATGTATTTAGATTAAAAAAGTATTGCCAATGCTTTTATAATCATAACTAACATGTTAATTTTTTTAAAGAAGAGTTTTCAACAAGGACAAAAAAGGTTTTCGGTCAACCAACCCGACCCGGCATGTTTTGACTAGTACAGAAAGCTACCCATTACACAATCCACATGAAATGCCCATCTTGCCACCTTTAGTTGTTGATGGCATCTTTCAAGAGTTATTTGTTTGTATTGATGATGCTAAATTTAAATCCATACAATGTTAGGAACATACAGGATAACCATTTTAGTGGTATTATTCCAAAACAATTCCAGGACATACACAACCTGTGGTAAGCTACCACAATTAAATATTTCTCAACTTTTTTCTTAGTTTCTAACTCGATTATATCCCCTTTAAATCACGTATCCTTTATCTTTAATAAGGTTTGGGGGTAATATGTTTGGCAAAGGGGAGAACGGCCCACCCTGGGATTTCCCTCTGGACAGTCCACTAGATCAGCAGAATATTACCTTTCCACCATCTACCGAATCAAATGCAGTTGAAACTTATCCTTTGCCTGAATCCATGATGCATAAAGGGAAGAAAATGAGCAAAATAGGAGTTTTAGTTGGTGGCGGTACACTAGTGGTTGCATGCTTACTACTTTTCGTGTTTCGGTTCTATAAATGTGGTAGAAAGCTTAGAAGACACGAAAGCAGTATAGGCTCACGGCATTCTCTTCCGCTGAGTCTAGCTAGAGGCAAGCTCCAAGAGGCCTTGCTCATTAATAACTGCATATTGTTAAATATATACTATTGAATATATATGTATTCTGTATTACAGATACAGATTGTCCATTTGATGTCCCTGAGGAGAACCTGGAAATCTCAGTTGCCAGCTCACCTAGTGGTTTAAGGCATTTTCGTCCAGCCCATACTAAATTTGTGAGAGTAAATAGAAGAAGAAGTTTTGCTAAGAAGACTAGAACTCCTATTGGTGCGAAACTGTACACGGTAGCTGAGCTGGAACTAGCCACAAATAGTTTCAATCGGACTAACTTTCTAGGAGAAGGATCTCTTGGCACAGTGTTCAGAGGAGATTTCCCTGATGGACAAGTACATTCTTGACACTGCATTATCAGGTCAAATTTGGGTACTTTTTGTTCATATGAAAACAGGTTGACCCGAAACACCTTTTTCCTCTTTTCTTTTAATATTTTTGCATAGAAAAGTATTGCTTCAAATAACTTTAGTAAAAGGAATAAGGTTTTATGGATTACAAATACACTTCGGGTGAGATTTGACCTGTTTGACCAATTACATATAGAGCAAAACCCAAATCGACCCATTCATAAGTATAGGGGTTGAAATTGACGGTCATGACTCATGATCATTTATTGTCTTTTTTCCTCGTGCAAGGTGTTTACCGTGAAGTGTATCAGCACGGTTGCACTCTCTCTTCTTGAAGAACAGCAATTTTTGGAGGTTATTTGGAACGCATCCCATTTAAGGCATCCAAACATCATAACACTTCATGGTTACTGTGTAGAACAGGGGCAGCATATGCTTGTGTATGAATATGTAAGAAACCTCTCTCTTGATCATGCTTTGCATTCTGAAGCATACATGCCTTTATCTTGGGGTATGCGTCTCAAAATTGCTCTTGGAATAGCCCGAGCTTTGAAGTAAGCATCTCATCTTTACTCGAAGCACTAATTAATATGTGTTTCTCACATTTGTTATTTCAATGTTATCTTTTCAGCTACTTGCATTCCATTTGTGTGCCTCCTTTGGCTCACAGAAACTTGAAGTCTGCTAATGTCTTACTTGATGAAGATCTAATTCCTCGCGTCTCTGACTGCTGTCTAGCTATTTTGAAGCCACTAACTATAAATAGTGCAAAAGCTGAGGTACATACATTGTTGGTTAAGTCTACCCAATTACTTATATATGGGTCCATTTGGGTTGTGCTTATAATATTGCTTTTGTATTCATAACCAACTCATTTATTATTTGTAGCTTTTTAAACAAGAGTGAAATGTCATTTTCATCCCTGAGGTTTGACTACTTTTGTCATTTACGTCCAAAGGTTTGTATTTCCGCATTTGGATCCAAAAGATTTGAAATCTTGCCATTTCCATCCGACTCTTTAACTCCATCCATTTTTAACGTTAATTCATGGGCATTTTCGCCGTTTTAGACAATTTTTTGTGATGATTAAAGGGTTTGGGTGGGGAGAAAGTCAACAAAAGGTGGATCTTTATTTCTTATAATGTTTTTTATTTTAATAAAAAATGTCTAAAAAGATGGAAATGCTCCTCATTAACGGAGAAAAATGGATGCAGTTAACGAGTCGGATGAAAATGGCAACATTTCAAACTTTTTGGATCCAGATATGATAAAACAAACCTTTGGATGAAAGTTGCAAAAGTGGCCAAACCTTAGGGACGAAAATGACATTCTACTCTTTAAACAAAAAAAAAATGGATAAACAAGTGTTTGCTGCGGGTCAACGCAACCAGTTTTGACTCGTACTATAATTAATGGATGGTTTAAACAGGGTTCTGAAACGGTTGCTTCTGAAGACATCCAACCTGTATCTAGCTACCAGAAGGATGACATCTATGCCTTTGGGGTGCTGCTACTGGAACTTTTAACCGGAAAGAAGGCTTTTGATAGCGGGTATAACGCGGCCTTTATGTTCATCTATTGGACATGTACTCTTGAATGATGTTTTGGTTTGTTTTGAACAGAAAAGAAGAGAGCTCTCTTGTGCAGTGGGCTTCTTCACGTCTCCACGACAGCGAGTCCTTGGATGAGATGGTTGAACCAGCCCTGAGAAAAACAATCCCCCCAAAAGCTCTGTCACGGTTTGCTGATATCGTCTCCATGTGTACTCAGGTAGGTGTAGTTTTGTAATAATGTTGCATGCAGTTAAACTTAAAGTGAATGGTGAAAGCTGACACGTAACACATGACAGGGTGAGAAGAGACTGAGACCATCGATATCAGAAATCATGGAATCAGTGACGAGTATGATAGAAGAGTACCGCAAAATGAGAAGCGCAGATATTGATCCATACGAGAGGTCTTTCCGGTCAACTCAGTCGCGCACCCGTTTCCTTGGATCACCATCAGCCACCAATATGTCTTACTGATCTATCTTGCATATAATACACACAAGGATCTTGTGTTACTATTGTTCTCTTGTCAAATTTAAATCCAGCCCCTATATAGATTCGACAAATATAGAACTGCTTACTTCATTTCATTTTCTTTGACTATGATTAGAATTCCATGATTAGATTCGACCATTATAGAATTGCTACAGACACTTAAGATTCTCAATGACTTCGAGTCGAACAAATATAAAGCTCGGTGTTTTGGTCCGGTCAACAGACCCGTCAGACAGCCGTCAGTCTTTGTCTGGTTGACCGGACCAAAACGCCGCGCTTTGGACATAGCTCGACACTGCAGGGTGTGCATATAGGACAAAAAAGCATTTTTTTGGGTGGCTATCTACACACCAAGTGTGTAGATAGTTTGAGCCAATACATATATATTTAAGAACTAGCAATTGTCATTTTTGTTAGCTATGATTTAAGCTGAAAACAAATGGTAGTAAATTTTGTTTAAACAGTAAAGTGTCGAACAAATATATTCCGTTCATCGTTGGCGTCAATGCTATCGATTTATTTGTAATAGTTATCTTTTTAAAATGCTTAAACGTGCAAATTCTTTCAATTATTTTGTCGAGAAAATAACATCAGCAGCAACATTTGCGTCATTGCGTTGCATCTATTAATCCTTTCTTTTGTCACACACAACACTGAAATAAAAAAATAACGCGTCACGGACGATGCACGTGGATAGTTCCGACCATTGTTTGTTTTTGGGAATTTACGAAAATGGCCAAAAATGTTGGTGACTTACCAAATTGGCCATCTCATGCGTCTGTGGAGAAGCGCATCACCGATTACGAGACACCTTTTGCGTCCTTAAATATAGAAGTGACACGTGTCTCAATGTGATGCATGAGATGAGTTACGGACGCATGGGATGAGTCGGCAACGCATGGGATGAGTCACGGACACACGGGATGAGTCACGGACGCATGGGATGCCTCATATCTCGCTAAAAGTAAATTTTATGAGTCACGGACGCATGGATGTCATTGAGACACGTATCACTTCTATATTTAAGGAAGCATGAATGAGCCCTGCACACGCAAAAGGTGTCTCGTAATCGGTGATGCGCTTCTCCACAGACGCATGAGATGGCCAATTTGATAAGTCAACAACATTCTTGACCATTTTCATAAATTCCCTTTTTTTCTTCTCTCGCAAAAACCCAGTGAAGTTGAATATGTTATTTGCCCAATGCACCCTGTATTTTGTACTAACATTAATAACTCCCCTCGTTACTTATTATAAATTTATAATTATTTCACTTTCACCGTTTTATAGATAATGTTTTCAGTTTAGGGTTAGAGAAAGCAATGAATGTGACAAATTTTGTATTTGTCGTCGATTTACTGTTGTTAAGATTTTTTGTTCTTAATTTGTGGTTATCAACTATAGCCAAATGATAGAAAATGATATATTTTCATATTGATAAACATTCAAATACATGTTTTCTAAAGGGAAGTAAAGTTTCCGCATGCCATAAGGCGGAGGGGTGTGGGAGCAGGGACAACATCGGGGTGATGAGGTGGCACCCTCTCCCGTCAGGAAACACCGCCTCCCTTCCCGTTCCAATTTCGATGCACATAGGAACCCACCACTCTCCTCCCCGTTCTCCAAGTTTTGATTGTTGGCTCTTTGTAGCTGTTGAACGGTCATAAAAAAAATTAAAACTTATTTAAACTGTTTCTTCATTTAAATATGTGTTGACGAGGTGTGACCCGCATCGGTCAACCCGACCCGGTTACAACCTATTATATTAATATAAATACAAACGATTATTCTAGAACTTTCCATATCTACATGGAAGGTGCACAACCAAATCTCCAACTTTTCGGGAAGATCGTGTAAATCTCTAACTTATCGGAATACATCCTAGGTTAAAGGAAACCCTAATGGAAAACCTATAAATAGAGGTAAACGTATAAGGTATGATCATCTTGTTCTCATACATATTCTTCTCCAAAACTTCTTTCATAAACCAATACTTATTCTCACGCCGGATGGTGGTTACAGGAATAACCCCATTCCTGTAACGAGTCCTAACGGTGTTTCTGTTTTGCAGCCAAGCGTTCGGGTCACTAATCATTGAAGCCGTAGGTGCTGCTTAGGTCAGTGTTTCTTCATTGGCGCCATCCGTGGGACCTATTTAGCGACAAGAACCTCATGGCAAGTGATCAGAACACGGCTGGTCAAACGTTGGCAGATAATAATTTGGCGTTAGGGGCGGAAACTAGTACCGTTCCACAGTCTTCCCCAGCCGTCACGAGGTCGTTAGATCCAGAGTTCGAGGCAGAAGGACCACCTCCAGGTTTTGACAACATCACCACCGTCTCTTCCCAGACCGTGGTTACAAGCCCTTTCCTCTATATGCCCTCACAAATACCACCAAGGAGGTTGGCGGGGACTAGCAGTAACACATTCACCCCGGTGACAACTGTTTTTTCACAGGCTTCACGCCTCTACTCCACCCCTGTTATTACCTTGGCGAGCCCCAGTACCATAGTGTCAGAAATCAGTACGCCTCAATACTACCAGCCGTTGGTTTCCAACCCAATGCCGCCGCTATACTCAGCAGCGCTCACGGCGGCGTTATCTACACCACCTCATCAGCCGGTCATCATGCCAGCTGAAGTAATGAATGCCCCTGTCACACCAGGAAATCAGATGTATTTCCCGGGGTATTGCTATGCACCCCCTTACGGATATTTACCCTCATACGGGGGTTCAGCGTACCCGTTTCAGGGAACAGCGCAAGGAAGCTCTCAATCGCCGTACGTGGCTTACATGCCGCCATGGTGGAATTTTCCAACTCCACAACCAATGTATACCCAAGCGCCAATTGAGCCTGTGCACGACAGAGGAAATGCGGTCAGACCCCGGGTAACCCCTTTGGAAAACTCCAACCTAATGGCAGGACCTGCCCCGGGTACGAACGTTCCACCTGCACAACCCGTAAATGTGGAAGAAGATGAACTAACCAAACCATACAACCCGGTAGACGCGACGTTCCGGTCCAAATTCACTCGTAGGATCGCCGAAGCTCCTATTAAGGAAAAACCCAAAATGCCCCAAACGGTCGGTAAGTACGATGGCCTCACCGACCCTGACGACCATCTCAATTTATTTAAGAGCGTCGGTGAAGTGGCCTGCTGGCCCATGCCCCTATGGTGCAAAATGTTCGTACAAACTCTAGTGGGAGCGGCACGAGTATGGTGGGACAGCCTGCCCACAGGCGAGATAGACAGCTTTGAAGATTTGGAATCAAAGTTTATCCTACAGTTTAGTCAGCAGCGCCGACATACGAAAGATAGGAACGAACTCCTTCATATTCGCCGTCGAGACAATGAGACGGTAGAAAACTTTATCATCAGATTCAACAAAGAAAGCCTGGCGATACCAGGCGTCACCAACGATCTGGCATGTGGAGCATTCCTCCAAGGAGTCAACGATGACGAGCTACTAAGAACGCTGCATGGAAGGGATGGTGTACCCCCAACCATAGATGAAATACTGCGAATAGCCAAAGTATATGTTATACAAGAAAAAGCGGTAGCGGCCAGTCACGCAGCCAATAGAAAGAAAGAAGCCCTAAAAAATCAGGAGGAAAAAGATCACCGGGGGTCCAAAAGCAAACATAGGGGAGACCGATATCAGAGAAACGACAAAGACTCGCGATATGACAAACACCGAAGCTCCTATTCAAGGAACGAGACGTCAAAACCTCGGTCTGAATATCCCAACTTAAGCAAGACCCCGGCTGAAATTCTTGCCTCAGAAAACCTCAGGCTTAATCCACCAAAGCCGTTGAAAGACAACCCTAACAAGGATACGAGTAAATACTGCGAGTACCACAAGGGGAGCGGGCATGACACCAACGACTGTTTTCAGCTTAAAAAACAGATCGAATACTTCGTGAAGTCGGGTAAGTTGGCACACCTAGTGCGAGATATCAAGCAAGGCCCGCCTGTGGTCAAGGAGGAGAATGATAAAGCGGCAGGCAAAAGGCCGCGCGAATTGAACATGGTTCACGCTGACATGGGAAGGGGGCGAAACGGAGTTTCTCCACGCTCGAGCCTTGGATGTTGGCAACAATGACTATAGAACCGCGAACGGAGGATTTGCATCTTACCACAGACGCCCTGATCATCTCCGTGGCAGTAGGAGACTACCGCATGAGGCGAATCCTAGTCGACACCGGAAGCTCAGAAGACATCATCTATGAACATTGCTTTAACAGAATGCAACCAGAGGATAGGAAGTTGCTTGAATCAGTACACGCCCCTATCAAAGGTTTCACAGGGGAAAAGGTTGACCCTATTGGTCAAATCACTTTCCCGGTAACCTTCGGGCAATCACCCAAAGAAAGAACCATACTACTAACTTTCCATGTAGTCCGCGCTGAGTAATACCACAATGTGATAATCGGAAGATTCACCCTGGGAAAATTGGACGCCATAGTCTCCACGGCAAGGGGTTTTATGAAGTTCCCAACACCGCAAGGTATCGCCACCGTATTTCGCGATAAAATCGGGGAAGTACTAAATACCAAACGATGTCGCCAGGGGCCCACCGGGGCCACGGGACCAGAAAGATGGGTATTAAGCACGCGCCATCCAGACCAAATGGTCACAATTGGGGACACTCTGTCCCCGGAATTTGTAAGCGACTTGAAGCAATTGTTAAAAAGAAACGCGGACATTTTCGCTTTCGAGCACTCCGATATGACGGGAGTCCCCCGTGACAAAGCGGAACACAGGCTCGCCACACTTCCAGGCGTCAAGCCGGTTGCTCAGGGTAAGCGCAGCATGGCCCCGGACCGCCGGGCGGCGGTCGTTAAAGAAGTACGAAAGTTAGTGGAAGCTGAAATTCTCAGGGAAACGCAATACCATACATGGGTATCCAACCCGGTCATGGTGAAAAAACCAGATGGCACGTGGCGAATGTGCATCGATTTCAAAGACTTAAAAAAGGCGTGCCCAAAAGATGCGTACCCGTTACCCGAGATTGATTTAAAGGTCGACTCCCTGGTACCCTATTGTCACACCCCGATCTCCACGTGTCACCGGTGGGCCCGGTGTGGGGTACAGTGACGTGGTTGGCATCGTCATAGACAAACAACACAATATAATAATGCACAGCGGAAGCAGAATAGATACATTTCAACTTTAATTAAATGTAATTATAACATCATAAGTAGTTGAAACGGATCCACAGGCGGATCAAATAAAAATAAGATAAAATTGTTCAACAGTTTATTTTGTCGTCCGAGCTTGCGAGACTATAGTGGACGCTCTTAGGAAACAGCCAGCCTAGTTCGTTTAGTACCTGCACTTAACCTTTTGGGAAAAATACGTCAGTTTACACTGGTAAATACAAATCAACTGACTCGTTTTGAAAATGATTGAAAATTGATTTAAATGCACAAGGCATAAATATTTTTATTAACTTGGGATAATTATGCAATATAAACTTGTGAACGAATTACATGTACCCGTACTTTTGGTGGCCCGGGATCTGCTGTCCGGGCTAAAGATTAAATGACACACCACATTAAAGAATTATACACGTCGGGTGTACGCATACACCCCGTGCTCTGGTCGTGGCCATCTCGTAAGATAATGCCAAGGATATCCGGGACACGGTCAATAACCCCCCAAAGCCTAAAGTAAGAACAAGACTGGTTAAACGAGTCGCACAAACTATTCAAGACTGTACACCCATAGGGTGCAGGATTTGTGCGCTCGATCAAGCGGTATTTTAAATACCGTACCCCAAGCCCGTATAGGGAAAATAAGTCAAAATGTATTTACCTGAGCAAGTATGAATCACAAACGGTAAGTGTAGGTAGCTTTTACTGGCCCTCCTAATCTGGAACAAAGGTTTATAATAACCTATTAGAATCCTAACAGGTCTTTTATTTAAGCCTAAGCTTTGACCGGTTAGTTTTAAGGACGATACGGTACAAGCGCACGATTAAGCGAAAGACCGGATAGAATGTGATTTAGACCCGACAAGTCTGGATACTTGTATAATATGGGTATACTAAATACATTCTGGATTTTGAGACAAAAAACGATAACGTTTGACCCGTTTCGGTCAATTTACGCAAACTAGTTACGTAAACCGTACCGAACGCAAAAAGGGCGTTACGGGTAGCCAAAAGAGTCAAATGCAAGTTCCCTGAGATAATATGCTTTAAATATGATATAACATCAGTAAGTTATGTTCTATATTGCCCGGAATAATTTTAAACTCAATTTATGCCTTAGAAGGGCATTTTGGTCATTTAAAAGATTATAAAAGAGTCAAATTAGAAATCTGAGTTTCGGGTCTGGTTTATACAGTAAATATACTTCATTTAACATATTATAACAGTAGGGTATGACCCATATACCAAACTCAACATTTAATATCAAACTATGCACCGTAGGGGTATTTTAGTAATTTCACAAGGGCTAAAAATGCCAAAACTGGAAATCTGAGTTCATATACTTATACTTACTGTTATTATATGAAAATATACTAATTACATCAGTAGGTATGAGTCTTATATGTTTAAAACGGGTATAACGCCTACTATACGCTAAAAACGCTTAAAAATGCGATTTAGAGCCGTTTCCGGGTTTTCAAAAGAAAGCTGAGATTTTTATATTTCCAGAATGCTCAAAATAATTTATTTAACATATAAAATCAGTAGAAGAAGATTTGGGGTCAAAAGAATGTGTAAAACTCATTTTATGGCTTAAATGGTCAAAACCGGCATTAACCGAATCGACTAAGCGATCTAAGATACGATCAGCCAAAAATTAAATAAAAATCATCAAAAATCCCAAAATATTATATAACATCAGTGGGTAAAAAGTTTTATATCAAAACGTGGCCTGAAATAGGTTATACGCTAAATGCGCCGTTTATGTAACTTTAAGATATAGTTTTACGATATCGGCCATAACTCAAAATCTGGACCACCAACTGATCTCAAATTTTCGGTGCAAGTTTATAGATTAGAAATAAAGATTTCTACTCTTTCACTTTTCCAAAAATCACGTTTTATATCGAAAAGGGCAAAATAGTCAACTTTAAGCATAAATCGGAAACATGCAAATGAATCGGCTAAGCATAGACTCAAGATATAAAAATTCCAGAAAGTTTAACCAAAATAAAAGTGGTTCAAAATATGCTCTAATACAGGTCTCAAACATGCATGCACGGATCCGAATCGAGAGTCAACGAAAAAGTCGTTTTATAAGACTTTCGGTTCCAATCCGGGTTTATACTAAAGATTGTCGAGTTGATCATGGTAAAACATATTCTTATATTCATTATGAAGCTATTTTTGATGATCAAACTGATTGCATGTCATCTACATTACCATTTACGCTATATTTCGCAAAAACGATTTCTGTTGACTTTTTAGAAACAACTTTGACTCGACAAATAGCATGCTTAGAGTGGGAATCAGAGAATACCCTTTTGAGGGTTTGTTTCCCACATAAATACCAACATATCGGTGGTTTCAATTTGAGAAATGACAGAGTAAAACTCGTTTAATCGAAAAGTCAAATAATAAGAACAACGGTTTGACTTTTAGCAATTAATCTATGCTAGAACGAATTAGAGACTGATATAGAAGCTTACAAAGGTCCTAATGAAGCTTAGTTAACACTTAGAGTCAGCCTTGTCGTTCAGAAATGCTCCAGAAAGCCTTGAGAGTGTTCTTGCAAGTTGAGAGTTCTTGTTTACAACCAAGTGCCCAAAAATATGAGCTTGTGATCTGATTTAAGGAGGAAATTCAGAGGTTGGAGGGAGGTTACTATTGTCCTAGGCATGCAAGGAAGTTTATTGGTGCAAAAGGAGGTGATATGAGCTGTTTACCACTTCAAATTCGGACCCAAATTGAAATTTTCGCGAAGTTCTGATGCTGGCGGGGTCACGCGGCCCGCCTAAGGATTCCCAGGCGGGTCGCCTGGGGTCTGCAGGCCCAAAATTGTTTCAAACTTGGCAGCTTTGGTCCCTGTTCTTGCACGCGATGCTTCGGCTACTTATTTTGACTCGTAAACCCCCAAACTTGGTTTTTAAGAACCTTGGGACATTTACCAACATGGTAATGTCCTTGGATAACTTTGCGCTCAACCGAAAAGTCATGAAATTCGACGTTGACGCTTTTAACCCCTCAAGTACGGTTTTGTCCATAACTTTCTCATACGTTATCGAAACTTCACGAAATTTTTACCACATATTCTAGTGAGTATATTTTAGCATTACAATGCTTCGGGTCTGCCAAAAGTTCACTCAGAGGTATAAATTCAACATGTTGACATATTTGGCCCCTGTAGTTTGCAATTCCTCACTTTTGTGCAATTTCCGCGTCGTATGATCCATGAACCATCCGTTTAAGGTTATAAACATTATGTAGGGTTATCATAGAGTCTATTTATCCATTGTTGACACTTTGGACCCTTACATTCCATAGTTTTCACTGTTTGTCACTTTTAGTCCCTCTAAAGTATGTTTTCACATACCGGAACCTTATGACACGTGTCAAGACATTATTGGACGTAAATTTTCGAGGTGTTACACCTATCGATTCAAATGTTTCCTAGACGCGTATAAAGGGTACCACCAGATTAAAATGTCCAAGGAAGATGAAGAAAAAACAGCGTTTCATACCGACGTGGGCATCTTTTGTTACACCAAGATGCCTTTTGGGCTACGAAACGCAGGAGCTACCTATCAGAGGCTCATGGACAAGGTGTTTGAGGCACAGATCTGGCGAAATTTGGAAGTCTATGTAGACGACCTCGTAATTAAAAGCAGCGAAGAAAAACAGATGTTGGCAGATATCGAGGAAACTTTCCAGCGGCTCAGAGAGTACAACATAAAATTAAATCCAAAGAAGTGTTCGTTTGGGGTGGAAGAGGGGAAGTTCCTGGGGGTAGTAGTCACCCGAGACGGTTTTAAAGCTAACCCGGAAAAGGTAGCCGCCATAGCGCGAATGCCTTCTCCCCGAACGCTGAAAGAAGCTCAAGCCCTAAATGGACGACTGGTAGCAATCAACAGGTTCTTAGCAAGGCACGCCGAAAAGTCATTGCCTTTCATAAAAACATTAAAAGATTGCCTCAACAAGAAGAATTTCAAATGGACCAGCGAAGCGGAGCAGGCTCTACAAGAAATGAAACGTTTTATAGAAGGGTTACCTACGCTGACAGCGCCCAGACCCAGTGAAATACTAAAGATGTATTTAGCGGCCGCTCATACGGCGGTGAGCGCCGTGCTCATGGTTGAACGAGAAGGGAAACAGACACCAATATACTACAGAAGCCGGGTGCTAGCGGGGCCTGAAACGCGCTATCCTACACTGGAAAAGCTAGTTTTAGCATTAGTACACGCCACAAGGCGACTAAGAAGATACTTTCAGGTACACCGTGTACAAATCTTAACCAATTACCCGCTACAACAAGTTTTACACAAGCCAGAGGTTTCGGGCAGGTTGGCTAAATGGGCCATTGAGCTGGGGGCTTTAGATATTGAATATCAGAAGCGAACAGCGGTTAAAGGGCAAGTGATTGCTGATTTTTTAGCTGAAATACCGGAAGGAGAAGTCATTACGGACCTAGTCGTCCAAGATATACCAGAGTCCAGCACTACAAGGCAGACTTGGAAACTATACACTGATGGATCATCTAGCGGAAAGGGGTCCGGTGCAGGCCTAATGCTAATAAGTCCAGATCAAATCAGACTAATGTACGCCTTACGTTTCGACTTTGAATGTTCTAATAATGAAGCGGAGTACGAGGCATTATTGGCAGGTTTACGAATGGAAAAATCCATGGGGGCAGCCAGGGTAGACGCATACGTCGACTCGTTGCTGGTTAACAATCAGGTAAACGAAACGTATGAAGCTAAAGACGAGTCAATGGCGAAATACCTGGCAAAAACTAAAGAACTCATGGATTCCTTCGACAAGGTCACACTCAACCATGTACATAGAGGAAAGAATCAAATAGCAGACGCCCTAAGCAAACTCGCCACCTCAGGCATGGAAAAGGAAGTCAAAGTCGAAACGTTACAAACACCCTCAATCGAACCACGGAGTGTTTCCGCCATCACAATGGAAGAACCTTGCTGGTATACTCCGATTCTACGCTTCCTCGAAACGGGTGAGCTACCTCCCGCCAAGGGCGAGGCACAGAAGATACAAACGAAAGCGCTACAATATGAGGTCAATGATGGTGTCCTATACCGAAAATCTTACTTGGGTCCGTTGCTGCGATGTGTTTCCCCAGTAGAGGCAAAGTACCTCATCAGCGAAATTCACGCGGGTCTATGCGGCATACACGCCGGACCTCTAGCAGTGGTGGCCAAAATCCATAGCGCGGGATATTACTGGCCTGGGATGCACGAAGACGCTGTAACGGAACTACGAAAATGCCGCAGTTGCCAGAAGTTCGCTCCTCAGACAATACGGCCCAAGAACAGCCTGGTATCGGTGACAGCAGCGTGGCCTTTCCAGAAATGGGCCGTGGATATCGTAGGACCTTTCCCGCTGGCCCCCGGAAAGTTGAAGTACCTAATTGTGGCGGTTGATTACTTCACCAAATGGGTGGAAGCAAAACCCTTGGCTAAGATAACGGCGGAAAATGCCAAAAAATTCCTCTGGGAGCACATAGTGTGCAGGTTCGGGTTACCGCTTTACCTGGTGAGTGACAACGGGACACAGTTCACGGATAGAATTTTCCAGGAATGGTGCACTGATCTCCACATCCAGCAGATTTTTACGTCGGTAGCACACCCTCAAGGTAACGGACAGGTGGAGCGGACGAACAGGAGTTTGCTAGAGGGCATCAAAAAACGACTGGGGCACGAGGGAAGCTCGTGGGTGGAAGAATTGCCACATGTCCTTTGGGCACATAGAACAATGCCCAAAACTAGCAACAACGAAACCCCATTCAGCCTTACCTACGGAATGGAGGCAATGATACCTGCTGAAGCAGGGTTACCGTCATTACGCCGTCTCAACATAGGCAATGACAACGACCAATCTCTGAGAGAAGGCTTGGATTTGTTGGAAGAAAGGCGTGAGGCAGCCGCCATCAGCGTAGCACGATACAAGAAAGCGTTGGAAAAGTATTATAACAAACGGGTGGCTAAACAAAGTTTCAAGGCGGGTGATTACGTCATGCGTGACAACGAAGCAAGTAGAATGGAACCCTCAGGAAAACTGGACCCAAACTGGGAAGGCCCTTATATCATCCAAGAAGATCTGGGTAAAGGGGCCTATCGCCTATCCCGACTAGATGGCACGCCAATACCGCACAGTTGGAACATCGCCCAGTTGAGGAAATGCTACCTGTAAAACCTTGCTCCTAACAGCAAGAGTTAACTATCTTCTCAATTCACATTTGTAACCCGTGTTGGGGTTTTTTTTGCTTTTCTTTTATTACTCCATGCAAGTTTAATAAAGATTTAAGTTTATTTGTTACAAAAGTTACCATCGCACGATGAATGCATAAAACGGTAAAAACACAAACAACACCCTTAAACATGAAATATTTTTCATTCATATAAGTCATAGGGTTAACAATAACAAGCGCTTACGGCGGGTATCTTGGTAATAGATACATACACCGCCCCAAAACGGATAGGCATCACTACATGTACATAACCTATCTCAAAAAAACCAAGTACTTGTCCTTGTCACTAAAAACCAAACATATGGGAACCAAAATACAGAACATGTTCAAAACACCTACTGAGGAAGGTTGGGTGCCATCACCACTGCAGGGGTATGCACCACCACCTCATCACCCACAACTACAACTGGATCGATGGCCAAATTGTCAGATGAACCATCAACCATCGGAACCACCGTACCTGAGCCATCCACCTGCTGTCTCCTCGGCCGACCACCAGAATGGCGTTGGTACGTCAGACGGTATCGCTGTTCAGGGTTCACCGGAATCAGACTAGACAGCACATCAGCTGATAGCTGTGGCACTCCGGGATCCACTGGTTGAGGATCCTCAATAACAATGCTCTGACATGCTCGGTTAGCACGAACCGGAGCAACATTGGGAATGGGTCTCCTCCCCCTAAGCATCGACCTCGTTACCGGGTATTGCAGCTGGAGCAAGCCATCAGCAGCATCAAGAACCCGGAAGATCTCGGAGAGTCTTTGCCTATATCGTTTTCTTTCCATCATGTCCAAACAACCAAATAAGGAAACGAAAGGTAAATTTATAGCAGGAGTAAAAAGTTTTGACAGTGGTGACGTCAGGTGCATTAATGGAAAATAATCATCACACGTCACAGAGCCATATTTTAAAAAATTCGGCGGTGTCAGAAATCATGACATTTGCATTAATATAGCTGTCAAATCAAAACAGAAATGGGCACTAAACCCAATTCAAACAGTGTCATTAGCAAAGCAATAAGAGTACATAGCAAGCAACAAAAAGAAAAGCGAAGTTGTCATTCTTCTTCAGACTCCTCCGCGGGGTCCAGCATCAGACGCAGCGATTCTATCCCATCCTCATTGACTTTGTCCATTAAATCGCCATAACAGGGCAGCGGCTCGGTATACGCCGCTTCAAGGGCGCTCACCATATCAGTTTGCAGCTTACCCTTGACAGCATGAAAATCCGGCGATACCCTATCCAACTGATGGCAATCCATATAGCCCTTATACACACATCATGATGCCCGGATTGGTAAGCAGCCGCGGAAAGACGATCAACCAAGCTAGTAAAATGGGGCGATTCACGCAGGTACTCAAACGCCCCCACAAGCCCATTAGTTATCAACCAATTCCTGTCTCCCCGCATAGCCGCTAGCTGGCTGGTCAAATCATCGACTTCTGCGTTGGATTGTGCCAGAGCATTTTTCGCTTCTTTTAGTTTAGAGGACGACGATACAGCAAGTTTGTTGTTTTGAGTGACAAGTGAATCGCAATGGTCCTGCAACTCCTTGACCTTTCCTTCCCGTTCCTCCAGCTCTGCCTGCATAAGCCGGATTTTGGTATGGGAGACTTCTATTTCAGTTGTCAAGCTTTGGTACTGTCACACCCCGATTTCCACGTGTCTCACCGGTGGGCCCGGTGGGGGATTACCGTGACGATGTTGGCAACAATATAGTCAAACCACACAATTATATAATGCACAGCGGAAGCATAAGATAAATATATAAATTTCAACCTCTGATTGTAATATCAAAATGTATTACAGGGGTTGGATATATCCACAGTGGATCGTAAATAAACATAAAGTATTGTTCCATCAGATACTGCAATCAAGCTTGCGAGACTTATCCCGACGCTAGGGAGCTAATACCAGCCAATTACGTTTAGGTACCTGCACTTAATCTTTTTGGGGAAAATACGTCAGTTTACACTGGTAAATACATTCAACTGACACATTTGAAAATGTTTATTAAAATTGATTTGAATGCACAAGGCACAAACTCTTTTATAACTTGGGAAAATTCATAATGATCTTGTGAACGTTTTACATGTTCTTTTATGCGTTCAGTAGCCCGGGTCGTGCCGGGTTAAAGATTTATAGACACACCACGTTTGCGTAAAACCGTAGTACAAAAACCAACGGCTACGTCTTTTAATTTTAATGTCGACACTTTATACCGGGTGTACGCCTACACCGGGATGTCGATGGTCGTGGCCATTTCGTAAAATGATGCCAAGGATATCCGGGACAACGGTCATTAAACCCCCCAAAGGCTTATAAGCAACAAAACTGTTTAAATGAGCCGATCATATTTAATCAATTAACCACCTAAGCGATGGAATTATATAATGCTCAATCAAGCGGTATTAATATACCGTAACCCAAGCCCATATAGGGGAAATAAGTTAAAAGTATTTACCTTTGCAAGTATTAATCCTTAATTTAGATCAAGTCACCGATAGCTTTTACTGGGGCTCCTAATCTGGAACGAAGGTTTTAATTAACCTCTTAGAATCCTGACGGTCCTTATATTAGCCGTAGCTTAAACCGGTTGATTCCGATACATAGTTATGGTTAATTCGCACGAAAAGGCGAAAACCGAGAATGGAGTATGATTTGGACCCAACAAGTTCAGAGACTTGTTTTATATGGGTCTATAGTTCATACTCTGGATTTCGGGGTTCAAATAATATAATTTGACCCATATCGGCTATTGCACGAAAACTAGTTCCATGAGCCGTACCGTGTGCGCAAATAGGCGAAACGGTTAACCATAAGAGTCGTACGCTCATTTCCTAAGTCAATATGCCTTAAAAGTATTTTGGTATCAGTAGAATACCTTCCGTAATGCCCGTAACGAGTTTAAGTTTATATTATGCCCCGTAGGGGCTTTTTGGTCATTTTAAAGACTTTAAAAAAAGGGCTTTTCGAGTTCTACAGGAAATCTGAGTTTCCCGAACAGCTTATAAAGCTTAAAATACTTTATTTATTATTTAAAACCAGTAGCAACTGGAATCGGGTCAAAAGACCTTGTAGAACTCCCGTTTTGGCCGAAAAGGGCATATTCGGTATTTACCGAACCGTAGCCATAACCGCAGGTTATGAGCAAGGTAAAAATTATTAAAAATCTTTGAAATTCCCAAAGTATTATTTTACCACAGTGGGTAAAAGTTTTGGTGACGAAAACTTGGGTTAGATGGGCGTTATGCTAATTGCGCCGTTAATTACAAAACTTTCTCAAAAGTGCGCCTTTTAGCATAACTCTCATTCTAGACCTCGGATTGACGTGAAACTTTAAGGACATGCTTATAATTTAATAAGCAAGGTTTTGGTCCGTTCACGTGTCCGAAATACTCGTTTTAATTTTAAAAGGCCGTTACGGTCAACTTTTAGGCGAATGACGGAATTGCGCAAAAGACTCGGATAACTCATGAACCGACCACAGAGGCGTATACCAACATGTGACCTGGTCCTAAGAGAGTCCTAAGGTATATTTATACCTCACTAAAACGGGTCAGAACTGAAGTCAAAGCAAAAGTCAAACTTTTGCGACATTCGGCTCCGAACCGGTTCTATATAGTAAATGATCGATTCAAACGAGCGCAAACATGTTTATATACTTATTATCATGTTTTATGATTATCAAAACAGGTTCCATAACATATATATTACAGATTATGCATAAATCGCTAAAATAGCTTTCTGTTGACTTTTTAACCGCACGTTTGACTCGACATTCGACATAGTTAGAGTGGTGATCAGGGGGAACCATTTTAGAGGTTTATTACCCACATAAATACCAACTCATAACCACTTTTGATTCGTCATAAGACTGAATCATTACTGATTTATTGTAAAGTCAAACCGTAGTTACGACGGTTTGGTTCTTAGCCATTTACTAAGGAAATGTGACACCACAAAGGGTTAGATCACTTACAGAAGTTGTGTTCTTGCTTATGGAGCAGAGAAGAGGACTTGAGAGCTCTTGAAATGATCAGAGGTGTGTGTTTTGATGTTGTGAATGTTATGTTGCATACTAGTGCTATTTATAGCAAATGTCATGGCTCAAGATCATTACACACAACTCTACAAGTGCCCTTGGATGAATGGCAGGTGTATTAGAGGGTTATGGGTCGAGTAGGGGGCACCCATGCCTCATTGATTGAGGTTTGGTCGTTCATAAGCTCCAAAAGCCATGTAGTTACAACAATTCTGCATCTGGGCACTTTACGCGGCCCGCATGGGAGTTCCCATGCACTTTAACGCGGGTCGCTTGAGTGTAAGAAATCAGACGCGTATTTGAGGTGGCTCGCGGCCCGCCTCAACTTAACCATAACCTTCACGCGGGTCGCGAGAGGTTAAGATTTCAGAATTTTTAAATCTTTTGTTATGATTACAGAATCTGGCCATTAATAACGAAATCTTTCGTAATGATTTACCTGACCTTTCGGTTTTGAAGGGGTAACTTTGCGGTTTGGCCCTCGGTTATTTACCGATAGGGGCCTCGTGTTATTTACCCGCATTATTAAGTCCCCGGTTTATTTATTAATTATATTGGAAAGCCTTAACTTTCACTGTTGACGCTTTTAACCCTTCTTCTACGAATTCGATCGTAACTTTCTCGTTTCATATCGAAACTTCGCGAAATTCATATATATTATTTTAGTGAGGGTATAATACCGTTACAAAGTCTTTGGAACGTTAAAGGGTCACTCAGAGGTATTATTAAACATGTTGACACAGTTAACCCTGTAGTTTGTAATCTCTCACTTTCTTCCGCGTTTTGTTTTTGTACGATCTATAATTTATTCGTTTGAAGGTTTAAGCATTATATAGGGATACTATACAGTATATTTACCCTTGTTGACATTTATAGCCCTCGAATTTATATACTTTCAAGGTTTGTCAAAATTAGTCCTTTATTTATTATAGATGCCACGTGTAAACAAATGACACGTGTTAACACATCATTGGACACAAAAATTCGAGGTGTTACATCCTCACCCCCTTAAAATAAATCTAGACCCGAGATTTACTCAAATAAATAGGGGTATTTTTCTTTCATTGTAGCTTCGACTTCCCACGTATATTCAGGACCTCTACGAGCATCCCATTTGACTTTTACAATCGGTACGTGCTTTCTGCGAAGCTTCTTCACCTGTCGATCTTCAATCGACAAGGGTTTTTCTATAAATTTTAAGCTCTCATCTATATGCACATCTGTGTGTGGAATCACCAATGATTCATCGGCGAAGCACTTTTTGAGATTGCAGATGTGGAACACATTGTGAATTCCATTAAGCTCTTCAGGCAAGTTCAGTTTATAGGCAACGGATCCGACTCGTTCAATGACCTCAAAAGGTCCTATGTATCTCGGACTCAGTTTGCCTTTCTTGCCGAAACGCATCACCCCCTTCCAGGGTGATACTTTAAGTAATACCTTTTCACCTACTTCGAAGTGAAAATCCTTACGCTTTGGATCAGCGTAGCTCTTCTGCCTATCACGGGCAGCCTTGAGACGTTCCCGGATCTGGACAATCTTGTCCGTTGTCTGGAAAACAATCTCTGGTCCCGATAATTGGACCTCTCCTACTTCCGTCCAACAAACAGGCGATCTGCATTTCCTACCATATAATGCCTCGAAAGGCGCAGCCTTTATGCTGGTGTGGTAGCTATTATTGTAGGAGAATTCGATCAGGGGTAGGTTCTTATCCCAGTTACCACCTAAATCGATCGCACATGCACGAAGCATGTCTTCTAGCGTTTGGATAGTACGCTCACTTTGACCGTCCGTCTGTGGATGGTAAGCCGTACTAAAGTTTAAACGCGTGCCCAAAGATTGCTGGAAACTTTTCCAGAAGTGTGATGTGTATCTAGTATCCCTGTCGGAGATAATAGACACAGGTATGCCGTGTAAGGCTACAATCTTATCAACATAAAGTTGGGCTAACATATCGGAGCTATACGTCTCCTTGATGGGTAGAAAGTGAGCTGATTTAGTCAGCCTATCGACTATGACCCATATTGTATCGTTTCCTTTCCTGGTTTTGGGTAACTTGGTTATGAAGTCCATAGTTACGCATTCCCACTTCCACTCGGGAAGTTCAGGCTGTTGTAGCAAGCCAGACGGCTTTTGGTGCTCGGCTTTGACTTGAGCACAAGTCAAGCACTTTGCTACATGGGCGGCAACAGACTTTTTCAAGCCTATCCACCAATAATTTGCCTTTAAGTCTTGGTACATTTTATCAGCACCAGGATGGACTGAGTATTTGGAACTATGGGCTTCCTAGAGAACAACATCTCGTAGTCCTCCATATATCGGAACCCATATACGTCCGTTCAGTCTAAGAATTCCATCCTTGCTAAGAGTCAACTGCTCTTCAGTTACTCCCAGCTTTTCATTAGGATAATTAGCTTCCAACACAGCCTCATGCTGCGCAGCTAATATCCTTTCCATCAAATTATTCTTAACCTCAATGCTCTTGGCATTGATTCGAATGGGTTTTACCCTTTCTTTCCTGCTCAAGGCATCGGCGACTACATTCGCCTTGCCGGGATGGTACCTGATTTCACAGTCATAATCATTCAGGGTTTCCATCCAGCGGCGTTGCCTCATGTTCAACTCCTTCTGGTTGAACAGGTGCTGGAGGCTTTTGTGATCTGAATAAATCACAAATTTAATACCATAAAGGTAGTGCCTCCACAACTTAAGTGCAAATACAACAGCACCCAACTCCAAGTCGTGGGTGGTGTAATTCTTTTCATGCACCTTTAATTGCCTTGAAGCATAGGCAATCACTTTGCCCTTCTGCATAAGCACACACCCCATGCCTGTGTGTGATGCATCGCAGTAAACTACGAATTCATCTGTACCTTCCGGTAATGTTAACACAGGTGCGTTGCTTAGCCTTTGCTTCAGTATTTCGAAGGACTCTTGCTGCTTTGGGCCCCAAATGTACTTTTCTTTCTTCTTGGTCAAGGAAGTCAAGGGCGCAGCAATCCTCGAAAAATTTTCAATAAATCTCCGGTAGTACCCTGCTAACCCCAGGAAACTACGAATTTCGGTAGGCGTCTTTGGCTCTTGCCAGTTCATGACTGCCTCTACCTTAGCGGGATCCACTTGGATACCACGCTCGCTCACAACGTGTCCTAAAAATTGAACCTCTCTTAGCCAGAATTCACACTTCGAGAATCTGGCGTAGAGTTTCTCACGCTGTAGTAATTCGAGAATGCAACGGAGGTGCTTCTCGTGGTCATCTTGATTCTTGGAATATATAAGGATATCGTCGATGAAGACTATGACGAATTTGTCCAAGTATGGCTTGCAAACGCGATTCATGAGATCCATGAACGCAGCCGGTGCATTTGTGAGCCCAAAAGGCATCACTAGGAACTCGTAATGACCATAGCGAGTCCTAAATGCAGTCTTGTGTATATCTTCATCTCTGACCCTTAGTTGATGATAACCCGACCTTAAGTCGATCTTGGAGAAGTAGCTTGCTCCTTGCAGCTGATCGAATAGATCATCGATCCTTGGTAAAGGATATCTATTCTTTATGGTAACTTTATTCAGTTCTCTATAGTCGATGCACAACCGCATCGATCCGTCCTTCTTCTTTACAAATAGGACAGGAGCTCCCCAGGGAGATGAACTAGGTCTTATAAAACCCTTTGCCAGCAGTTCATCCAACTGGGTCCTTAGTTCTTTCATTTCCGTCGGAGCTAACCTGTAAGGTGCTCTGGCTATCGGAGCAGCTCCAGGAATGATGTCTATTCTGAACTCCACTTGTCTATCTGGTGGCAAACCAGGTAGTTCTTCAGGAAAAACCTCGGGGTATTCAGAAATGACAGGAAGATCCTCGATCTTCGGCTTTGGTTCTTCAATTATCACCTGAGCCATGTAAATTACACAGCCTCTGTTCAAACACCTTGAAGCTTTCAGCATAGATACGTCTTCGGGCAATCCGAACTGCGTATCCCCTCGAATGGTAAGAGATTCACCACTCGGAGTCTTTAAAACTATTTGCCTTTTGCCGCAAATGATTTGGGCCTGATTACGGGATAACCAGTGCATGCCTAGCACGATGTCAAAACCCGCAAGTTTGAAAGGAAGTAGAGATAAAGGAAAAGAATGGTTCCTAATGGATATTTCACATCCTTCTAGAACAGTAGAGACGGTTTCTATCGTGCCGTCTGCTAACTCTACTTCGTATTTCACGTCAAGGGTTTTGATTGGCATATTTAGTAGTTGGCAAAATTTCTGGTCTACAAAGGACTTATCAGCGCCAGAATCGAATAGTACTCTTGCAAATATATTATTTACGAGAAAAGTACCTGTAAGCACATTGTCGTCCTTAACCGCTTCCTTTGCATCCAAGCGAAAAATTCTCGCATTTGATTTCTTAGTCTCCTCCGCCTTCTTGGCATACTTCGGGCAATTACTCTTTATATGCCCCTTTTCATTACAATTATAGCAGGTTGCATCCTTTATCTTTTTGCACTCCACGGTCTTGTGATCCTTGGACTTGCATAGCCCACAGGATGGAGTCTTTTGTTGCGACTGTGAACCAGACGCAAACCTACACTTCCTGGAGTGAGGTTTCTTGCAGACCTTGCAGTGGGGTCTTCCTTCAGCTTGCCCCTCCTTCTTTGCCTCCGACCCTCTCTTGCTTTCACCGTTTCCACGGTGCTTTTTCCCAGACTTTCGTGAGATTTCATCCTCACGCTTTCGCTTTTCAGCCTCCTTGCTCCTTTGTGCCCTCAGACGGACAGCATCAAGTGTAAGAGACAAGGAGAGGCCAGTAACTGACCTGAAGGTCGTCGGCCTAGAGGCCTTTACGCTGGCCTTGATCGCCGGCTCTAAGCCCCCAATGAATCGGGCAATCCTTCTAGGTTCTGGTGTCACAAGATATGGCACCAGGCGTGACATAGTGTTAAAACTTGTCAGATATGCTTGACAATCCAGGTTTGTCATCACTAGTGAGACAAAATCTGCCTCAATCTTCTCAACCTCGTGCTGAGGGCAGTAGTTTTCTTTTATGAGGGTAATAAACTCCCCCCATGACATTTTGTATAAGGCAGACTTACCTGAAGCCTGCACCAGAGCTCTCCACCATGCCAGGGCCTCGCCCTTGAATGACTGGGACACAAACTTAACCACGTCCCTCTCAGCGCACCTGCTGATGTCCACTATCGTGTCCATCTCGTCTAGCCAGGTGATACAGTCAACCGCACCTTTCTCCCCTGTAAATTCACGGGGCTTACATGATACAAAGTATTTGTAGGTGCAACCCTTAGCACTTGACGCATCAGTATATTCTCTATCGCGATGAACGCTGTGCTCAGTAGACGAATGCTTGTCGTCATCTTTCTTGGGTTCAGAGGGTGGTTTGGAGTGTGTCTTTGGTTTAGAGGGTGGTTTTGACACAGTTCTGCCTTGAGACTCAGTATTTTGACGATCAATAGCTGCCTGGACAGCATTGTCAATCAGAGCCTTCAGTTGTGCGCCTGTCAAATGCACTGACGCATTGTCATAGTCATCTTCGTTTGTGTGGCTGTTCTCTCCATTGGGATCCGCCATTGTAACTTGAATCTGTTACAGAAGATAACAAAATTTTAATTTAGGAGATTATTATATGATTGTCTTTTATGACAATTTGTCAACCATGGTACAGAGACCATATTTGGTTAACTTTTTATTTCATTAAATATTAGGATTTGAATATATCCTATTTTAACTATATAAATAGTATTGGCGGCATAAAGCCTAATCATGATGATGTTTTATAATGTTAGCCGAGATTTCAGAGAATCAAAGGCATAGAGAGTTGAACCGTAGTTCTTTTATCTCTTTCTGACAGAGAGTCATAGACTACCACTGCCTTTTGTCTTTATAAGACAATTATTATGGCCCATAGGCACTACACCTCTAATGGATGTTTTAATATGGTTGGCCCGTAGGCACTACATCTCTAAGGGATGTTTTAATATGGTTGGCCCGTAGGCACTACATCACTAACGGATGTTTTAATAATATTGGCCCGTAGGCACTACATCACTAATGGATGTTTTAATAATACTGGCCCGTAGGCACTACATCACTAATGGATGTTTTAATAATACTGGCCCGTAGGCGCTACATCACTAATGGATGTTTTAATAATTCTGGCCCGTAGGCACTGCATCACTAATGGATGTTTTAATATTTCTGGCCCGTAGGCACTGCATCACTAATGGATGTTTTAATAATACTAGCCCGTAGGCATTGCATCACTAATGGATGTCTTTATAATACTGGCCCGTAGGCGCTACATCACTAATGGATGTTTTAATAATTCTGGCCCGTAGGCACTGCATCACTAATGGATGTTTTAATATTTCTGGCCCGTAGGCACTGCATCACTAATGGATGTTTTAATAATACTGGCCCGTAGGCATTGCATCACTAATGGATGTCTTTATAATACTGGCCCGTAGGCATTGCATCACTAATGGATGTCTTTATAATACTGATCACCTTCATTGGTGATTTAACCCACGATTTATATATCATTTAGTTGGGTTTTGAAATCCTTAAAGGATTATTGTATAAGAATGACGCGCGTGATTTTAACGAATCACATCTGCCATGAATGTTAACATGCGTACAGAGGTTAACAGGGAATCAGAATCTTTTCAGTTAGGTCGTACCATCTTGACTAGATCTTAACAGACCCCAAGCTAGGTTTCACCTTTTAAGATTCTTTATTTAGGCAGATCAATATAAAAGGAATGGTTTTGATTTATTTTTATATATATTAAAACAAAACTCATAACATACATTCCAAAATCTCAAATACAATTACATATTGCCCTAAACGGGTCCTTCAAATAGTACATACCTCCAGAGAGGTTTTAAAATAAGTGACAAGTCCACGCAGGGACTTATTTCAAAATAGAAATTACATTAGTACAACTATTAAGGGCTAGTGGTCACGTTTCTTCTTTTTGCCCTTTAGTAGGTTCGCCAAGCCCTTGAGAAATCCTCGATGGCTTTTCTTTTCTTCCTCGAACTCTCTCTCCACACGATCTAGTCGATGGAGTATTTCTTCCTGTTCAGGAGGAGAGAATCGTGGTTGTGGCGCTTGATGCGGAACTGGAGGTCTGGGAGGTATTGGATACCCATGAGCTGAGTAGTCCGGTGGTCCCATGTTTCCATGTGCTCCGTCAGGGTAGCGCGCATTATATCTTGCCGACACCACATAGGGGTCGCGCTCATAGCCGTAGTTGTATTGTGCTTGTGACGGTTCGAACGGGTTGTAAGCCGTCGGACCCGTGTAAGCAGGTATGGGTTGGTCATACCCAAATGGTGGCGAATTTCGTGCAGTTGGTGCGGAGTTCGCCTCCTGTATAGGACTTGAAGGTCCTTCTTCTTGTAGTGGCGGATAGTGGCTACTACTAGAATGTCGAGGAGTGCTGAAGTGGATACCCCCTCCTCCTCGTGTAGACATACGAGCATTTGTCCTCCTACGCCTCGACGGATCAGGTATTACTGGTTGTGTGACGGGTGGTCCTTTGGACAACCCTTAAGCGTGTTAAAATATGAAATAATCTTCCAATTAGCCGTGTAATTATCTTGAATTAGATGACTACGATGCTTATGTTTCAGGTACGAATTAGGAGCTAAAAGATGGATCAAAGGCAGCTTTTGAAGGTTTTGGTGGAAAACGGGTCAAGAGGAGAACAACAGAATAACAAAGAATTGAAGACAGCCAGGCACCGTAAATTACGGTTCTACCGTAATTTACGGTGGTTCATTTTCCACTTGATTCTGCACCGTAACACAGGCTTGTTTCACCGTAACAATTTGATGTCCACCGTAAATTACGGTGGAGCCGTAATTTACGGTGGAGCCTGAACGGAAATTTGTAACTGCCATGTTTTTAATCGGTTTTGGTGTGTCTCTTGGGATTATTCTCATCATTGACGGTTCTTAGACACTTTGGGGGCGATTTTGGAGTACTTGCTTGCTTTGTGAACATTTCCAAACATTCGGTTTGTGTTTTTAATTTGTATGAACATTAGATTGATGTTGATGATGATTCACCGAGCCATGTCCGGCTAAACTCTTCGGTGATCATCCTAGGTGAATGTTTCTAAGACTTTTGTGTGTTTAATTTCTGCATTTCTAGAATGATATCTTGCGTTGCTTGAATGTCATGGTGTATGTTTGATTGTTTGTAGTGTGTTAATCCGTATTACAATTTCTAGTCTCGATCGTACGTTCTTGGTGCCGTTGGCAACTGAGATATCACGGGAAGGGTTAGGGTTGGTTATTGGTTAATAGGTCATCGGGAAACAACCTCGCGTTATTTAATCCGAGTACTTTGTTCCCTTTTATCACTTCAATCACATATACACGAGTTATGTCTATGTAACTCTTTCTAGTGAAATTGCACACAACTGTTTAAAGAAACTGAAACCTAGGGTGATCATTGTTCTCTCCTTATTGTTTAAAACCAACTTTGATTTGATTTAGTTCTTAATTTAGTTTTCTAAAACAACAATCCACAATCTTGAATTTTAATTTTCTGCAATTTAGTTTAATTTTAGTTTAAATACAAAGCTATACAATCAACACATTTTCCACATACTCCCTGAGTTCGATACCCTACTACCGCTAACTACAGTTGTTTAGGGATTAAATTTGCGTGACCACGACATCACGTCAAATTTTGGCGCCGTTGCCGGGGAGTAGTGCGCAACGTGTGTTAGTTTAATAGTTTTGTTTGTTATTTTCGGGTTTACGCTGGTTGTGTTTAGTGTGCAGGTACTTCAGGTGTATGCATACTAGAGGCTCTCAAAGGTCATCACCGCTATCGTTTGATCCGGAAATTGAAAGAACGCTAAGACAAAACCGAGTTTTAGTGAGAGAAAACAAAATCATTGGTTCACCTACTTCACCCATTACACCGAGAAACATCATGGCTGATTCTCAGATTCCACCTACAACCAGTCAAACAACCTCATCTTTTATACCTACTTCCACCCAACCATCACCAAACACTACATTACCTAATACCACTGCTGGATTTACACCAACCAATTCCACTCAACCAATCACCACTCAAAATGAGCCTACCATCACTTACGATCCATCCACCACAATCCCACCATTATCTCACTTCTTTCCCCCAACTACGGGTCAATCATCATCTACCTTCACAATTGCACCCAATTCAACTGTTGTGCATACTACTTCATCTTTTAGACCACAACAACAACAGTCGGGTTTTCAGTATTCGACCATTCCATTTGGGCAAACTTCAGGAATTCAAGGGGGTGGTTATGATGAGGGATTCGAAGACTTTGAGGGGTATGAAGATGATGGGTACGGTTATGGAGATTATGGTGATCAAGGGGATTTTGGGTATGTTCAAAGTCAATCTCAAGGGATGGCGAGTGTTGGTGGAATGCAACAACAACAACTTATACCGCAACACATTCGGCCAAGACCACAAGGGCCAACAATCCAACAACCTACTCCATTGCAACAAGTTAGGCCACAACATGTATATCCACAATTTCAAAGGCCAAATCAATACCCACCGATGCCCCAACAACCAATTGCACCACAAGGGCTTATACCAAGACCAATGGGTCCTATTCGTCCAAGGGGTCGATTGGGTGTTCCAAGAAGGCATCTTAGGGAACAAGCAAGGGGAATAGAGGCACATTTCAGGCCAATCATTACTCAAAACCCTTCACCGGTGGTTATCCCTCACAACAACCAAGGGAGAACTTTTGAAGTAAGAACAAACTCGTTGCAAAGTTTACCGAAGTACAAAGGGTTAGCAACGGAGGAGCCGTATTTCCATCTAGAGGCCTATGACTCAATTTGTAACACTTTTGGGAGTCAAGGTTTTTCGGCCGATGAGGTCAAGTTAGTTTTATTTCAGTTTTCTTTGGAGGATAAGGCAAAGAAGTGGTTCTACACTTTGCCTTCGGCATCAATATATACATGGGGGGAGATGCAACAAACCTTTTTGGATGAATTCTACACCGCCCAAAAGACTAATGATGCGCGGAAGGGATTGAGAAGCTTTCAACAACAACACGGTGAGATGTTTCATGAGGCGTTTGAGCATTTTAACATGATGATTAAAAACTGCCCTCATCATGGGATTGAGTTATGGGAGTTGATGAACGCCTTTCATGAGGGGTTGAGTGCCGAAGACGCACGTGATCTAATGTCTATCACCGGAGGGACGTTTGGAACGAATTATGAGAATGAAGATTGGGAGTTTTTGGAAAGCATGGAAACTACATCAAAAAGGAAGGCCCAAGCTTCAAGGAGAGCCCGACCAACCACTAACCGACCACAAGTGCATGCCATAGATGATGGTAATGTTCAAACCACTAACCAAATATATAATGTGTGTGCTTTGTGTAATGAAATAGGTCATGCGGCTGAAAATTGCCAAGGAATGTTGGAAGGGCAATACGAGGAAGTCAATGCGGTTCAAGGTCAAGGTCAAGTAGGAGGTGGTAGGAATTACAACAACATGAATTCCAACACCTACCACCCCGGATTGAGAAACCATCCGAACTTTAGATATGGGAACCCGTCAAATCAAGCGAACCCGAATTTCCAAGGTAGCCAAGGCAATTTTGGTTCACGGCCATCTTACAATAATCAAGGTGGGTACCGAGGCGGGAATAACCAAGGGTATCAAAAACAATACCAAACGGGTCAAGAACAAGGGGGACTTTCGGGTGGAAATGAGGTGATGGAGATGCTAAAGAGCATGCAAATGGAGATGCAAAAACGGAACCAACTGGACGAAGTGCGAATGCAAAAAGACGAGGTTCGTGATAAAAGCATCCAGTCACTAACGACTCAAATGGGGCAATTAGCAACCGATGTGGCGGAACTAAAGAAAGGTAAGGGTCAACTTCCAAGCGACACTAAGGTAAACCCTTCACATGGTTCGTCACGAGGAAATGTTAATATTAACCATGTTAGTGTTCTAAGAAGTGGGAAAGAGTTTAAGGCCAATTTGTCACCCGAATTGGTCGAGGGGGTGGTTGAGGATATCACGGGAATGGAAAGTGATGATGAACTTTCACCGGTTAAACCAAAAGAACCAATTAATAAAAAACCGGGTTTGGGTGAAAGTGAAAAGAATGAAAAAAGTGAGGGTGAACCGAGTCAAGTTCCATTCCCATCGGCTTTACTTGACCCGGGAAAGAAAAATTTTATTGTGTCAAGGGGTCCTCAAAAAGAGGAAATGTGGGATATGTTCAAACAAGTTAAAATAAATCTCCCACTCCTTGATGCAATAAAACAAGTTCCCGCTTATGCAAAATTTTTAAAAGAATTATGCACACAAAAGAGGCAAAACAAGAAAAAAGTGCCTAAGCGGGTAGATTTGACCGGGCAAGTGAGTGCGGTGTTGAATGGGGAGCTTCCTCCTAAGCTCCAAGATCCGGGCACGCCGTTGATTAATGTACAAGTTGGTAATTTTCAAATGGCTAAGGCGTTGCTAGATCTTGGAGCCGGAGTTAGCATTTTACCGGGGGGATTATATGACCAATATGACTTTGGTCCATTAGCAAGGGTGGAGACGACGGTTGTTTTGGCCGATTTGTCTCATAAGTTGCCTCGGGGTATGGTTCAAAATGTTATTGTTAAAATTGATGAGTTTTATTACCCGGTGGACTTCTTAGTTTTGGACTACTCATCGACGGACCCTAAACAACAACAAAACATAATTTTGGGTCGGCCATTTTTAAGCACCGCACATGCTATTATCGATTGTAGATTTGGTACGGTTGATATGGCATTTGGAAATCGAAAAATGCGTTTGAATGTTTTTACTAACAATTCTAATGCTAATGGTGTTGATGAGTGTTTTATGGCAGACATAGTAGATGGATGCAACCCGCATGAGTATGAGGAGGATGGATTGGATATTTGCCTGTGTGACTTTTCTGAACAGGTACATGCTTATGCACTACGGGTTGAAGAGGAAGCACAAGATGTGATGGCGATGAAAGAAGGTAGACCACCATGGACCCATCAATTCGAGGGTCTACCGGTGGAAATCGATTCGGGTACAAAACCATCGTTGGAGGAACCACCAAAGTTAGAGCTCAAGGACTTGCCGGGCCACTTGAAGTATGTATTTTTAGGGGATAATGACACTTTGCCGGTCATTATTGCCTCTAATTTGGAAGTGGCACAAGAGCAAGCTTTGATGGAGGTGTTAAAAGCGAACAAGGGTGCTATTGGATGGACGATTGCCGATCTCAAAGGAATTAGTCCATCCATCGTCATGCACAAAATTATCACAACTGAAGATGCCAAACCGACACGAGAAGCTCAAAGGCGATTGAACCCGAACCTAAGGGAGGTAGTAAAAAAGGAGGTAATTAAATGGTTGGATGCGGGAATCATCTATCCGATTTCGGATAGTGCTTGGGTGAGTCCCACCCAAGTTGTGCCTAAGAAGGCCGGCATTCAAGTAGTCAAGGATGAAAGTGGTGAACAAATTGCCACCCGACCGGTTACCGGATGGCAGGTGTGTATTGACTACCGAAAATTGAATGCCGCCACTTCTAAGGACCATTTCCCGCTACCTTTTATTGACCAAATTATTGAAAAATTGTCGGGTCAAAAGTATTATTGCTTCTTAGATGGGTATTCGGGTTATAATCAAATTGCCATACACCCGGATGACCAACACAAGACCACCTTCACATGCCCGTATGGCACCTTTGCCTTTAGGCGAATGCCATTTGGTTTGTGTAATGCTCCGGCAACTTTTCAACGATGTATGATGAGTATTTTCTCGGACATGGTTGGAGAGTCGCTCGAAGTATTCATGGATGATTTCTCCATTTTTGGCACTACTTTTGATGCTTGTCTCAATGAATTGCAAAAGGTTTTGAAAAGGTGCGTTGAGAAAAATTTAGTGCTAAGTTGGGAGAAAAGTCATTTCATGGTGCAAGAGGGCATTGTGTTGGGACATGTGATTTCGGAAAGAGGGATGGAGGTGGATAAGGCAAAGATACGGGTAATTTCATCGTTGCCACCTCCTAAAAATGTTAAGGGTGTACGGTCATTCTTGGGACACGCGGGTTTTTATCGACGTTTCATTAAGGGTTTTAGTGTTATCACCAAACCCTTATGCAATTTGTTATTAAAAGATGTCCCGTTTGACTTTACTAATGAGTGCATGCAAGCTTTTACTGTTTTGAAGGAACATTTGGTCAAAGCACCTATTTTGCAACCACCTGACTGGTCAAAGCCGTTCGAGATAATGTGTGATGCAAGCGACACCACTATTGGTGCAGTTTTGGGTCAACGGGTTGACAAGAAGCCGGTGGTTATTTACTATGCAAGCAAAACTTTATCTGAAGCGCAACTTAACTACACCACAACCGAGAAGGAGTTACTAGCGGTGGTGTATGCTTTGGATAAGTTTTGCTCGTATATTTGGGGAAGCAAGGTAGTGGTTTACTCGGATCATAGTGCGGTTCGGTACTTGATGGAGAAAAAGGATGCAAAGCCGCGGTTGATTCGGTGGATCTTATTGTTACAAGAGTTTGATCTTGAGATCCGAGACAAAAAGGGATGTGAGAATGTTGTCGCGGATCATTTGTCCCGAATCCCGTTGGAAGGTGTAGATGATGCAAGTGAAATCAATGAACGGTTCCCCGATGAACAATTGTTGGCCGTTTCTACTTATGTTGCCCCTTGGTATGCTCATTATGTTAACTATTTGGCCAAGGGTGCGATTCCAAATCATTGGACTAAGAAGAGACGACAACAGTTTTCTAGTCAAGTGAAGCAATATATATGGGACGAACCCGACTTGTTCAAAATCGGGGCCGATCAAGTGATAAGAAGATGTGTTCCCGAAACTGAAGTTTTAGAGATATTGACCCATGCTCATTCATCCGCATGTGGGGGCCATTTTAGTGGGAATAAGACAGGCTATCGGGTGTTATCGAGTGGGTTTTATTGGCCCACGATTTTCAAGGATGCTCGTGAGTATGCCCGAAATTGCATCAATTGTCAAAGGATGGGAAGCATTTCGAAACGTGATGAAATGCCGTTGCAACCAATTTTGGTAGTGGAGGTATTTGATGTTTGGGGAATAGACTTCATGGGTCCTTTCCCAAACTCAAATGGGTTTTTATACATATTGGTTGCGGTTGATTATGTGTCGAAATGGATTGAAGCTATTGCCACAAGGACTAACGATCATTCTGTTGTATGTAAGTTTGTGCAATCCAACATTTTTTCTCGTTTCGGTGTACCTCGGGTGATAATAAGTGATGGTGGTTCACATTTCAAAAATTTCAATTTTGGAAAGTTGTTAAGGAGATATAGTGTGAATCACCGTGTGGCTACACCGTACCACCCGCAAACAAGTGGTCAAGTGGAGGTATCTAACCGGCAAATCAAAGAAATTCTAATGAAGACGGTTAGAACGGATAGGAAAGATTGGTCAAGCAAGCTTGATGATGCATTGTGGGCATATCGCACGGCTTTCAAAACCCCACTTGATACCACTCCGTATCGAATGGTTTACGGGAAAGGATGTCATTTGCCTATGGAGTTGGCACATAGGGCATATTGGGCGATTAAAACAATGAATGCGGACTATGATGAAGCGGGTCGGGCGAGGAAGCTTCAACTGAATGAAATTGAAGAGATAAGGGACCAAGCGTATGAGTGTGCATCCGCATACAAAGACAAACTGAAAAAGGTTCATGATGCGAAGATAAAGAAGAAGAACTTTGAAGTGGGTCAAAAAGTGTGGTTATACAATTCAAGGTTGAAAATGTTCGCGGGGAAACTCAAGAGCAAGTGGATGGGCCCTTATGTTGTCCGACGAGTGGGAAGGTTCGGAGATGTTGACATTCAAGACGAGCGAACATTGAAACAACAAACGGTGAACGGTCACCGGTTAAAGCCGTATTTGGATGGCAATGACATCAACAACTTGGAGCTTGACAAAGCGGGCTACATCTTACGCCCGGTCGAGGAGGAACAACCATAAAAGGCCCAGGTTTGGTGGTAGTGTACATAGTAGTTTCGTTTTATTTTGTTTGTATAGTTGCACAATTGCCTTAGTTCCTCGAAGTCCGTGTTCGAAACAAGTGTGGGGATATTTGGGTTGCGAATTGCTCTTACATTGTGTTGAGGACAACACGGAATTTTTGAGGGGGTAGGGTAATTTTTACAAGTTTTTTTGAAAAAATTAAAAAACAAAAAAAAATTGAAAAACTTAAAAAATCTAAAAAATTGGTCACATAAATCTCAATTTTTGTCAAAAGGTGAATGCCCAGCGAGCACCGTAAATTACGGTATTACCGTAATTTACGGTGGATGTTAAAAAATGTGTTGATTTTATGGTATAAACCTCCTGTGTTACGGTAAGTATTCAAGTCCAGAGTTTACCGTAAATTACGGTATTGCCGTAATTTACGATGGAGGTTGAAAATTGTTGAGGGTTTACGGTAAATCTCTACTGAATTACGGTGCAATTTTGGATTCAGGTCTCACCGTAATTTACGGTGAGACCGTAAATTACGGTACGCGGTAAATTCGTTTCCGTCGATTCGGTTCTGCATTTACATAAAAAAAAAAAACAATAAAACCGAAAACAAACAAGCATAGTCACGTGATTAATCCCTAGCCACCCATTTTCTCTTCATTTTTTTCACCACATTCTTCTTCTCTAAGAACCCACATCCCTCTTCTTCTTCCATCTTCTTTCTTTCATAAAATCTTCAATCCTTGCCCAAATCAAGTGAGGTTTTGGTCTAAATCGACTAATTTTTCACAAGCTTTGTGATTGTGAGGAGGAAATCCAGAGAAAACGCGATTTTGGGGTCAAAGTGCAAAACCCTAGGTTGAGATAATTTGGGGGTTTTGGGATTTTTAGTTTCACAAGCATCCTTTCATCTTGAAACAAGGTATGAACACTTATTTTGCTATATTATGGTGATGCATTGTGAAAAACGAGGTGATTTAGGTTATATGTTCTTGCCCACTTGCTTGTTGTTAGGATATGAGTATGGAATTGGTTATTGAACATGGTTGATGGTTGTAGATGTATGAATTGTTGTTAAAGTAGTGAACTTTTGGGATGCTCTACATTGTAGAGACACCATGCCCAATTTTTGAAAAATTCTTGATACATTTTGGGTTCACTAACATCTACAATCATGGCAACAAGCAAGTGTGGGGATGATGTGTGAAGAGAGTGTTTAATTTTTGTGTTTGTTTTGTTGTTTCTTCATGTGTGTAGGAAATGGCAAAGACAAAGGAAAAGCCGGGTTCAAGTTCATCCTCATCAAGAGGCAAGGGCAAGGAAAAGGAGCAACCATCAAAGAAGAGGCAATATATGGGTAGGGTTAGTGAAAGCGAAAGCGAGGAAGAAGAAGAGATGCAGTTAGACCCAAGTGATAAACCGGTGTGGAATTCGGGGTCGTTGGATGATCAACCCGAAATCTGGCAGCCAACCCTGTATAACGACTGCATGAACAAGTTAAAAAATAAAGCAGCTGCGTTTATCTGTGAAAAAGAGGTTGATGAACCCCAGTTTGGCCAGTTCGGGGTGTTTGATAAGTTTCGTGCTTTGGGTTGGGAAGGAGCACTCAAGTGTTTTGATAAAGATAAGAGCAATTTGTTTTTGACTGAGATTCAGGAGTGGATGGCAACGCTTAAATGTCACAACTTCCACAGGCCATCACAAATGAAGTTGGTTGGGATGGTACATGGGGTACCAGTTGAAATGTCATTCGATACGTTGAAGAAGCTGGGAAAATATGATAGTCTTCCGGCTAGGGAGTACATGATTCCCACGCTTGATGATTTATTGCTCAAACCCGAGAAGCACGTGACATGGAACAGTATGTTGGCGGATTTGTTTTTGCCCGGTAGGTATGGTGGCGTGTTATACCGAAAAAATCTGAAGATAGAAGCCAAGCTATTGCATACGATCTGTTTGCTTAATGTCATCCCAAGAAGAGGGGATAAAGAACAGGTGAGGTTTCCAGAGATACCTGTTTTGTATTCATTGATGCACGGGTCCCCACGCTTTCCAATACGCTACCTGATTATGCATCATTTGTGGATATGCCGGAACAAATACGGGAGAGACATTGTCCCATACTGTCGCATCATAACGGGTTTAATGAAACAGCAGAAAGCACTCACATCTGAAGACCGCGGTTTAACGAAAAGGCACCTGCCTTTTACTTTGGATAGGTTGGGAAATGTTTGGACGTATACTTCGTCTGAACGTTATCACAAGCTGAAATCGGAAGGTCAACGGTGGAGGGCGTTGAAATTGGGTGCAAGGGAGTTGTTACCGGGAGAACCGGATGAACCTGAAAGCGATGAAGAGTTGATTCCGAGTGGGGATGATGATTACGCAGACGAGCCACAGGGTGGTGCAAATGTTGGTTTTGGGGTTTTTCATGGTGGTCATGGTGGTACGTTCTACGACTACGCGCAGCAACCGTATGAGCCGGGGTGGGCTTATAGTGGTTCAATGCAGGAGGTGATCGAGAGCCAACGCCCGCCGGCGGCCATCTTTGATACTTGGTCGGGTCCGGAGAGGTCGTTATTTGATCAAGGCACGCGGAATAGCGCTAGTATTGAGCGGGCGCTTAAACATAGCTTCGACCGCAATGAATCATGGCACCGGACCCACGCATACTCTCGAGAGGTGGATGCTAATAACAGATATCATGATGATCAAATGAGGCGGATGCATGCGGATTGGCATGCCGGAAGGCCGGTGGTTGAAGATCCACAACATGTGGACTATGCTTCATTGTCGCCTTATGATGGTAGCATTTCTTATCCGACTCCACCACTCCACCATTCTCAGTGGCTTGATCCAAGACGGCAAGAGGGACCACAACAACAAGAGGGAAGCAGTAGCGGCTCGTTCGGGTTTGGAGAATGGAACGATATGATGTCGTCCATTTTTGGGCCCCCAGGACCGCGCTACTATTGATCAGGTGGTATTCTCTCTTTTGTATAGTTTGTATATATTTGTTGGTTTATGTTGATTGTGGTTGGGAGGATGGGTGGTGATTGATCATGTGGTTGATTATTGGGTTGGCGGTTGTTGGTGGTGTCGTGTTAAAAAAAAAAAAGTATAAAATGAAAAAAATACAAAAAGAAATTTGGGGTTTGAGATGAGAAGCTTCTTGTGGATGTTGAAGTGGGTTAGTGATCAAAGCCTCCCAAAGCCATACATTGGGGTCAATGTATCCCAAGTGTGGGGATGGGGGGAATTTTTTGAAAGATTTTTGAAAAATTTTAAGCCGAGCAAAACAATGTGAAATCTTGACGCCCTAATTTATCCCAAGTAATGCACCGGCAACCCTTATTATCCTTTTCATTCTTGGTGAGAATTGTAGCCACACGTGTACATAAATAATCTTTGATGAGAGTGGCTATGGGTGGGGGTGCGTTAGAACTTGTGCTTGAATGCGATTTGAATCCTTAGTTAGACATGAATGTAGAAAGGATAAGGGCATTAGGTAGCCTCGTCGTTGGTGTGAGCGAGTGTGGGATTTGGGGGGTTGGACCTCATTAATTATACATATGAGCATGGTTGCGAGAGGGGCGGGGGTTTGGACATTTAGTTGCCCATTTTGTGCCTTTAAAGCTTATCATTTGCTTCCCCTAGCTACTTACTTGAAAATTCACCCAAATTTGACCCGGTCTTGTAGTATTAGTGATAGAATTAGTAGTTTTGTGAGTTTGAAGTAGTTTGGTTAGTGTGTTATTGTATGATGCTTTGAAAGAAAAAAAAAAAGCAGAAAAAAAAAAGAAAAAAAAAGAGAAGGTTTCTTTGTCTTGTATATAGTAGTGCGTATTTGTTAGTTGGTTTTTGATGTTAGTAATAAAAAGACCGGGTCGAATTTTCGCTACTCATATATATTCCATTTCCTCCCTATACACCTAGCCACGTTACAACCTTTAAGTCCCTTTGATTTGCATTCATGTTTGACCCATTATAGGAGAATGATTGATTTAAGTACAAGCTTATGATTGTGCAACCACCCGTTTGCCTAATGTGTGTCTAGCTTATCTTTGCTAGTTTCCACTTGTAGCCGAGAGGAGAGAATTTGTGAGGGGTGCATTGCTTGGGCGTTAAAAAGGGGTTGGTAAAGAAATTGCATGTTTTGTTTGGTTTGATTTGATCACTTGTTTTGAAACTATGTTGATGAGTTGCTTGGGACAAGCAACGGTTAAGTGTGGGGAGGTGACGGGTGGTCCTTTGGACAACCCTTAAGCGTGTTAAAATATGAAATAATCTTCCAATTAGCCGTGTAATTATCTTGAATTAGATGACTACGATGCTTATGTTTCAGGTACGAATTAGGAGCTAAAAGATGGATCAAAGGCAGCTTTTGAAGGTTTTGGTGGAAAACGGGTCAAGAGGAGAACAGAATAACAAAGAATTGAAGACAGCCAGGCACCGTAAATTACGGTTCTACCGTAATTTACGGTGGTTCATTTTCCACTTGATTCTGCACCGTAACACAGGCTTGTTTCACCGTAACAATTTGATGTCCACCGTAAATTACGGTGGAGCCGTAATTTACGGTGGAGCCTGAACGGAAATTTGTAACTGCCATGTTTTTAATCGGTTTTGGTGTGTCTCTTGGGATTATTCTCATCATTGACGGTTCTTAGACACTTTGGGGGCGATTTTGGAGTACTTGCTTGCTTTGTGAACATTTCCAAACATTCGGTTTGTGTTTTTAATTTGTATGAACATTAGATTGATGTTGATGATGATTCACCGAGCCATGTCCGGCTAAACTCTTCGGTGATCATCCTAGGTGAATGTTTCTAAGACTTTTGTGTGTTTAATTTCTGCATTTCTAGAATGATATCTTGCGTTGCTTGAATGTCATGGTGTATGTTTGATTGTTTGTAGTGTGTTAATCCGTATTACAATTTCTAGTCTCGATCGTACGTTCTTGGTGCCGTTGGCAACTGAGATATCACGGGAAGGGTTAGGGTTGGTTATTGGTTAATAGGTCATCGGGAAACAACCTCGCGTTATTTAATCCGAGTACTTTGTTCCCTTTTATCACTTCAATCACATATACACGAGTTATGTCTATGTAACTCTTTCTAGTGAAATTGCACACAACTGTTTAAAGAAACTGAAACCTAGGGTGATCATTGTTCTCTCCTTATTGTTTAAAACCAACTTTGATTTGATTTAGTTCTTAATTTAGTTTTCTAAAACAACAATCCACAATCTTGAATTTTAATTTTCTGCAATTTAGTTTAATTTTAGTTTAAATACAAAGCTATACAATCAACACATTTTCCACATACTCCCTGAGTTCGATACCCTACTACCGCTAACTACAGTTGTTTAGGGATTAAATTTGCGTGACCACGACATCACGTCATTGTGCCGGTGGCGGAGGTGGTGGCGTAACTGCCTCAAAGCGTGAATCCTCAGAGGGATCCTGTGGATGTCTCGGTTGTTGGTTAGTCACCCTCCGCAAATCTTCCTCAGCTTTGTTTTTCTCCGACAAGAATCTGGCCTCCCTTAATCCCACAGTCTGAAGTTGACTTTCTAAGCGATGTTTGTCGTCCCTCAATTCTTGAATAGTTGCTCGAGCCTGGTGGAGTTGGGTGTTATCATGCATCCACCTGCGACGGATTTCAACCAACCTTCGTGCTAGGCTCACAGAGTCAGATATTGAAGAATTCATCAGATCTTCATTGTTCAAACCCTCTACGTACGCCGCTTCGGCAGGGGGATAAGCCCGCTCGACCCAGTGTTGAACCACAGGGGGGAATAGGGAGGGGCATGACACAGCTCACAGCGGCAGTAGCAGAAGCCGAGGTTTTGGGGACTGTGGACACACTAACACTGGAACCAGGGCATGACAACGCCACGGTTGGCACAAGTGTTGGTGTAACAACTCCAGATGGCACTCCCACAGAGGTACCTGCACAATAAACGTAGCGGGGCTTTAGCAACATGAACGCTAGTATGCTACAGTGGTAGTCAGCAATAGATACCTGTTGGGAAAGCACAAGCAGCCTGTACCGCCTCAAAGGCACTTAGAGTAGGTACGACAAAGGTTTTTCTTTTCTTAGAGGCATGACCTGGACTGGTCAGATCGGTGACCAAGGGAACATCACGCCCAACACTGGAAGTTTCCTCCACGGAGGGCACACCCCCATGGATTGCTGTGTGTTTCTTCCCGGTAAGCTTTATCCGGGTAGGTTTTTTCTCCGACACTGACAAGGCGGTAGTTGCCACACCTGACAACGGGGTGACGTATGCTGTGGGGTCCGCCGGTACAGCGGGTAGAAGAAACTGCTCAAGATGCACCCTTAGCACATCTGGTTCTCCTTCGTCCAACACGCGGTCGGCAGGCTTCAACGCGAGATGCCGAGGAGGATCAATAAAGTCAAACATACCCCACTCCCCTGTGTGACATATGGGGAGTTAAAAAAAAAAACACTGCAAAAATAGCAATGCATGATGATGTAAACATACCTGCATCGTCCCTTTGAAATGAGGGATAACGCTTAATATCAGGCCACAACAAACTCATGCCGGCCATCACCAACGCACCTTCTGGGATAATTGTGCACTCGAAGGGGCGGCCACACAGCTTTATGTACAGAACATTTGACGCGTACGCATCCTCAGGAGGAGCATCGTCTTTCACTTTATCCTTTGGCCCTTTCTCCCTCCAGTGCATTTCCCCAGGGATAACAGCGGCATCAAGATAGAAGAATTTCTTCTTCCAATCTTTGTCCCTCGAACTGGTAGGAATATCCCTTAGGCACGACACGTCAGTATCCCTCCGGTCGAAAGTAAAGAAAGGGGATTTCCACACAAGCACAAAGAAAGCCCTAAAGACAACCAGTTCTGGGATATGGCCCAGTGCTATGCAGGCATACTCAAATTGCCGAAGTTTCACTAAACCAAGGGGATGTATTTGAGAAATGTGGATACGGTAAAAATCAAGCACCGATTTCAAAAATTTGGTGATGGGTAGCCGGAAATTGCAGAATTTGAAAAAATCACTGAACAAAGTGATTTTACCCACCTTCAAGGGGAATGCAGTGTCGGTTTTGGACGGCAAAACAGGGTTCCATTCGGCCCTAATACCATAATCATGAACAAGGTTGTTGAAGGATGTTACGCCCCACTTACAAAACAGTATGTCTGTAGGGGCGGCAGCGGTGGAAGACGATTCGTTGGTTTTCGAAGCCATTGATTAGAAAGAACGACGAAGGAATGATTTGGGGGAAGGGATTTGAACTCCTACATAAGGAGTTGTTATTTATACGCAAAGGCAACTTTTCAAATTCAAAAAGATGTACGAACGGAAATACGTGTCCATATGGGGTAAGAACAGTTGTCACTGATATGATGACCCAACTGTCACATCCTATATTTTCGCCGTCATTTCCCAAAACCGTAGTAACAACCATAATACACTAACTTTTTCTTTTTTCTCTTAGTCCGACCTAATGGATTTCTTTCCATGAGCTCGGACTGGGGGGACATGACGAGGTGTGACCCGCATCGGTCAACCCGACCCGGTTACAACCTATTATATTAATATAAATACAAACGATTATTCTAGAACTTTCCATATCTACATGGAAGGTGCACAACCAAATCTCCAACTTTTCGGGAAGATCGTGTAAATCTCTAACTTATCGGAATACATCCTAGGTTAAAGGAAACCCTAATGGAAAACCTATAAATAGAGGTAAACGTATAAGGTATGATCATCTTGTTCTCATACATCTTCTTCTCCAAAACTTCTTTCATAAACAAATACTTATTCTCACGCCGGAGGGTGGTTACAGGAATAACCCCATTCCTGTAACGAGTCCTAACGGTGTTTCTGTTTTGCAGCCAAGCGTTCGGGTCACTAATCATTGAAGCCGTAGGTGCTGCTTAGGTCAGTATTTCTTCATGTGTCATTAGATTTTATCACTCCCATTAATGGGTATGGTCTGTGGAATTATATGAGGCCATACAAAATATTGAGAAAATGCCAAAAGTGGCAAGTGGTGCCTAATGAGGTATCACAAGCGAAAAGATCTAAAATGAGCACGTCAGGGAGTTATAGTGCGGGTGGTTCTAATGCACGTTGTGCTATTGTATCAAAACTTGATACAATTCTACAAAATCAACCATTTTATTGAAGTGCAAGAGAAGAGGTACAAAAAGAGAAAGAAAGAAAAAGAAGAATGACGGCGAGGGAAACGGAGAGGCTTGCGCACAATAAGAGACGACTCAAATTTGATATACAAAATCAAGAAACTGAAGAGTTCCGACTCATTAGAACCGACATCGAAGGCCTACCAGAACGAGGCCATGTAGTGCTCTCAAGAATGAAGGACAAAATTGCGAAGAGCTGGCTAAGAGAAAGTGGACTGTAGTTGTTTTTTTTATTTTTAAATTATGTCTTTAATTCCTAGGCTATGTAATTTTTTTAATTTAATGAAAACTTTTTATATTTTTAGCATTTAGGTATTTAAAAAAAGAAAAAAAACGGAAAGGGGAAGAATGGGGAACCACACCTCATGTAGTCATGTTTGGGCGATGATGATGAGACGGAAATGGAGAGTGATGTCACGGTGATACGGGCTTAGGGGAAGGGAGACCACACCCCACACCCCATAGGCCATAGCCTAATTGTGTTTGTTCATGGCGTAGATCACAACAAAATCTTTTTTAGTTAACAAAATAGAAACACATTTTCTGATTGGTGCATGTATGCATATATATTGTGTTTGTGCGTAAGGTCACTACCACATAAATGAGCATTAGAGATTGTGGTAGTGAAAAAGGTAAAATAAAAAATACTGACATTAATCTAGTGAAATTATACTTGTTTACTTGTTCATATTTCTGACGAAATATCGTAAATTTCGTCGGTAACCTCCTTCACAGACCAATTTATGATGTATGGATGATTGGATGGTGTACGTATGATACGTGTGAAGGACCGCATTCTTGGGCCAAGTGGGCATATGTGTACTATGATGTGTTTCTTATTATTTTATAGTGATCAAAACCATATTACTTTATCAAACACATCAAAGTATTCGTACAAATCTATACTATATAATAAAAGAAACCATTTAGGGGACACTTGTCATTATATTAGACCATGTCTTATAGATAATTACACAAGTTAAATACATAAAAAAATCAAATAATTAGTGATAAAGGTTTGAGAATTATAAAAAAAATACCCTTAAAGAGGCTTTTCAAATATCCGAATAGTTTTTGTTTAATGTTCAGTTACTTATATTTTTATAAAGTTGTTTATATTTGACTAAAGATATTGTTTTTATATTGTTATTTAATTCTGATTTACATTAAATATTTTTAAACTATTAACTATTTCTTAAATAAGATTGATTTTAGAAGATTTACTAAACTTATTTTATTAATAAATAAATAGCTTCGAATATTTAATGTTTAATCCTTATTATAAATGATTCAAATTTTATTTACAAATAAACAAATTAGATTTGTTTCCTTCTAAACCATCCTTATATTAATTTAATTTCTTATGGTTGAGGTAGCATAAAAAATTGTCATGTGGCATTTAGTGGAATTCTTTTATTATTTTATTTAACGGACAACTAATATTATACAAGCCCGACCATCCAGGCAAACCCGTTGACGAATAGCCACCAATGCCATACGAACGCAGACAACGTTAGTACCGGGCCCGTCTTAGGTTACATAGATTTAGATTAGATTGATTTTATAAATTAATATTTGGCTTTTATATATTGATTATTTAACAATTAACAATTATGTAAGGTAGTTAAAATAAGATTATAATAGCTATATGGTGTGATGAATAGCAAATGTAATAAAACTCATGAAAGGTATACATAAAAAATAAAATACACTGAACCTATTTTTAGAACACAAAAGAGAGATTTGTATGCTATGTGTGTTCCATGCATTGATTTTCATTAGTAGACCATGCCACGGAATAATAATTTATAACGTTTGCTTGAATATTTGATGTATATTCAAATTAATTAATAATACTATCTACGAAATATTACCATTGTGATAGTATAAGAAATTGACATGTGACATTTAGTGGAATCCTTTATTAGAGATTAGATTATTAGATTAGATACAAATATGGATAAAAATAAGTGATATTTATATATTAGTTATTAATAATATTAAAAGAAATATATTAAACAAATATAAATAAAATTTATAAGGTTGAAGGAGAGAATGTCATATGGCATTAGTTTGAGTCTTTTATTATAAGTTAGATTAGATTTAACTTTTTTATTATTTGGTATATACAATTACATTTATTTAACCCGTGTAAATGAGGTTTTTTTAAAGATGTATTATTTTATTATTTGGTAAACAATATTACATTTATTCAACCCATGTAATACACGTGGTTTTAAAGATATAACTTTTTTATTTAGTATATAAAATTACATTTATTCAACCCGTACAACATAGTTCTTATAAATATAACTTTCTATTATTTAATATATAAAATTATATTTATTCAACCCGTGCAATAAAGGAGGTTTTGAAAGATCTATTGTTTTATTATTTAGTATATAAATTTATTTATTCAACCCGTGTAATACACGGGGTTATAATCTAGTGAACAAATATTAAAAAAAAAAAAAAAAAGCGGAAGGGGGAAGAATGGGGAACCACACCTCCTGTAGTCATGTTTGGCCGATGATGATGAGACGGAAGGGGAGAGTGATGTGGCGCTGATACAGACTTAGGGAAAGGGGGACCACACCCCATAGCCTAATTGAGATCACAACAAAATCTTTTTTAGTTAAACAATATAGAAACACATTTTCCGATTGGTATATCGTGTATGCATATATAGTGTTTGTGCGTAAGGTCACTACCACATAAATAAGCATTAGAGATTATTCTACCCGTTAGTAATTACTGATGGACTTCACTATAAAGAAAAAAAGGTAAAGGTAAAATAAAAAAAAACATTGACGTTAATATAGCGAAATTAATTACACATGTTTATATTTCTCACCGAGTATCATAAATTTCGTCGGTAACCGCCTTCACCGACCAATTTGTGATAGAATGAGTTGTTGGTGTATGGATGATTGGATGGTGTACGTATGATATGTGTGAAGGACCGCATTCTAGGACCAAGTGGGCATATGTACTATGATGTGTTTCTTATTATTTTATAATGATCAAAACCATATTACTTTATCAAACACATCAAAGTATTCGTACAAATGGACACATGCACCATTTATATCTTTAAAGACTTGAAACTCATTCAATTCTGCCTCACAAACCCTATGTTTTTTGCTTATCAGAATCTTTTTGGATTATGAATTTTTTGAAAAGCTTCATATTAAAATATAGCAATGGTACATTGTCAGTTATGTATTTACTTTCCCACTTGTCATTTAGTATAACATAAAAGGGAAAAGATTAAATAGAAAGTTTATTTTGGCTAGGAAGTATAGGAAGCAATAGGATTAGGACATATGACAACATTTAAAATAGAGTAAACTGCGATTTTGGTCCCTGTGGTTTGGTCACTTTTGCCATTTTAGTCCAAAACTCAAACTTTTTGCATCTGGGTCCCTGTGGTTTCAGTTTTATTGCCATTTTGGTCCAAAAATGAAATCAGGTCATATTTGTCTTATAAAATACTGTTATTTTGTCATTTTTTCGCAGGGGCAAAATGATCATTTCTTTTTTATAAATAAATACCATATTTTATAAGACAAATATGATCTGATTTGCCACTGAGGAAAATGACAAAATTGCAGGATTTTATAAGACAAATATGACCTGATTTCATTTTTGGACCAAAATGGCAATGAAACTGAAACCACAGGGACCCAGATGCAAAAGGTTTGAGTTTTGGACTAAAGTGGCAAAAGTAACCAAACCTTAGGGACCAAAATGGCAGTTTACTCTTTAAAATAAAGAAAAAGGGTATTTTAGTCAATCCAACCCTTTCTTCTTCCTTTTCAAAACCCAGTAACTTCAAAACCCACCATTTTCAAAACCCACCATCTTCAACCATTTCTTCACTTTCTATCTCAATAATCACTACATTATAGTGCGATGTTCATCACCAATCAATGATTCAAGCATCCGATCAACGTATTCTTCAGCTTTTTTTTGAAGAAAACCTTGTTTAATTTCATACAAAATCTCGTTTTTCCCGGTGAGTTTGAAGATAATCACTCGATCCGTTCGATTCGTGGGCTGATAAGTGTTTCAATCATTCAAAATTTGTCAATTGTTGAAGAAATCACTTCGATCCATGTAAGAAATTCTTTAATTTCATTTTTACAATCTGGGTTTTTGATTTAGTCATTGCGTTTTACGATCTTGGCGGAGGTCCGGGGGCAGCGCCCCTGGCGGGTTCCAAGGGGCAGCGCCCCTCGGATTTTTTTTTCGATTAAATTGCTGTAATAAAAATGTATCAAGAAAATTTAATTTTCTGTAAATTGCCTCTGGAAATTGCATTGGTCCAGACAGTTCACAGCACAGCACATACAACTATTGTCATGGTTCAATTGCGTTTTAGAACTAAAACATTTCTATGTGTTTTCTGGCAATTGCGTTTTAGAAAAACACATTCTTGAAGTGTTTTTGGTGCATTGCGTTTTAGGTAAAACACTTTTTTAGGTGTTTTCAGTCTATTGCGTTTTACAGATAACACTTTCTTTGGTTTTTTAGGCAATTGCGTTTTAGAATGAGTCATTTTTAAGTGTTTTCTAGCCATTGCGTTTTACAAATAAGACATTTCTTTGTGTTTTTGGTGCATTGCGTTTTAGGTTAAACACTTTTTTATGTATTTTCAGTCCATTGCGTTTTAGAAAACAGACATTTTAAGTGTTTTATGGCCATTGCGTTTTAAAATAAGACATTTCTTTGTGTTTTTGGTGCATTGCGTTTTAGGTAAAACATTTTTTTATGTGTTTTCAGTCCATTGCGTTTTAGAAAACAGACATTTTAAGTGTTTTATGGCCATTGCGTTTTACAAATAAGACATTTCTTTGTGTTTTTGGTGCATTGCGTTTTAGGTAAAACACATTTTTATGTGTTTTTAGTCCATTGCGTTTTAGAAAGTACATTTTCTTTTGAGTTTTTAGGCTATTGCGTTTTAGAAATAAGACATTTCTTTGTGTTTTCTGGCCATTGCGTTTTACAATTAAGTCATTTCTATGTGTTTTTGGTGCATTGCGTTTTAGAAAAAATGTCATTTTTAGGTTTTTTTTCATTGTGTTTTACGTAACTGGGAGCTTTTCTATTGCGTTTTACGCAACTGGGTTTTAATATTTTTTTTGAAAATATAGCAATAGTATACTCGTTTTAAAGATAAAAAACGCTCGTTTTTTTGGTGCAATTTTTATAAAAAAAATAATGTCGTATAAAAGAGTTATTAACGTTTAAAAAATGGGGGGGGGGGGAATTGGAGGAGAGAGAAACTATTGGCTTGGATTGACTAGAATACCCCTCAACAAACTCAAACGCCTCTTTTCTTCCCTTCAATTTCTCTGATTTAATCTTAGCTCTTGATTAACTAAATGAATGGTTAAGATTACTTCCTAGCCTTCCTAGCCAAATAAGCTTCCTATTGTATCTCCACCCTAACATAAAAATCATTTGGAGCATTTATCGGAATTATTATAAATATTACAGACTTGAGTTAATTACACAAATGGGTCATGTGGTTTATACTTAATTTTGTCTTTGGGTACTAACTTTATTTTTTAACAGGTTTAGGTTCTATGGTTTCAATTTTGTAACACCTTTGGGTACTAACACCAAAATTAGTTAATCAATGACTAAAATACCCTTGTATTTTTTTAAGTTTATCAATGTAACACATTTGGGTACTAACACATAATTTTATTTAATTTTAAATCAATTTTACAAAATCTAATTTTTTTTTTTATTTTCATCTTTTTATTATATCTCTTAATTTACATACTTTATTTATTTTTTTATTTTCATATTTTCATATTTTTATTAAATTTCTTATTTAACATAAAATCTATTTGTTACACCAATATTTTTTTAAATAAAATCTACTAGCTATATAGTTTTATGTAAATTAAATTACTTACTCGTTTTAAATAATGTAAACCTTACTCGTTTTCAATTTTGGATTGAAATGATTGATAATAATAAATATCTTTCATGTAAAAAAATTTAAGCCTTTTTTTAACTCGTTTTTTTTTCATTTACATTTTACTATTTTAGATTTTATGTAAATTAAATATCTTTCTAAAATAGTAAAATGTAAATGAACAAAAAAACAAGTTAAAAATGGCTTAATTTTTTTTACATGAAAGATATTTATTATTATTATTATCAATCATATATATCCAAAATTGAAAACAAGTAAGGTTTACATTATTTAAAATTAGTAAGAAATTTAATTTACGTAAAACTATATAGCTAGTAGATTTTATTTAAAAAATATATTTAAAAAAATACTGGTGTAACAAGTAGATTTTATGTGAAATAAGAAATTTAATAAAAATATGAAAATAAAAAAAATAAATAGACTTTATGTTAATTAAGAGATATAATAAAAAGATGAAAATATAAAAAATAAATATATTTTGTAAAATTGATTTAAACTTAAATAAAATTAGGTGTTAGTACCCAAATGTGTTACATTGATAAACTTAAAAAAATACAAGGGTATTTTAGTAATTAATTAACTAATTTTGGTGTTAGTACCCAAAGGTGTTACAAAATTGAAACCATAAAACCTAAATCTGTTAAAAAATAAAGTTAGTACCCAAAGGCGAAATTAGGTATAAACTACAGGACCTATTTGTGTAATTAACTCTACAGTTAGTAACATATAAGATCACCACCAGTACAAGAAGCTAAATAATGTTCTCAATAGGTTTATAAAAAAGTTAGACGCATATATCATATCTTATAAACTAAATGCAATCCCATAATGTCAAATTATAAATGTATAATATTTACCTATTTCTTATAGGTTAATTTGTAAATTTTGGTTGTGTCTTGAAGATACTATTCAATTTTGTAGGTCTTTAGTCACAAGTGGGTGATTCAAAGTTTTTTTTTTCTCTTTTCTTATAGGTTAATTTGTAAATTTTGGTTGTGTCTTGAAGATACTATTCAATTTTGTAGGTTTTTAGTCACAAGTGGGTGATTCAAAGTTTTTTTTTCTCTTTTATAACACGAGTGATCAAAGTAGTTTTTTTAAGTTTCAAGTTTTTACCTTTACACTTTATATGATATACGCCTTTAATCTTTACTTTTTTTAAGTTTCAAATTTACCTTTATACTGTCGTTTTTCTTATATAAACGTTAAGTTTTTAGACAACATTACTATTCAATTTTTAAATACAAGTTTATGCTTTATGTTATTGTACATTATGCTTTATTGGTCATGCCTTTTTTTTGTAATTTTCCCTTTTTAGCTTAGACTCGGTATAAGCTGTAACACACAAGCGTGGCTCAACGTAAATTTTTTACGGGTTAAGGGTCTTATCAAAACCTGCGGGTCCTTAGTCGACTTAGTTATTCTTTTTTGTGTTTTACGTTTCGGTCTAAATGTTTGTACGTGCTTTAACGTTTTTACGTGTACTTTTCATTAGGTTTAATGGTCCTGCCGCAAAACAAGGGTCCTAACTAGTTGGCTTTACTTTTCAAGTTCCATTCACATTAAAACCAAGCCGAATTCAAGGTTAGTAGCCTACCGAGTTTGTAAATTCAATTCTACCCCTTTATCTCTGTTGGTATTTGGGTTGAGTTCAAGATGACCCCGATACTTTAAATAGTCGTAAGACTATGTGTTGTGGATAGGGTAAAAAAAGGTGTAAAGCCCTGTTGCGGTGGTAGCGTGGGCGCAAACACCGCCCCGTGGGGCACTAAAGAGGCGTGATGAGCATAGATGTGGACCTACATGGCATTAGTTTTTTTCTTTCACCTTTCACCATGTCACACTAAATAGTCTATAAAAAAAAATTGAATAGTCAATTAAACATGTTTTTACGGCTCTTTATAACAAGTGGTCACAAAAATTTATAATATGAAGGGGCCCATAACTAACTACAATAAAGTTAAGGGTCCAGAATCAATTCTGAAAATCATAATTCATAATTCGGTAGGGATGAAGTAGTTATTTGCCAGACCGACCCTAAGTAGTTCCTACTGTGGTAGGGACGTTTGCCCATTTGGCGCTATTATGAAGAATTTGCCAACCCTTCAAATATGGGAAATTACCTTGAGCGGCTTGATATTCTATTAACGCGGCCTGTGTAATGTCCTCGTCGTTATGACCACTTTTCCATCCGTTTTTACTCGTTGGTAAACGGATTGAAAATTTTTACACTTTTTGTAGATATCGGTCCACTTACCCGATATTAAATCCGGTAGCCGGTAGCTGTCCCCCTACCCATGAGCCCGAAAAATAGTTTCCGGATTCGGTTCCAAAAGACGGTTTTATATTTGGTTGTTTGCTACAAAAAATTCAAACTAAAATATAATACAAAAAATTAATAAAGATGGAGAAGATGGTTTGGGAGTGTGTTTGTGTTTAAAAAAAATGGGTGAAGAAGATGATTATATATTGAAATATAAAAGAAATTAATTTTCTTTTATCTTTTTGACCGTTGTAACGGTCTAATTTTGAAACCCAAGGCCCATCACCCCATTATGCTCTTCGCGGGGACCAGGATTCAACCACCCATAACGCCCGCCGTAGTGGTGTTAGGCAACACTATGGGGCGCTATGCCCGATATTGGCATAATATCAATCCCCACTACGGGTGGCGTAAAGACATTAAGACAACATAGACATACATATACACACCACCACCTCTCTCTCTCTCTCTCTCTCTCTCTCTCTCTCTCTAAAATCCTGTTATACCAGTGCACCTTTTTCTCCAAAAAATCTTCTCCATATTCTCATGAATCTCAATCCTCAAATTCTATATAAAAAAACAACATTATTAAATTATTGGTAAATCTAGACAGCTATCTCTTTTATAGTAAGGTATATCACATTCCTCTGATACTCTTGTTGAATGTATCTATATGTTTAAGCACAACATCCAATGAACATTCCTGTATTATTCTGTTTCTAGGATCTTTTCAGAATCTTTGTCTTCATCTCTTACTCTCAGTGTGTCAGATTGTGATTTTCATCTGCCTGTTTTTTTTTTTTTTTTTTTCTACTTCTAGTAGTTTGAATTTGTTAGCTGAAACTAGTGTTTTGATTATTTTACTTTACTTCTTTTGCTTGCAGGACAAAAGCACTTAGATCTGAAGCCTTCTTCAAATCAACTGTTTAAGTTTATCAGGTCTTAAAAAATTAATTACTAGATACATTTTTCTTAATATATTAGTATAAAGTTTTAATTTTGTCTGCCAATTAGTTCCTTAAGTTATGTAATGTAAGCACTTTTTGTTAATTATTCAATTTAAAACTCTAAAAGCTTTTGAACTTTTAACAATGTATGGTTTTTTTTTTTTTTTTTTTTTTTTTTTTACAGTTGTGAGAAAACAAAGATGATGCACAGACCTCCTCCCCCTATGGATTACTCCCTGAAGGAGACAAAACCGCACCTCGGTGGAGGAAAAATGGCGGGGGATAAGGTGACTAGTACATATGACCTGGTGGAACAAATGCAGTACTTATATGTTCGCGTAGTGAAAGCACGCGATTTACCTGCTATGGATGTTACGGGTAGTTGTGACCCGTATGCTGAGGTTCGGTTAGGAAACTACAAGGGGACGACTCGACATTTTGAGAAGAAGTCGAATCCTGAATGGAACCAAGTGTTTGCTTTCTCTAGGGACAGGATTCAGGCGGGTATGGTCGAGGTGACGGTTAAGGATAAAGATGTTGTGAAAGATGATTTCATGGGTTGTGTGTTGTTTGATCTTAACGAGGTTCCGAAGCGGGTCCCACCGGATAGTCCTCTCGCGCCTCAGTGGTATAGGTTAGAAGATAGAAAAGGGAACAAGCTGAAAGGAGAGGTAATGTTAGCTGTTTGGTGGGGTACGCAAGCCGACGAAGCGTTTCCTGAAGCGTGGCATTCGGATGCCGCAACTTCTGGTGGGGCCGCCGACGCTCTTGCTAATATCCGTTCCAAGGTGTATCTTTCGCCTAAACTTTGGTATCTCCGAGTTAACGTGATTGAAGCACAGGATTTGATACCCAATGGTGATCGAACGAGGTTTCCCCAATTTTTTGTCAAGGCGGTTCTTGGAAACCAGGCGCTAAGAACTAGAGTATCTACGCATAAATCTATGTATCCTATGTGGAATGAAGATTTAATGTTTGTAGCGGCTGAACCGTTCGAAGAACAGTTGATTTTGAGCGTTGAAGATAGGGTTGCGCCGAATAAAGAGGAAGTACTTGGAATGTGCGCAATCCCGTTGCAGTATGTGGAACGGCGGTTAGATCATAGACTTATTATCACCCCAAGGTGGTTTAGTCTTCATAAGCATGTTATGATCGATGGCGAAATAAAGGAAGTGAAATTCGCTAGCAAGATTCATATGCGGATTTGCTTAGAAGGCGGTTATCATGTTCTCGATGAATCTACGCACTATAGTAGTGATCTTAGACCGACGGCTAAACCGTTATGGAAGAATAGCATCGGTGTACTCGAAGTGGGAATCTTGAGTGCTCATGGGTTAACACCAATGAAGTCGAAAGACGGAAGGGCGACAACCGATGCGTACTGTGTGGCTAAATACGGGACGAAATGGGTCAGAACACGGACAATAATAAACAGTTTTACTCCAAAATGGAACGAGCAGTATACGTGGGAAGTTTATGATCCGTGCACCGTTATAACAATCGGTGTGTTTGATAACTGCCATCTGTACAGTGGTAATGATGCGAAGGATTCTAGAATCGGTAAGGTTAGAATCCGTCTTTCGACACTTGAAACTGACCGTGTTTACACACATTCGTACCCTCTTTTAGTTTTGCATCCATCCGGGGTGAAAAAAATGGGCGAGATTCATTTGGCGGTTAGGTTTACATGCTCGTCGTTGCTAAACATGATGCACATGTACTCGCAACCACTTTTGCCCAAAATGCACTACATTTACCCGTTAACGATCTCCCAACTTGAGAGCTTGAGGCACCAAGCCACTCAGATTGTGTCCATGCGGTTGAGCCGCGCTGAGCCACCTTTACGGAAAGAGATTGTGGAGTATATGCTGGATGTCGGTTCGCACAAGTGGAGTATGCGAAGAAGTAAAGCGAATCTCTCTAGAATCATGGGAGTTTTCGGTGGTTTTATCGCAATTGGAAAATGGTTCGGTCAGATATGTTATTGGAAGAATCCGATCACTACGGTTTTGATTCACATTCTGTTCTTGATACTCGTTTTGTACCCCGAGCTGATTCTCCCGACGATTTTTCTTTACATGTTCTTGATCGGCGTTTGGTACTACCGATGGAGACCAAAGAACCCACCCCATATGGACACTCGCCTCTCATGCGCAGATAACGCACACCCAGATGAACTTGACGAAGAATTCGACACCTTTCCCACTTCTCGGCATCCTGACATCATCAGAATGAGATACGACCGGTTAAGGAGTTTTTCCGGAAGGATTCAAACCGTCGTCGGCGATTTAGCAACACAAGGAGAAAGACTTCAGTCTTTACTTAGCTGGAGAGACCCTAGAGCTACAGCATTGTTTGTTATCTTCTGTTTAATCGCTGCTATCGTTCTGTATGTCACGCCTTTTCAAGTTGTCGCCCTTATCACCGGCTTCTATGTCTTACGACACCCAAGGTTCCGCCACAGGCTGCCATCCGTCCCACTCAACTATTTCAGAAGATTGCCCGCGAAAACTGACTGCATGCTTTGATCAACCCAAAATCAAAACCTGTGAATCTTTCGGCTTCAGAAGGCATCAATCCTGTTAAGATGCATACAATTTTCTTGTCATGTTATTTTGTACATCTTGTTGTTTCGTCCCCCCCCCCCCCCCCCCCCCCCACCACAAAAAAAAAAAAAAAAAAAAAAAAAAAAAAAAAAAAAACCTTGAACATGTCTCATTTTGTTCAAATGTATCAATAATGTTTATTCGTAGCTTATCGTAATTATCTCGGTGATAAATATCTTGTACCGCAAATTAACTTCGATTAAACGTTTCTTGAATAAGGAAAGAATTCCTGTTTCTGTTACAGTGTTACATATTTGATAATTGTGTATTTGTCTAAGGTTGGTTGATGTTACAGTTATATTAGAATAGGAATTTTCTAATTTTATGTGGGACAAAAATAACTAGACAAAATGACAGATCAAGTATTTCTGCCCTGGATGTACTTCATTTTTCTTACACTAACTGTTTTGGACTTTGGTATATTTTGTTCTAGTTTCAGCAATGAAATGTTAATTGCTGGATAAAATTATAATGAGACAAAATGACACAACTGGATTCATGTCAGGGGCGGAGGTAGTGTAGAAGCAGGGGTAGCAACGGGTTATGCCTCAACTCGGTCTCCGTAGTGCAAACATACCCCTCAACTCCGTTTACGTAGTGTAAAATTTTTAAATTTTTTCGGGTTTTATACGCAGGATACCCCTGATCTAAAAAAATGAGGATACCTCTGAATTTTTGGGCTCCGCCACTGATTCATGTTACTACACAATTGAAATCTTTAAGTTTCTTGACCCATGTGCAGATCAACATGCTTTTATTCTGGGCCTTTAGTGGATATTGGTCCCAATAGTTATGTTACTATCATGCCGCATGGATCAGTAGTCACCAATAATACAATTCACTTTTGTAGATTTTGTTTTTTAATTTTTTTTATTTATTTTAGAGCAGCTAATTCACATACACTCTAAGCCTACTTCTAAATCCTCAACATGGCTGGCCTTGAAGGTGGGCGGGGAGGACCACCGGCCAGGGCCCAATATTTCGAAGAGCACGTTATTTTTTAAAAAACTCCGATATGTATATGTAAAGATAAATAAATTAATAAGGTATACCCGTACAAACACCAACATAGACCTACTTACAAAACTATTTTTTATGGTTTAGATTAGTTATTAGCTCATTGACATTAGGTTTAGACATTTAGTGAGCCCAATACCTAAATTTCGTTAAGGCCTAAGAGCATGTTTTTTCAAGCTCGAACAGTGTACATGAATTCTCAGGGCCGACCCTGATACTCAACCACCTAGGGAGGAAAAAATTTCAGACGAATCTGGAAATTGTGTTAAAGAGTATTATTGACATGAACATGGTTTGTAAATTAACTTACAATTTTTTAAAAGATTTTTTTTTTTTTTCATATTAATGATGGTTGGTGCATATCATTGGTTTCTTTTTGTTTTCAGTATTACAGCTGTAGACAATATTGTTTTGAAAGTGAATTTTGGAAGGTTGTTGTTGCTAGAATATATTGGCCATGTGCCCGGTTTTCAACCCGATATGACATATTTCCTGAGTTGAATTCCCACAAATATGAAATATTATGAAGACATACCACTTCATATTTTACAGACCGTAACATGGGCCGGACAACTCGTGTTGTTGCTCGAGGCTCAAATTTTAAAAGGGTTCGAAAGGTTTTTATAAGCTTTTATATATATAGTATAAATTATATATTTAATATATACATCACTAGGTTAGAACCCCGTGTATTACACGGGTTGAATAAATATAATTATATATACTAAGTAATAAAATAGTTACATCTTTTAAAAACTCGTGTATTGCATGATTTGAATAAACACATGTCTTGCACGAATAATTTAGTCGGTTAACACATTTAGTAATCAAGATGTGTTTTCTAACAAAATTTTTTACTTTGGTTTTTTATTTATTATTAGGTTAGAAACTTACGTATCACCTGATCTTGGATAATCAGCAGGAAAAAAGAAAAGAAATATTTTAGTAAAAAATATTAAATATATAAAAGATAAGCTAGATATTATGATTTAATATTATTATTTCATTGGAGTGTAAAATGGGATACTGGAATCCTTTATTAGAAGTAGGATTCTAAATATACCACATGTATAAAAAATATATATAAAACGCTAATATATTTTTTTAGATTTTAATAATTAATATATGATTATAATAATTAATATATTATTATCAGTTATCTTTGTCTTTATCATTAAAATCTCTTCAACAAATTTTAAATTTTAAATTTAATATTATCAATAACTGATTTTCCATAATAAATATTTACAAAAATAATTAAGACTGACTCATAGAGCGTCATGTGTCCCTAACATGGTTTATTTTATTATATAGTATAGATAATATAAAAATATATATATCTTTAAAAATCTCGTTTATTACACGAGTTGAATAAATGTAATATTGTTTATTAAATAATAAAATAATACATCTTTAAAAAACCTCATTTATTACACGGGTTGAATAAATCTATACTATATAATAAAAGAAACCACTTTAGGGACACTTGTCATCATATTAGGCCATCTCTTATAGATAATTATTATTTTAGTTTAATGTCTTCTAATTAATTAATTAATTATAGATAACACTCCTTTTTTTAAAACAACTAAAACTAAAAATCAAATTAAATTATAGAATCAAAACTACTCCAAAATAAAACTATATCAATTATTTATCTACCGACTATTTTTAGATGATTAATGAAAGAGTATTTATTTATTATTTTTATTTTATTTTTTAATTGTTTATAAACGATTAATGGCATATGCCTAGCTTCATTTTGATTTTTATTGGAGCATAATCAACAATACATATATAATTTTTTTTACTCAAATCTATTATTTTTAATAGCTAACTAACTAAGGTCGTTTTAGTTTTCTTTTTTAACTGTTGTAATTATAGCTATTTTCAAATATACTTTTTGTTTTCTTTTATAATTGTTGAAGAATAATCTTTTATCACGTATATTTTGATTTCAAGTATATTGTTGCGGCATACTTATATTTATGTATTCCTTGAGATAAATTTTATTCAAATCAAGATAAGAACAAAGTTGTACAAGTAACCGAGCAAAAACAATTAAAGTATAACCTTTTATAACATTCTGATTTTTAGTGTATCGTTGCGGCATGCTTATATTTAATCTTTTGCATTAACCGAACGGGTCAAATACAATTTATCTATTTCTATATTGTTCGATCGATGTAAAGCACGTGTTTATATCCTTTTGAGCATATCACGACTTTATTTTTAGATACTAAAACCATAAAGAACCAAACAAATATCTATCGAATTCACGCTGCAATAATCTTAAAAGTAAAATGGAATCCGGAAAAATAAATCGTTGGAGGGGGAGATAGATTAATATAACTATAATCTTAAAAATATAGTTACGTGAGTTTTACCGTTTAAAGAGAATAATAAGCTTATGTAATCAGGTCGTATAATTTTTTTTAACATTTCAAATAAAGTTATTAAATTATATAACCAATTTTATCCAAAGTTTGGTTCAGATTAAATGCTTATCAGTTATTTAATTATTTATGTATAGAATTAAAAATAAGATTTTTTATAGGGGTAGAGTTTGACAACTTCAAAGCTATTTATTTTAGAAAGGGGGTGTAAAAAGTAAAAATGGGGATGCATTTAGCTAAGCCCTTTAGTTTAATATCTTATATTATAAATAACCCTCCTACCAAATATTATTAGTTTAATATCTTATGGATAATTATTATTTAGTTTAATCTCCTTCCCATTTATAATATTATTTATTTGAATTAATTATATTTGAACGTTTTGTTTAGTTTGGTATCAAATAGATTTTACGAAACTTAAAAGAAAATTAACTAATATTATTTATCATTTATACATTTACGGAGTTTTAAATAAAGGGTTAAATTTTTTGAGACTTCGTTAACAAATTTTACTTTGTATTAATATATTAAATATTTTTATTTTCACTATACAAAATTACATTTACTCGACCCATGTAACACATGAGGTTTTTTAAGATATAACTTTTTATTATTTGATATATAAAATTAGATTTATTCAATTCGTACAATACATGAGGTTTTTTAAGGATATATATTTTTTATTATTGAGTACAGGAAATTACATTTATTCAAACCGTATAATGTGCATATTTTTAAAAATGTAATTTTTTATTATTTGGTATATAAAATTACATTTATTCAACCCGTGTAATAAATGAGATTTTTTAAAGATGTATTATTTTATTATTTGGTAAACAATATTACATTTATTCGACCCGTGTAATACATGTGGTTTTAAATATATAATTTTTTTATTTGGTATATAAAATTACATTTATTCAACCCGTACAATATGGTTCTTACAGATATAACATTTTATTATTTAATATATAAAATTATATTTATTCAACACGTACAATAAGTGAGGTTTTAAAGATATATTATTTTATTATTTAGTATATAAAATTTATTTATTCAACCCCGTGTAATACACGGGGTTATAACCTAGTGTAGTTTTATATACCAAACAATAAAAAATACATCTTTAAAAATATGTGCATTACATGGTTTGAATAAATGTAATTTTCTGTACTTAATAATAAAAATATATATCCTTAAAAAAACACGGGGGTTTTACTCTCTGATCGAGGTTCTCGGCATGGAAAAATCTTCGTAAACCCCGTGTATTGTACGAATTGAATAAATGTAATTTTATATATCAAATAATAAAAGGTTATATCTTAAAAAACCTCATGTGTTACATGGGTCGAGTAAATGTAATTTTGCATAGTAAAAATAAAAATAAAAATAAAAATATTTAATATATTAATACAAAGTTTGGTTTTCGTGATTAAAATAGATTATTCGTTTATTTTTGAAAAATTAGAGATTAAATTCAAAAATTTGATAAATCACAAGGATCATCCATATATTTTACTCAACATATTATTTTCATAATTTATTACTATCTAACTTTAAATAAATTATAGAGGATATATATTGACACTCTTATTCCTCTAAATAAATACATACATCTATATTATTTAATATGATTTAAAGTAACTTTTTTAACGGCTGATGGTTAAATTAGATTCGACATTCATTACCTTTAGTTTTGAAAGCTAGCAACTTAATCTAATTTATTTCAAGATTTAATGTTTGAAATATTAAATTTAATTTATCTATAATTTATTAATTAGAAGAGATTAAATTAAAATAATAATTATCTATAAGAGATAGTCTAATACGATGACAAGTGTCCCTAAAGTGGTTTCTTTTATTATATAGTATAGACTAGGTTATTTCCCGTGTGACACACGGGTATAATAAATAAAACTTGTATAAACTTTAAAGCCGTAAATAACCGAGATTACACATAAATTTAAATAACCGAGAGACATAAAATGCATTAGAATTAAGACACTAACTCGGTGAGAATATGAATGCATTACAAAAATATACAAATAATTCATAAATTTGTAAATATGGTTTACTTGGTAAATGTTGTTGTTGGTGTTATATTTTTTAGATCATACGTAATAGATTTTGACAAATTTGATGATGATAATATCTTGCTAGAATTGTTGTTTTAAGTATCATATTGGATCTATGATAATCCAACAACTTTTTAAATTTTGGCCTTTCGGTAGCGTTGGTATAACCATTGTCGAGGGTACAACATGCAAGAAATAATTAACTTTTTGTTTTTTTGAATGAAAATGAAAAGATGTCATCATATTATAAAGAAAATATGTTTATGCTAAACAGAAATTGTTTTATCAATTTAATATCTCAAATTTAATTGGAAATAAAAATATAAAGAGTTAACTGTCATTTTCATCCCTGTGGTTTGTTCATTTCTGTCATTTCAGTCCAATTTTCAAAAATGCGTCATTTTCCTCCCCGACGTTCTAGAAACATGACATTTCAGTCCAAAAAGATAGCGCCTATTAAAAACGTTGAGGACAGAACTGGCACAAGGCGTTATGTTTTTGGACTGAAGTGGCAGAAATGAACAAACCACGGGGACGAAACTGGCGCAAATTTAAAAATTGGACTGAAATGGCAGAAATGAACAAACCACATGGATGATATAAAAACACTTGTAATAAGTTGTATTTTTCTAAAAACCAATACAATAATTAAATTCAACTAAATTAAGAAAAATGATTTATCCCTAAACCATTTGTTAAACATTGAGATTATTACATGTATTTTTAAGCAAATTAATTTGTAAAGATTGGCCAATTCAATATGAATAAAAGAAATTATATTTTCTAGCATGTAGAATATATTTTTAAATTGCTTATCCAAATTTTAATTGATAGTTATCTTTAAGCAAATTAATTAGTAAAGATACTGTCCAATTCCTTTAATTATCTTTTAGCATGTAGAATATAATTTTAAATTACATATGTAAATTTTAATTGATAGTTATCTGAATTTAAAAAAAATAAGTAGAGATAAATAGAAAAATACATTTTTTTAGGCGGGAAAACTCTATGGAAATCACCCCAGAGAATGACACGTGTCTTTAATAGGTTTACTTTATTATATGTATAGATTTATTGTATATAAAAGTTTTAATGGTGGAGTGGAAAAATCATCTCAAGATAATGTAGAGGTCTAAAGTTCAAGGCTACCAAGTGCTTATTTTTTTAATTCATTTCCCCCTTACCATAATTTTGAGCCTAACATTTTATTTTGCCCGGGGCCTAATTTATTTTTGGAGTCTCGGAGACGGCTCTGATTCGGAACTACGAAAATGATGAAAGAGGAAAATATAAATCATTTTTGTCTAATTATTTATATTTTATCATAAACTTTTAATCAAGAGTAAATTACAAAAATCGTCCTTTATTAGGGCTGTTCATGAGCCGAACCGAGCCAGGCTAAGCTCGGGCTCGGCTTGATTATAAACCGAGCTGGCTCGGCTCGGCTCAGCTCGGATTTGAAACCGAGCTGAAAATCTAAGCTCGGGCTCGGCTTGGTTTTAAACCGAGCTAGCTCGGCTCGGCTTGGTTTGGCTCGATTTTATAAAAAAAAAAAACTAATATATACCTCTTAAAATTTAATAGCCTAAAATATTATTCAATAATTTAAAAGAATATATATTCAAAATCAGTTCAACCTAATACAATTCAAACCAAAATCAATTTTAACAACGCAAAATAAGTTTTAATTTCAATAAAATACAATATTAGTTCATTAGTATGGTAATCAATATTCAAATATGCCATAAATATCAAATTACAAACCTATATACATGTAAATAATAATCAGCTTTTTTGTAATATATTATAATGTATATAAAATTAAAACTTATTATAAGTAAAATAATTCGAGCTAAACTGATTCGAGCTACAAAGCGAGCCGAACCGAGCCAGCTCGGCTCATTACGAGCCGAGCCGAGCTAGGCTCCCTTTCTAACCGAGCCGAGCCGGCTCGGCTCACTTTTAAACCGAGCCAAATCGAGCGAGCTTTTCTGAGCTAAATCCGAGCGAGCTTCGAGCGAGCTCTAAGCCGCGAGCTTTTTGAACAACCCTATCCTTTATGTATGTCACTTATTGCAAAGTGTGTCCTTTGTTTTCAATAATTACAGAAAAAGTACTCGATGTTTGCAAACCTTTGCAAGTTATGTCCTTTAGCCCTAACTCGCTTAATTTTTGTAGTTAAATCTGACCAAATGGACCCCACATGAGGGTATTTTTATGGTTAAATATGACCAAATGGACCTCACATGAGAGTAAAATGACCAAAATACCCTTATGTGGGGTCCATTTGGTCAGATTTAACTACAAAAAATTAATTGAGTTAGGGCTAAAGGACATAACTTGCAAGAGTTTGCAAACATCGAGTACGTTTTTTTGTAATTATTGAAGATAAATGACACAATTTGCAATAAGTGATATACATAAAGGACGATTTTTATAATTTACTTTTTAATCAATGTGAAAATAATCGGACACTTTATTGATTTTGCTGAATGGACCAGTCTTAAAACCAAATGATCTAAACGAAATCTAAAAAATATGAAAACTTCAAACATTAATGATCCAAAAATATTTTTTAACAAGATTTTTTTACTCTTATATACAGAATACGACTTTAGGAGAACGTCTTGGGACATATGAAAACGTCCAGCGAGAAATTTAAAGTATACAATAATGTTCCGCATATTATCTCACAATAGAGGTGATACACCGTGCTAATCCTCTAGTTTAGTGTTGTTAAGGGTCTGTTTGGTACCCTCTTAATGACCATTCAGATGCTACCTCTTAATGGTTTAAAACCTCTAAATGAATAAGAGGTAACCTCAAGTCTGAATGGTTAAGAAGTAACTCTTGAATGGTAAATCATCACATGTCACATTCTTCTACCTTCTCATTGGTAAAATTCTTAATGGTTCCATTAAAAGGTAGCCTCTTAATGACCATTCAGAGGCTACCAAACAACCCCTAACTCATGTTAGAGTAAACAACAATTTGCGTCCCTGGACTTGTTGGCCGGTGTCAAGTCGAGACCGTAAAGTTAAAATTTTGCTTTTTGAGTCCCGAACTTATTAAAAGCGCTACCATATGAGTCCCTGAGGGCAACTTCTCTTAGTTTGACCAAAGTTAACTGTTAATGGAGAGGGTAATTTCGTCATTTTAGCAATAAACCCCCAAACTATATTAGAAACTCATTGCGAAATGCGACCCTCATTTTATAACCCCTTCGTAAGTCAAGACCCAGTACAAAGCCCTAATCCTCTCATTGTTCATGAAACCTTCTATCACCACATGAGATGGCAGACTTGTACTGGCGAATTCGTGGTGAAAATGTGTATTGCGATCCTAAAGAGTTATACGGTAAGTGTTTTCTTGTTAAATTAGGATGTCTTGCATGGGTTTATCTTCAAATTACAGGTGATCAACCAAAGTTCTGTACTCTAAAATTTCATCATGGGGGTGAGTTTTCTGATTATCTAGGAAGGGAGTACAACTATGGTAAGATAAGCTATGTTGACAATGTAAATACTGAGCAATTGCGTTTTGATGTCCTGGATCGAATTATGAAAGAGATTGGTGTTGGTTCAGTTCTGTTTATACATGAAGGAAAACATTAAAACATACCTGTTATAGCAGACCGTGCGCTGGAGAATCCAGTAATGGAGTTCGACATGCTTGTCATCGTGATCTGGTTCCTCCTTAGGGTGCTGACTAATGATGGGGACTTAGAAAACCGAAAAGGGATATCGGCTAGGAGAGGAGGTCGAACTTATGATGTTATGGCTAATGGGGTGTGTGTAATTGTGTAACTGAGTAACCCCTTAACCTCTACATAATTCTCCTTATATAAGCACCCAGGAGGAAACTTAATTAGTTAATAAGGGTAATATGGTCCATCAACAATTACCAACTAATTATTTAATAGGTTATAATATATTTTGATCTCTATAATGTAAATGATTATGATGGCTATAGATTAAATATCAATACGTAATATATTTAATCTTACAATTGGATACTCAGTAGATGATGTGTTCTCTTATTTTACCAAGAATCCTCATGCCTGTTTGGATTTTGGGCTTAGGCAGCTTACTAATGAAATTTTATAGGACATTTGTGTGATCTAGCCAGTAAAGGGTATAAGCTTATTGACCTCTATGTTGAAATCGGTCATTCCAATGTGATTAGGGAATCCTTAGACGATGTTGAGACATCACACAATGATGTTCAAAACGAAGTAACCCCTTTTGTAAGACAATTGTTGTTGTTGAAAACACAGACTTTGTTGAAAGTCAATGTTTTTCCTCTTCAAGTAACCTATTTCAGGACCAATCATAGCCTATCAGTACCATACCAATTTCAGTACCGAAATCGCTAAAAAGTGGCCAAGTGGGTACCAATCGATACCAAAAATAATTTTACACGAGAAATTCGATACTGGCACCGGTAAAATGCCAGTAATACCGAGTTCAGTCTTTCATCAGGCTCTCAGCACTTCATTGAAATCCCCCGAAGCAATCCATATTCCCAGTACCAATCGATAACCTTTGTTGCACCGGGAAACAATGGCGTTGAATCGTTGATTCAGAAAAGTTTGAGAAAAATCTGATTTTTGTGTTTTTGTTGTGCCAACGAAGATGGGTTCTGTTTAATGTTGCTATAGTGACACAATTCATCACACATAATTTCTAAATGCAACTATGTAACTGGATTCTTGAATCATTGTTCTTTTTTATTCTTGGTGGAAATGATAAAGGGTTGCAAGATTCCGGCATGGTGGCCACTGGCCGGATATTTCGTTTTCCCGACGGCAATATTGGTCGCTGAAGTTCTGGTCAAGAGTAGGTTTTTGTTATTTAGTATATTTTGTTTGTTTAATAATACAGGGGTATTTTGGTCATTTTCTAAAGTTTAATGTCAAAACGAACGGTCATCTGCTCTAAGGTCTATTACTCTATTAGTGTTACAGTTGAGTAAACCAAAGGGAGTATAGATGTAATTTTTGAAAAGTGTGGACTAAAAGTGAAATATGGACATAAAATAGGGGTATTTTGGTCATTTTCTAAAGTTTAACGTAAAAAACGAATGGGCATCCGCTCTAAGGTGTATTACTCTATTAGTGTTACAGTTGAGTAAACCAAAGGGAGTATAGATGTAATTTTTGAAAAGTGTGGACTAAAAGTGAAATATGGACATAAAATAGGGGTATTTTGGTCATTTTCTAAAGTTTAACGTCAAAAAGTAATGGTCATCCGCTCAAAGGTCTATTACTCTATTGGTGTTACAGTTGAGTAAACCAAAGGGAGTATAGATGTAATTCTAAAGTTTAACGTCAAAAACAAACGGTCATCCTCTCTAAGGTCTATTACTTTATTAGACCACCCGTACTCGTTGCCATTTGGGCGTTTTTAAGCCCAAGCACGCCCGAATCACGCCCCCCGCCTCGGCCCCGGTGGGCGTTTTTTTGCGAAAAACTGGTTGGGGCGTCCACTATTCCACGCCCAGCTTCAAATCTTTTGCCCAATCACCAGTTTCCAAGCTTTACTTGTCCAAAAACAATTTTTTATGGTTTTTCATTTATTTAATTCTATTACACCACAATGCCCACATCCCCACTACACCTATTTTAGAAAAACGCCCCACAGTTGAGTAAATCATAGCGAACTAATTACTATTTATCAGCTTTATCTCTACTAATCCTGAACAATCATGATATCATTATAACAAGAAACTGTTTTATTGTAAAGTATATAAACTCAAAACATTCAAGTAAAACAGAAACTAAAACACAAATGATAAAAAAAAAAACAAATAAAAACAATCAAACACTCTTGTTTCTCAAAGCATGCTATCAGCTCTAGCTGGTAATCTCCTGAAGAAATTACTTGGAACTGAAGGCATCTTGCTCCGAAACCTCGGATGCCTTAACACAAACAAACCCGCGACCAAAACAACAATCCTAAACGGTGTCACATACAAAGCAACCGCCACAATCAAACAGAACACCACAAACAAACATGTTGCTCTAGGATCCCTCCAGCTCAAAAGAGCCTGAAACCTTTCCCCTTGTGTTGCAATGTCCCCAACGACTGTTTGTATCCGCCCTGCAACGCTGCGAAGGCGATCATATCTCATTTTCGTTACATCCTGGGTTTTAGACGATGGGAAAGTGTCGAATTCTTCGTCTAGTTCGTCTGGTTGTACTGCTTCGGCCCAGGAGAGTTTAGTATCCATGTGTGGAGGGTGTCGTGGGCGCGATCTGAAGTTCCAGATACCGATTAAAAACATGTAGAGAAAGATTGTTGGGAGGATAAGTTCTGGAAAACAAACTAGTATGAAGAAGAGTATGTGAACTAAGATCGTAGTGATCGGGTTTTTCCAGTTGCTAACATCTCCAAGCCATTTGCTCATTGATAATACACCCGAGAAGACAGAAACGATTCGGAAGAAGTTTGCTTTGCTTCTTCTCATGCTCCACATGTGAGAATCGACGTCTAGCATGTATTCGACGACTTCTTTTCTAAGTGGCGGTTCTGCGCGGCCCAGCCGCACTGCAACGATGTTCATGGCTTGGTATCGAAGGCTGTCGAGTTGGTGTATGGTTAGAGGGTGTTGGTAATGCATTTTGGGTAGTAAGGGCTGGCTGTAGAGGTAGATCATGTTTGATAGAGATAAGCAAGTGAAGCGAAAAGCTAGTTGTAGCTCGCCGGTTTTCTTTAATCCGGATGGTTGTAGAACTAGAAGCGGGTACGAATGCGTGTAGATTCGATCCGTTTCTAATGTGGATAACCGAATTCTTATCTTACCAATCCTCGCGTCCTTTGCTGTCGCCCCTTGTTCACCACCTAAATGGGCGTTATCGAACACTCCTAAAGTGACAACCGTACACGGGTCGTATACTTCCCATGTGTACTGCTCATTCCATTTAGGATTAAAGTTATCGAGTATAGTTCGGGTTCTAACCCATTTTAGACCGTATTTAGCCACACAATATGCATCGGTGGTTTTCTTCCCGTCTTTCGTTTTCATTCCTTGGAGTCCCTGCGCGCTTAAGATTCCGATTTCGAGAATCCCAATCGCTTTTTTCCATAGTTGACGCGCTGTGGGGCGTTGGTCGCTAATGTACATAGTGGATTCATCTAGTACATGGTAACCGCCATCAAGTGAAGCCCGGAGATGAATCCGGGTTGAAAATTTAAGCTGCATTCTTCTTTCTCCTTCTAGCATACCAAACCCGAACTGTTCGAGATTAAACCAACGCGAATGAACGGGCCGATGGTCTAAGCGTTTCTCAAACGCGTTAAGTGGCAGAACGATTCGACCCACAGTCTCCTCTTTTGAACCGGCTTTGTTCTCAAGTGTAAGCACTAGTGACTCTTCGAAAGGCTCGGCTGCTACAAACACCAAATCTTCATTCCATAACGGGTTAGTTGTTTTCGTTGCGGATAATTTGGTTTTGAGAATTTGATTACCGAGTTGAGCTTTTACGAAAACTTGAGGAGGTTGGGATTTATCTTCACTTTCTACGTCGTGTGCTTCGATCACGTTAACCCGAAGGTACCAAAGTTTAGGTGAAACATACACCTTTGATCTCACACTATAAACACCCTCTCCATGAACCGTAGCAGCATCTGAATGCCACGCTTCAGAAAACGCCTCGTCGGCCTGTGTTCCCATCCAAACCGCAAGCATTATCTCGCCTCTGGACTTTTTGTCCCCCTTTCGGTCCTCTAATCTGTACCATTGAGGCGCTAACGGGCTGTCAGGCGGGACCCGGGTCGGGACTTCATTCATGTCAAACACCACCTTCCCTAAATAATCATCTCTCGAGATCATATCCTTATCTTTAACATAAACTTCAAGAACCGTAGATTGAATCTTGTCCTTTGAAAACGCGAATACTTGTTTCCATTCCGCGTAAGTTCTTTTCTCGAAATGCTGTGTTTTTCCCTTATAATTCCCGAGTTTTACTTCAACATACGGGTCACAGCTTGCTGTTATCGGGTTAATGGGAAGATCTCGCGCCTTCACAACCCGAACGTAAAGATAGTACATTTGTTCCACAAGATCATAAGTGCTTGTTACCCTGTCACTGCTTATCCAGCCTCCGCCACCTCGTATGCCGCCATGTGGCCACCTCTCACCGAGCTGTGGCTTCGTGTCCTTGATTTTATAGTCATCTGGATTCGCTGCTGCTGCTGGTTTACTCATCCTGTACAAAAACCAACAAAGCTAGTTATAATATATAAACATAATAGATTTTTAACCAGAATTTATGTAAAGATGAGTACCTATTTTTTTATTTACTGAACTTGAGCTGCAAAAATTCAAGTTTTATGGTATTTTCTGTTTCTTTTTTGTTTATGGAAACTGAAACATTTAATGTGAGCCCAATTTTTATAGCTTTTCATTGTGAATATTTGCCTTTTTTGCAATGAAACCATAAAAAATATAGTGGAAGGAGAACCTACTTAAAGTTGCTTTTTTTACAAGCCACATTATATAAATTGATACCTTTCTTCATGTTTAGTCTCTGGCTTTTGTTGTATAATCATTGATATAAAAAGTCTATAAAAAACGGTCCAAATCGTGTGCGTAACAAGACGGTTTATTGAACACATTTGCTTAACATATAACCTTGTTTATTGCTGATAACCTTGTTTTTTTATGTTTTTATGTGAAAGTTAATATGTATAGTTTAGAGCACATCAGAAGACATATCGCGATCAGTGGCGAAGGATAATGGGTGCTCGGGGATGCACCCGCCCACCCCAATGTTTCGGTTAGAAGTGTATATAGTTCGATTTTTCGTCCGAAAATTTTAAAATTATATAGGATCGCCTCCCGATTATTTATCCTAAATAATGGGTAGTTTGGTAAATATATTTTAACTCTTATTTTATTTGTTTAACCCTAGATTACCGACCACACAATAAAATTAATATCTCACAAATAGCTTGATGATTGACATAGAAAAAGACATTGCTGATAAGTTTGATTCGAAAGACATAATTGATGAATTCAAAAATCTTAAAGGTCGCCGGGCTGAGTTGTAATTCTTCGTGGAGGTTCCATTTATCTCGTATCATCATATATATATATATATATATATATATATATATATATATAGGTCTTCTGTTTGTTATACAATATTTAGTTTTTCTATGTGCAACAACAGGTCATTTAAATGAATGATTTTTTTTAGTTTTATTTGAAACTATTATTATTTGATCTGACCTGAATCGAATAGCCGACCCGACCTGAAACATAACGATACAATTTTATTTTTTTTGGGTTCCATTACTTTACGCCCCCTCGAAACTTTTGGTAAGCTCCGCCACTGATCGCGATTGTGATCGAGAATAATCTTGATGAGTTTGAAAGCTTACATCAACATTATAAGTGATACAGTTTACAGTTAAGAATTTCTTTTGCATTACCAACATATCCATAGATGATAGATACCTTGTAATTTGAGTGACAAACAATAATTTTTTATACTGGAAGCAGCCTCTCTATTCCTACGGGGTAGAGGTAAGGCTGTTTACATCTTACCCTCCCTACCTTAGCTTTGTTATTGGTGGGATTTACTGAGTATGATGATAATGATAATAAAAAGATAATAAAAACAATAATTTTTTTACATTAAAAATGTGACAAGTGACAAAGATAAGCTTTTTGAAGTTATAAGTAAGTGTATGATTAGGGTGTACTAGATGGATTCTGTTCAGATGAAACCTTGTCTCTTTGGTCATAATACATGTATAATTATAATTATAAAATGAAGAAAAGCAAAAGGAGTGGTATGTAGAAAGATGCTTTTATCATATCTTTATTCTCTCCCTTTATATATGCTACAGAAAATTCCATTGCATATATTCTTCAGATAAACTCAACTTTCACCTTTATTCTTGGTGAGTGCTCTTGTTGGAGGCTCTCACAGAGTCAATACCGGTAGGTATGGGCAGCCAGCCAGCAGCATCTTCACTTTATAATTTGGTATGTATATCAAGTTATTTAACATATGTAAATTGGCAAAACGGACAGATCCGAGTCAGGTTGGGTAACGGGTCCTGAGGAAAATGGGTTCGTGTTAAAACTTATCGTTTTAAAAAAAGTGAGTATTCAGAACAAGTCAAAACGTATGAGTACCGGCCAAATCAATCTACACTCTTACACCCTTAATACATGTAGAGCTGAAAAAAACGTGTCGTGTTATGTTAAACTGGTCACCGATGACATGATACGCCTAACACGACTACTGAACCCGACACGCTTAACTAAACACGTCGATTTTTAAGAGACTGATACGAACATGTTTAATAAGCATGTTACACAACACAATAAGTTTAACACGATTATAGCTAAGTAAATTTAACCTTTTTTAATATTACTATTTTACGTTAAGTTTAAAGTTTAAACTAAGTAAATTCAATATAAATAAGTTATTAATACGGGGAGCAAACTGACGACAAAACCGAAACATCAGAGAGTAAAATGACTCTTTTTAAAGAATTGGGGCAAAACCGTTAAAACGACCAAACCACATGAAACAAAACGGAAGTTAACTCTAATTGTTTTAACATTCAAGCCCAAAGCTCTCCTAGACTCCCTAGAGGAATTGGTGGGCCCAGCCCGTCATCTTTCTACAAATGGGCTACGGCATCGATAATTTAGAGTATAACACGCAGTTTAGTTGGGTTGGGTTGGGACTTGGGGGACGGTCCCTATCTACACGAAAGGACCAAAACTGTGTAGGCCGCATTGCATGTACGCTAGTTCACTGTACACAAAGAATTAAGAAATCATGAATTATATCGTCATATTGTTTGCAAGCTACTTTATGCCTCGTTCGCGTTGCGGTTCTACCAATTAAAACAAAATACTATCATAGTTTTGTTTGTAAAAAAACCTAAAATGATGAGAAGACTGTAATTTTAAACTGGGGGCAAAGCTATAATTTGTCCCGACCCCTAGAACTTTTCGCTCAGTAGTGTTATGTATGTAGCTTTTGTATAGAAATTTTTTGGTATATACGTTTTCGACCCCTCGGTTCTATAGAAATTTTTTGGTATATACGTTTTTGACCCCCCCGTCGGAAATCTCAAGCTTCACCACTTGAGGGGAATAGTGTCAGGCAGCTGTCTGGCACTTCCTCATTGGTCCAGCCAAATTACGATTTTGCTCCGCTTAAATTTATAGTTTTGCCATTAGTTTTGTTTTTTTCCCTCCAACTCTCCAAGCCAAATTACAATTTTGGCCTCAGTTCAAATTTACAGTTTTGTCATCGTTTTTTCCCTGTCAAATTACGATTTTGCCCCTGGTGTAAAATTACATTCATGCGATCATTTTAGTCTTTTTTTAAACAGAACTATGGTAGTGTTTTATTTTAGTTGGTTGACTCGGAGTAATTTTTACTCGTGCCAGGTGGCTGACCGTGAGATAACATCTAAAAAAATCATTATAATTTATAAACATTTGACGTGGAACCGAACCAGGGGCGGACTTAGTATAGTCGTAGGTGTAGCCCGGGCTACGGCTCAACTTTTAAGCGGTAGTGTAAAAAAAAAAAATTTTTTCCGATTTTTATACTAAGGATACCCCTCAACCGCTACTAGGACACCCCTCAAAAAAATTTTTTAGAAACTGATATTAAGCCCAAATTAATTGCCAATATTAATTCATAAAGCCTAGCACAAATGTGATATGCTCAATATTGATTCGTTAATCTAAATACTAATAACTTAAAGAGTAAAATGCACGGATAGTCCCCGTGGTTTTGCAAAATAACATCTATAGTCCCCAACTTTTGGAAATTACACCGGTGCTCCCTGTGGTTTGACAGTTTGTTACTCGGATAGTCCCTGGAGTGGATGATGGTTAGTTTTCTCCGTTAAATGGATGTGAAATGACAAATTTACCCTTCATCTTCTCCACTCTATAAAACAAAACAACCCCGCCCACCCCCGCCTTTCTCTCCGTCTCCCCCCACCATTAATCACGTTCTTCCTTATGTTAACAAGCTTCGTTATTTCAGAACAGAGGTCAAAACACTGTTTTCTTTGATGGGCAGGTGAAATTCTTGGATTATTCATTCATTATTATCGTTTTTTCGCAAACAAGCGATTACATAAATGTTGCAGGACCGGCTAGCTAAGGTGGTCTCTTTTGTATCATCATTGCTGGATGACATAAGCCTATTCTAATAATAGCTTCTTCCACTGCTCTTTCCTTGTGGGAAACCGAGTTTTCAATGTGGTCAAAGACGATCACTGTTGTAACATACAAAGGGACCAAAGATATTGCCATTAAAGATTTAGAGTGTCAAGTCCTTTCATCTTCTCCGGATGCCATCTTTGAGGTACATAATGGATAGTATATAACAAAACTAACATGAATTCATGTTTGGATTTTGTTAATCTTTCTGTTTCCACCACCATTAAAGGTGGGGGTGGGTGGGGTTAAGGTGGAGTTGTTTTGTTTTTATAGAGTGAAGAAGATGAATGGTAAATTTGTCATTTCACATCCACTTAACAGGGAAAACTAACCGTCATCCATTCTAGGGACTATCCGAGTAACAATCTATCAAACCACAGGGAGCACCGGTGTAATTTCCAAAAGTTGGGGACTATAGGTGTTATTTTGCAAAACCACAGGGACTATCCGTGCATTTTACTCTAACTTAAAAAAAAAAAACTAGTTTATAAAATTTAATTCGGTAAGACCTAAAGGCCTTTTTTTGGCTCGCCCAGGGCACTTGAATTTTCAGGATCGGCCTGCCTCGTAATGTAGCTAAAAAAATTTCCGTTCTATAAATGTATCGTAAAAAAATTGGGATACCCCTGAATATTTCTTCTAGTTCCGCCACTGAACCGAACATTGATTGTGCATGAACATCAGAAGGTACCAAAACCTCAACAAGTTTGAGCGAAAATAAACCTGACTATATAGTAAAAAGTTATATGGCAATTTATTAGTCCGCATTATTGATATATTCGTTTACTTTTTGTAGATTTATATGTATGAAAAAAATGCAGTTCGCTGATAATAAAATGGGTTTGTAATACAATAAAATTTAACACCAAGAGTTAAATGTCATTTTAGTCGTTGTGGTTTGGGCCATTTTATCAGTTTAGTCCAAAGGTTTCATTTTTCGCCTGTGGGTCCAAAAACATTTCACCGTTGCCATTTTAGTCCACTGGGTTAACTTCATCCATTTTTTCAGTTAACAAGAAAGGCAATTCAGTCATTTTATATGAGCCGAATTGCCCTTCTAGTTAACAGAATTACATATAAAATGTCCGAATTTCCCTTCTCGTTAACGGAAAAAAATGGATGAAGTTAACCCAGTGGACTAAAATGACAACGATTAAACCTTTTTGGACCCACAGGCGAAAAATGAAACCTTTGGACTAAACTAGCAAAATGGCCTAAACCACAGGGACTAAAACGGCATTTAACTCTAACACCAAAGTTATATTCTTTTGTAATGTATCAGTACCTGAACTTTTACTCTATTGATCAACTTGTAAAACAAACTAAACATACAAAAGAAATTGTGGAAATTAAAAACAAGTACATTTAAAGCTTGAAAGTGTTGTTGATTCTAAAAGCATGCTGCCAATGGAAACCCACACAAGCATCTGTTATGAAAATAAGCCGTGTTATCGTAGTTCTGCAACCTCCCACCCGTCGGAATTTCACCACACAGTCTATTATAACTCACGTTTAACGCCTCCAATTTTAGCCCTGTCAACGTCTCTGGCAAACTCCCATATATGCTGTTGTGGTTCAAGTCCAACACCGACAAGCTAGCCGGAAACTCAGTCATCGTTGACATGTTAAACTCGAACATGTTTCTCGAAAAGTCAGCTGTTGCAATGGTCTTGTTGGTACCAAAAAACACTGATAAGTCTCCCTGCAGCTTGTTTCTCGACAAGTCTATCCACGTAAAGTTTACCTGCACAGTTATGCGTACATCAAACTGGGTGCTACTAAATACACCCCCTCCTCTCACATACTTACTGGTGGGTCCCATGTGGGACCGGTACTTTTTCTCTCACAAGAGGGGTATATTTAGTGTGTGTGTGTGTGTGGGGGGGGGGGGGGGGATATTCCACGGTCCTCCCAACCGCCGAGGTGATCCCACCTCGCAGACCGCCACCCAGCAAGCCTGAGTCTAGGGGTAAATCCGCTACCGTAGGGGCATTGGGAACGAGCAAGACTCGAACCCGCCACCTCCGGGTTAGAATGCGGGCTGGTGGCCATTGGGCTGACACCCAATGGTTGGGTATATTTAGTGTGTGTGTGTGTGGGGGGGGGGGGGGGACGCATTTAGATTAACATTAACCAGGAGAGATGAATAAATATTGCATTTGTATCGTTTTCTTATATTTAAAATTTTTTAAGATTGAAAAAATGAACGGTCTCTTAACCTGAGCGAGTGATCTAGGAACAGTTCCGCTCAGCAGGTTATGAGACAGATATATAGCCGGTACTTTTCCTGTGAAGTTCCCAAACGAGTCAGGAATGGGCCCAGTTAATTCATTCCGGTCGAGGTGAAGGCTTTCGAGATTTGGAAGCGTAGCGAGCTCTGGCGGGATGGAGCCGTTGAAATTATTGTATGACAAATCGAGTGTGGTTAAGGTCTTGAGTTGGCTAAGAAAAGAAGGGATGGGACCCGAGAGATTGGTCCAGCTGATGGTAAGTGTTTTGAGGCGGGTGAGTTTGGTGATTGTGGCGGGTATTTGGCCGGTGAGGTTGGTGATTTTACGGAGGATGAGTGTTTCGAGGTAAGGGAGATTGCCTAGAGTGTCGGGGATTGTGGCGGATATGCTGCCGGAGTAGACCGTCAGGGATTTGATACGGTCGTTGTACAGGTCACATTCTACATAACGCCAGTTACAGCAGTCGGAGTTACTGGTCCAAGAGGCCAACACGGTTGGGTTACCGAGGGAATTTTTTATTCTGAGGAGGGTAATTTGGTCTTTTACGTTGCAACGTTGGGTTAGAGAAAGAGGAAGTGTCGAACATAGAACGACAACGATGACGGCGAAGAAAAAGAAAGAGGTCTTCATACTTGGATGATATGGGAGGTAAATGAATCCTATTAGTATTTATAGATGATCAAAAGTGTAAAGAGCTATGTAGATCAACTATGTCATGTAACGGTATTCAAACAAACAATGTTTTTATATTGTGAAACCATGTTGTATGAACCTTGTAGTTTTGTGTACTTTTTTTAGTTATAGTTTTATAAAATATATCATGCTTTTCTTTTCTTGAATAATATAAGAAAGCATGCATTTCTCCCCTTTGATATTTAGGTTGATAAATGATTGATTTAGTATTTGTGTATTTTTTTAATGATTAATGTACTAAGATCTTCTATTCTTATAATTTGCGCTTGAGTTAAATGTCATTTTAGTCCCTGTGATTTTGACCATTTTGTCAGTTTTGTCCAAATGTTTCATTTTTCGCCTGTGGGTCCAGAAAGGTTTCACCATTGCCATTTTAGTCTAGTCTACTGGGTTAACTCCATCTATTTTTCTGTTAACGAGAAGACCAATTCAGTCATTTATATGGCCGAATTGCCCTTCTAGTTAACAGAATTACATATAAAATAATCGAATTACCCTTCTCGTTAACAGAAAAACGGAAGAAGTGAACCCAGTGGACTAAAATGGCAACAGTAAAACCTTTTTGGACCCACAGGTGAAAAATGAAACCTTTAGGCTAAACTGGCAAAATGATCCAAACCACAGTGACTAAAACAACATTTAACTCTTTGTGCTTTTTATATCTTTTTGTGCTTTTTTATATCTTTTTATTTGTAAATTTTTCGGTTGTTTAGACCGACCTAAACAATAAAGGGAGAAGGGATGGTTTTTTACCGGATCAACCTAAATGTACCCCTTTTCTCACAATGAGTATTTTCAGTATAAAGGGTACGTTTAGCCAAACCCTAAAAGGAAATGTTGAAGAGCTCCCTATTATGAAACCGTACTAAAAGTTAACTCATTTCTATGGTGGGTGTCTAGATTGACAAAACCTTCAACCAGAATCAAAACTGCGCTAGAACCAGCCACGTTCGATCCGATTAGTCTGGTCAAAACCTAGACTGATCGATATACGTTGACTCATATATCTGTCGATATACAGATTAGAATGCATACAAGTATATAACCCAAATCCAACATATACTGGTCTGGTCCAGACTCCAGCCCTCATGTCCAGTTTCGGATCAGGCCAGAAGAGTGCTTTTTTTCAATATCCAAGACCAATAACCGGACCAGGTGTACCTGGTTAGACAGACCCGGTTTTCACTTTTCGCTAGCCCTAGGAATTGAAAACCTAAGTCTACATAACTTATAGAGTTAATTACTGTTAATTACTGAAATCGCAATTTTTAAACTAATGGACTGAAATAGTGATTTTTGACAAACCACAGGGACGAAAACAGTAATTAACTCTAACTTATATCAAAGTACAATGATACGCGCGTGTGTGTACGCGTGCGCGCCATAAGGGAGCAATATAACATTGTTAAACAAACAATGATATGACGACGGTGGCATGGTTCTTCGAGAAAATACATAAAAATGATTAAATAAATAAATCATACAAAAAATAATTAAAAAAAAATAAAGAATGTACAGCCTCCTGTATCAACTTTACAGTTCACAAGGGTTAGTTAGTAGCATCTTCTCTTTGTTTTTTGTTATGATTATGCCAACAATCATAAATTAGTTAGGGGGCTCCTTCCACTTTAACCGATTTAATCCATCCATAATCGCTCTACGAAACTCACCGTTGTGAAGAATAAACGAAGACACGTGTCCACCCGTCACCCATCTCACTTCTGATCCAGGCCAAGCTCTTTGGACCTCCAAAACCGAATGCTTAGGAATGTATCCATCATCCTAATAAAAACACACGAAAAAATATATAGACTTAATTATTGCTTTCGTCCCTGTGGTTTGTCAAAAATTACTATTTCAGTCCATTAGTTTAAAAATTGCGATTTCAGTACCTATGGTTTCACTTTCGTAACCATTTCAGTCCCCGTGGTTTCACTTTCATAACCATTTCAATCCATTATTCTGTTTAAGTATAGGGACTGAAATGGTTACAATGTGGACTAAAATGGTTACGAAAGTGAAACCATAGGGACTGAAATCGCAATTTTTAAACTAATGGGCTGAAATAGTGATTTTTGACAAAGCACAAGGACGAAAACAGTAATTAACTCAAATATATATTTATACATAAATTCACCAAAAGAATCATCTATTTTATGAAAGAAGAGGTAAATAACTTACAGTAGCGGCAACGAGAATACAGGCATTGGGGTTTTTGGGGATGGGAAAGCGCGTGACATCGGTGAGAGACAACACGTGTCGCATGTGCTCTTGTACTTCGTGGAGTGTCATGGCGGTAGAAAGATCTTGTCGTAGGGCGTCCCATGCGGTGGCGTGCTTCAATACACCCTCACAAAATGCTACGACAGCAGAGTGTGGAGATAAAAACGGGAGTGTAGCGATGGGTGTCGGGTGTAATGATCCAACCATCGCTGCGTGTACTCCACCTAAACAACAAAAATGAAATCCAAATTTAAAATATTATGTAAAAAGTTTTGAACTTTTTATAAATAATTATGTGCCAAATAGATTGCATAAAAATAATATTTCGATAAGAGTCAAGTCTCATAACTAGGAGGTGTATGCATTAGAAATACACTTTAACTGTTGTTTGGCACGTTTTAACCCTTTTTCACATGTTTGACCAGTAATAGATAAAATACACCCGTAACGACACATTTATTAAGTAGATGGGTCAAAATAGGCACCTATGACTATAATATCCAATAGAGTAAATTACGTTTTTGGCCCCTGTGGTTATATCACTTTTACTATATTAGCTCAAAATAAGAATTTTTAACAAATCTGCCCCATGGTCTCTATAACTAACCATTTTGGCCCCTAAGTCTACAGATGATGGGGGGCCAAAATGGTTAGTTATAAAAACCATGAGGGCCAAAGTGGTTAGACTTAGGGGCCAAAATGGTTAGTTATAGAGACCATGGGGGCAGATTTGTTAAAAATTCTTATTTTGGGATAATATAGTAAAAGTGATATAACCACAGGGGCCGAAAACGTAATTTACTCTTTATGCTTTTCCTTCTATAGGACAGCGAAAAGACTTAAAATCAGTGTATAACTTGTATCTATGATTAAAAGAAAAAGGTACGTTTGCACGCTCTACTTTCAAGAAACTCTATATCTTTGCAAACGGAGGTTACGTGTTAGGCCACCGTACCTCATTTTCAAAATCATATAAAATAGTGAGGCTCTTTTAGTACGAATGTATCAAGGTTTCACATATACAGAACACATAAAAGTTTTGGAGTGAATTTCAAGTTTTGTCCTTTATCTTTAGGCCACTTTGCAAGTTTTGTCCTTTATGTTTAAATTTGACGAGTTTTGTCCTTTATGTTTAAAGATCAAGCACGTTTCACCCTTTATGTTTAAAAATCGAACACGTTTTGTCCTTTATGTTTAAAAAATCAAGCACGTTTTGTCCTTAAAAATCAAGCATAAAGGACAAAACGTGCTTGATTTTTAAACATAAAGGACAAAACTCGTCAAATTTAAACATAAAGGACAAAACTTGCAAAGTGGCCTAAAGATAAAGGACAAAACTTGAAATTCACTCAAAGTTTTGAGTAATTCTCATGAAAGTGTTGACATAGAGTTGAAAAGATACCCATGCTTAGACCACAAACGCCCATTTTCCCGTAACCCGCTTCAGTATCTAACCAATGAAGAAGACTGCGCGCTTCTTCAATCGTAGTTCTTCCTAATAAAAGCAGATCACTCACACATAACAGTTTTGACCCGCTTTGCAGAAATGGGCGTCTTTGTCCATAAAACGGGCTGCATGGTTTTTTACGAAGAGTTAAGGATACTAATATATGAGCAGTCGAATCAATTATGGGTTTGATTATTACCTCTCAAGAACCATGGTTGCTATATTTTCCTTCAAAAGTGGCCCACCAAGACGCAACCTTCGCTCAAAACTATGGTCCCCCGTACCTGAAATACAATCATGGTTTCACAATCAACAAAAATAATTGGCAATCCGAAACATTTAATTTAAAAAATTAATAAATGGTGTCTGTCTGCTAAGATATAGTATGACAATTTGAACGAAAGTCAACCAGCACTTTATTTACCAACAGGAATCAAGGTTTAAAGAAACGGAAATGAGTTTCGAGGCGTTTTCCCTTCCTCACGAGGCGTAAGCCTCGAGGCGAAACGAGGCGTAAGGCCGAGGCGGTATTAATAAATAAATATAAAATTATATATATTATAAAAATAATAATACGTACTAACTAATTTCATCATCAGATTCATCAAAATCATCAAAAACACACTTAAAAAAGACATGAAATGCTTGAAATTGACACAAAAAGTCAAAAACAACTATCAAAATCCCCTGAGGCGCATATACATTAAAAACACCATGAGGCGCGCCTCAGACTCGTTTTTTGTCCGTTTCGCCTCGAGGCACACGCCTCAAACGTTTTTTAAAACCATGTCGATTAGTAGTTTTTTAAGCCACATAAGTCCATTTATGCTTTTAAAAAAAAAGGTTTCTAGCCAGTAACCTGTATAGACTTAGGGGCTGTTTGGCAACCTCTGCACCATTAAGTGCTGAGCCAGTAAGAGACTCTGAACCAGTAAGTGTTGAACCAGTACAAGTACACTGATGTAGTGGTGGGTCAAGGAGGTGGTGCGCGAGTGATCGGGCGAGGGTTATGAACAGAGGTGAAGGAAAAAGGAGTAAAATTTTCATTCAACATCATTTTCAAACTTAATGGGTACGAGGCTTGCTGCCTGATTCAGACTTGCCCTTCTAGTAAACCAAACACACTTAATTCTGACTGATTCATTCGAGCTTGGTTTTCAACGGTGGCGATTGCTTAAAATGGCAATTTTAAAACAGCTTTAACAATGCTAATGGCATCATCATTTGTGGCAACAATCTTGACAAGAAAAGTTCTCTTTCCCCATTATGTATATTTTTTAGTATCACATATCTAGATGCATTACCCCGCTTGCGGTGTGCACATATAATGTATATATGTGTGAGCGCTCGGGGAGCAAAAGTGAAATGGTACCAACTTTAACGGTATTTTACTAATTTCGTGAAAATAACGTTAAAAGCGGCGAATGGTTAATCATGAATCATGTGGTGACATTGATAGCTGAAAGACACAGAGACGGGGGTACAATCGTACATGCACCAATCAGTCTTTGTCTCGATTGTTTGAGTGTTATGTGTCTTAGGTCCAAGGCTTGATACAAAACTACAATCGAGCCAGGGGTCTCACTAGAAGCAGCCTCTCTATTCCTACGGGTAGAGGTAAGGCTGTCTACATCTACCCTCCTCAGACCCTACCTTAGCTTTGCTATTGATGGGATTTACTGAGTATGATGACGATGACATATCTAGATGCAGCTACATACTAACTATCCTTCGTTAAATTCGCAAAGTTGATCTTCCATTCAATATACAAAAACACACGAATTCGTTCAAATTGAGTGATATAACTATCCTCCATTATATTCTTTTGAAGCTTCCACTTCTACCACCAGGATCAATGACTACAAAATCATAAAGCAACACACCTATGCACTTCCACTATCACTAAACTCACTAGCAACACAACCACAATAAAACCAAAAACCAAAAAAAAAAAAAAAAAAAAAAAAAAAAAAAAAAAAAAAAATTGGTCATACCTGCAAGATGAACAACACAAGCCATCTTATGTGGAGGCACAAACTTAGGGGCAAGAAAAGCAACTCTTGCAATATGACTTTCAGGAGGCAATGCATTAATAATCTGTTCATCACAAGGAGTCCTAAAAATCCCTTCTTTCAAGGAAGCATTTTTAGTTTCCCAAACTGTTTTCCACATGGGTTGAATCAATCTTGGAGGCCAATTCTGCCCTTCAGCTGCTGCTGGAAAAATCTGCTTAATCATATTCTCCAAAAGATCAAGTTTTGACCCACCCCACCCTCTAGAAAAAAAGGGTGGGCTTAACTTTGTTCTGTGCATAAAAGCACCATATACATGGTCCAACACATAGTGAAGCATCCCAATCTTTATAGCCACCATAACAACCAAACCCTTGAGAAATTTAATAACAAATTCTTGCAAATTAATGATCTTTTTCTTGAAAGATTCAAGACCCACCAATCAAAACATATGAAAGAACCAAATGAATTGTTTTTTTAGCAAATTAAATCAATTTGAGAGATACCCAGATCAGAAATTTGAGTGAAATTCAAGACTGGGATCTGTGTGAATCAGAATAAAGGGATTGGGTGGATTAAGAAGATGATACAGGAGATGATTCATCAAGCGGTTGAGTGGGTTTTGAGGGATTATGGTTGGAGAAACCGATGGGAGAAAGAAGGTGGAAATTGGGGAAACTGTGGGCGAGTTAGTATATACCAGGTGGATATGGAATTTTTTTTATTTGGATGCTTTATTTTTTATATTTTTATATTATTATTTTTAAATTTTTAATGTTTGATCTTATCATAAGTAATAATTGTAATCATTCTTATCGAAAATTATAAGTTGATAATCATGATTTAATAAGATACACCCATGCCAATTATTATTGGCTAGAGTTGTTGTGTTTTAAGGTGAAAATTCGGTTTTAATCGGTATCTATTTGTTTTGTTATGATATCAGTATTTAGTATAGTAACTAAAAGAGAAAAAAATACGAATTTCAATGATATAAAACATTGATACCGATATCAAAAGTAATTATTCAATCAAATGATGGGAACAAAAGATGTAAAATAAATATGTTTACGAATTTGTGATATATAAAACTAGTGTAATATAAAATAAATATATTGATGAGTTTGTCATATATAAAAAATCTATAGATGTGTCAAATTGGATGAAAATTAAAAATAAGATTATGGGGTAACTAGATTTGTTGAGGTCGTTGCGACGAAAATGAGCAAATGATAAGGTAAAATAAACGTTAGAGTAAACTGTAATTTTACCCCCTGAGGTTAGGGGTGATTGTCACCCTTACCCCCCCCCCTAACGAAATAATTGCAATTTTACCCCCCACTGTTTGAGGTTATGTCGCAATTTTACCCCCTGGCTTCAATTTTGTTGACTGGTCTGTTGACTTGGGGGTGAAATGACTATTTTACCCTTTTATTTTACCCCCCAACGTTTGCTGTTATGTCGCATGTTTACCCCCTGCCACCACTGCCACCGCCATTCACCACCACAACCACCACTGCCACCGCCATTCACCACCACAACTTAATATCCCTTTCATATATAACACCACCACTACTTCCGTCACCGGAAACCTGCAACTCCGGTCATCTTCTCCAACGACTGCCACCACTGCCACCTCCAGCCACCACCACAACCACCACTGCCACCTCCAGCCAAACCGAAGCTGCTTCATATCACTTTTCTTTTAATAAAATAACAGGACAGAAGAAATTTGTAACCTAAACAGTTTCAGGGTAAAATTTATACTTGGATTCTCAATTTTCATGGGGTTATCGATACCTCAGTACTTCAATGAGCACACTGCTCTCAAGGGTTATGGTCTTGTTTCGTGTAATCGCCAGCTAAATAGAATCCTTCTATTGGAGATCTTTGCAACGGACGGCAAGATTCACAATCCGGTACAGTTTTATAAACCGACCTGAAACCCAACTCAGTTATTAATCAAAATAAACAAATTTCTTTTCGGTTTATACATGTCAATACTAACCTTGGAGTTTTTACCACATGATATTTCAATATTTTTGCTTTGCTCCCATCTGCTGCAATTTCATCAGGAAAGAGTTTTGAAAGTTCACTCATTGTGATATCAATAATGTCAGAGTCACCGCATGCAATCCATTCTTCTGCAGGTGCAAAAACCAATTCCAACATTGACAGATTCGGATCATAATATTCCTGCAAACAAGTATTTTTGTCTTTCATCTGTGAGGAAATCGGATGTGGCTAATGTTCAAGTATTACCTTACACGTAACAGACATGTCAGCATATACACTAAGAAGAGGGCTCCTAATTGAAAGGCTCCATCTAACCATATATGAACATTTATAACCGCAACACCAACTAATTTGTCCAACTTTTTGAAGTATGGAAGCGGTGAGTATCATACTGGTAGAATTAATGCAAGCAATCGCACACCACCATCCACCGTTAACCCTCCGCATCACCGCCGTGTGAACCGACCTTAACATCCTCCGTAGCAACTTCCATCAACACCGGTCATCTTCTCCGACCACTCATCTCCGGTGTTGATGGTGGAGCACGGCGTCCAATGGCCACCAACAAGGATGTGTTCTGATGCATCATCATGTTATGTTACACAGGATTACGAGTTGCTTGTTGCGATGGGAGAAGTGATGGCTGAAGCAAGTCTGGTGTAAAGATGACAAAACACTAAAAAATGGTTGAGGATGGTGGCTGGAGGTGGCAGTGGTGGTTGTGGTGGTGAATGGCGGTGGCAGTGGTGGCAGGGGGTAATATCACAGAGTGAACAAAACACAGGGGGTAATATGAAAGGGCATTATAGTCATTTCAAGTTATAGTCAATAGATCAGTCAACAAATTTGAAGTCGGGGGGTAAGGTTGCGACATAACAGCAAACGTTGGGGGGTAAAATTGCATTTATTTCGTTAGGGGGGGGGGGGTAAGGGTGCCAATCACCCTAAACCCCAGGGGGTAAAATTGCAGTTTACTCTAAGCGTTATTTGAAAAAGAGACATGTTGTTTAGAAAGTCAAACGTCAGAATAGGTCCAGTTTATCATCGTACCGTTTTATGATTCCAAATAAATACTCTATTTTGAATACATGTTTGATTTTAACAAAACTTATACGAGAATGCCAAGGAAAAAATAACGAACGTGAGTTATTTAAAAAATATCAAACTAATTAAAAAGGAAATATGATTTAAAAAGGGAAAAAATAGGTTTAAAAATAGAAAATAAATGATAGAGGAAATATGGTTTAAGATAAGAAGAAAAATAAAAAATGTGTTAAAAAGTTAAAAGCAAATATAATAATTAAATATTACAATATTAGAATAATAGATAATTTAAAAAACTATATATTATTATAAATTTAAAATTACTATTCATGATCGATGAGGTTATTGACTTCTATAGTTGGTCAGTCTCTTTGTAAATCCCAAATCCGGATCAATGCAACGATATCACAACTAGTTTGATTGGTGGCGGAATCACACAATCAAACTTGATTCAAGAATTGAGATGAACAAGATTATAATAATAACTTGGATAGAATGTAAATTGTCTAATACAACTTTGCTGCAAAACACCAAGAATCAACAACCTAAACAATGATTACAAAATATGTATTTATAGGAGAGTTAAGCCCACAACTCCCCTAAACTCTAAGACCATGGCGCCACCATCAAGCCCAGTTACAAGCCCAAACCATTCAACTAACACCTAACCCAAACTACTAAATCAATAATAATGTATAAACCTTCAAGGGCCCAACACTCTTTGAAGCTCGGAGCCCTACTGAGAGGCAAAGGTTAAAAATAAGATTTTAGGAGCTCTAGGTAGATTTTAATGGGCTGTATTTGGTAAAATAATGAGCCCAAACCATTGGCTGCTGGCCTAAGAAAGGGAGGGTAGGTTTATGTCAAACTTTATTTGTTTATTTTGTTTAGGGTGTGAGTGTGTAACATTTCTAGAATTTACTTTGCATTATAAGTAAGTTTATGTTACATATGATTTCACATGAAGGTACATCTAAGATAAGAAAAAGGCTAAATTATAGATTATACAATGGTGAAGACTTGATGTATTTTTGTTTGTGCCAGATTAACAAGTATTTTATTATTTGACATTATATGAAATTATTTTTGTATACCCTAAAGTTGTTTTTGAACTTTAACTTTCAGTTATCGTCTATTTTCTAAAATGTTTTTAAAGCGTTGACTTAACAATTCTTATTTTAATAAAGTGTTATTGAAAACTTAGACCATGCATGGTGGTCGTGGGAAGGGGATCCACGCTACGTCGGAATCCAACCTCACATTAGGGTCTACGTCTTTATCATCAATTTTAAAATTTGGAGATTTCCTTGATTCTGCATCTCTATATTCAACTCTGTCTTCAAAATTTAGAGTTTAATAAATAGTAATTCTCCAAATATCAAGATCCACTATTCATTATCTCTGTAAATTTTTGTTAGTATTTAAGAAAAAGAAAAAAATAATAAAATAAGTGTTTGCGAGTGAGACAAAGATGAAGAATCAAATGTGGCACACTTTAAAAAGTTTAAAGATAAATTTAAAGAAATGTGATATTTAGTTAAATTACAAAGACATAAATGATAAAAGTTTGAATGCTCTTGGCGCATTAGTGTAAGTTTAAAACCAACTAATTTGAATTTGCGTTTAATTTTGGGACCGCTAGCTAGTTGACTTTATTCGTCGTTTTTATTTTTGTTTGTATTTGACATGAACGGGTCAAGTTTTAAAGATTATTTTGCTTTTTTTATGTTTCTTAGTTCACTTGTTTTTAATTTAGTTTTAGATGTTTGTTCAGTTACTTTTGGCTTTTAAATGTCCAGGCGATCAAGTTTTTGTTTTTTTACTAGTTGCATAAAATTAAGGACATAATTTAGTTTAACCATGAAGAAAATTTATAGTGAGTGAACTGAAAGAAAAAAAATAATAATCTGTTAACTGAATGATATATAAAAAGAAAAGAGTTACAAATAGAGCTGTTCAAAATGCTCGGCGCTTGACGCTCGTTCGATGCTCGCTCGAAAAATCTCGGAATTTGCTCGTTCGATTCAGCTCGATTGAAAACATGCTCGGTTCGAATCGGTTCGGTTTGTAAACGAACCGAGCACGAGCAAAGGTCCGCTCAGTTCGGTTCGGCTCGGTTGGCTCGATTTATATAATATATATATATATATGTATATATATATATATATATATATATAGGGTGGAGTTATTGTAAAAAAGACCAAAAGTGTGAGAAAGGTAAGAAAGAATCTCAACCATTAGATCTAAATTAATTGAAAAGGGTAAGATCGTAAATGCATTAACAAATTCAAATATGGTAATCCTTGATTTAAGGATTTGGAGAGAGAAAATCCTTGATTTAAGGAATATAACCGTCCATAACATTATTCATTTTAATTTGTTTTGCATTATTCACAGAATCAGAGCCATGCTCATGACATGGTGTTTTAAAAAATTCATAGTTCAATTCATGGTGTTTTTACGAAAATAATATAACACCATTCAGTAAACAAAAATATAACACCATTCAGTACACAAAATAACACCATTCAGTACAAGATATAACATCATTCAGTAAACAAAAAATAACACCATTCAGAAACAAAATAACACCATTCAGAAACAAAAAAAAAAAAAAAAAAAAAAAAACCCATCCAGCAAACAAAAAATAACATCATTCAGTAAACAAAAATAACACCATTCAGCACACATATAACACCATTCAATAAATATATAACACCATTCAATAACTATATAACACTATAAACAAGATATAACACTACAAATGACTTATAACACTATAAATGACTATAAAACACTATGAATGGTATATAACACCATATTACCATTTTCTAACTCTGTATAACACTACAACCCATCGTTCCAGTGCCGGCGAAGACGTCGATGATTCAGAGCGGCAGAGACGTCGATGATTCAGATCGGCGGAGATGTTCAATCGGCGGAGATCGGCAGAGATGTCAGATCGGCGGAGGAAAATCGATGGAGATCAGAACGGCGGAGATGAGATCGGCGGAGATGTCAACCGGCGGAGGAAGGCGGAGATGTTCAATCGTCGGAGTGTTAGGGTTTTAATTGAAGCAACAGATGGTGATTTGATGATGTTGTTCGTAAAATTCTGAAAGAAGAAAGAGGATCGAAATTGTAGGATTATGATTTGCAGTTTCTTAAATTCTAGTGAATATAAAAGACTATATTACCCCTACAATTTACAAATTAGTCCAAAAAATAAAAACACATTTTACAATTTGGTCCCTATTATCTCAACCATTAGATCAAAGATCTAATGGCTGAGATTCTTTCTTACCTTTCTCACACTTTAGGCCTTTTTTACAGGATCCTCTACCTGTATATATATATATATATATATATATATATATATATATATATATATATATATATATATATATATATATATATATATATATATATATATATATATATATATATATATATGTATATGTGTGTGTGTGTGTTTGCGTGTATCATTTTTAATGAAATGACTAGAGACCAACATGAACAATGTTTGGTCTAATATCTAAATAGAGCTCATTTAAGTAATTATAATTGAAATCCAATAACAATAGTCCATTGTCCAATACTTAAATGTACATTTGAGTAGTTAAGTCAAAATTTCAAATACGAAAATGTGAAGCGTCAATCAATACTTAAGTCTCAATCCGGCATTTGATTCAGAAGTACAAAACCCTAATAAAAACCTCCTATTCGCCATCGTTATTCGATTTCTCCATCGCCACTGCCAAGATGGCAACTCGCCAGGGTTTTGTTTCAATCGGTTCATTCAATTTCAAACTTCCGATAAAACAAGGGTATGCTTCAATCGGTCGACAATTTATCTTCCCGCTTAGCTAATCTCGATAGAACTAGTTGAGTGTTTTTGTATTCCTTGTTATTTGTTAATTTTTTACTTGTGTTCTATTGGACGAAATATCAGGGACGAAAACTGCACTTTATTCTAATAACTAGCACTCTCATTGTTACTTTCCTTGTTTGTTCTACGACGCTCGATACTCGCTCGACGTTCGTTCGAAAAATGCTCGGATCGAAAGACGCTCGCTCGACTTTGGCTCGGTTGAAAAAGCGCTCGGTTCGGTTCGGTTCGGATCGGTTTGTAAATGAACCGACCACGAGCAATGGCCAGATCGGTTCGGTTCGGCTCGTGAACAGCCCTAGTTACAAATATATTATTTAAAATAAGTAAATAAAAAAACATCTATTTTGGTAAATATTTTTCAAATCACCCATTTTGGTAAATAATTTTTCCACCTCCACTCATTTGGGAAAAAACTCAACAAAAGTGTGAGTAATCTATTTTAACTATGTGAGATTGAGTTTACAAACCTCCCCCCCCCCCCTGAATAAACTTACATATCGATCACACTTCATATGAGTTCCATTCGTAAATGTAAGAAAAATCATATTGAGTTAATTAATTGTGCACATTGAAGGGTCACCCAACCATCCATCTTGGCATGTATTGAAAAGCTAAGTACTTTTTATTTGAACATTAACACATCTTAACATATTTAATATATTGTTTGACACTAATTTTACTATCTTTAGAGTCTAACCATCTCATATCATCTGTCACTAACTCATTATGTGTGTCTGAAGGGGTATGGTCTCAAATCTCGCACCAGTCTTGGTCGCGAATAACCATCACCCGGCTCATTACCCCTATCGACAAGAATTTACCTGTGTTTGTGCGGCCACGCGCGAACCCGTTTGCTTTCTCACTCGGGAAAGGATGAGAAGACTCACCTTGTGTATGAAAATGGGTCTTCGTCACCACAAGGGATGCGGTAACCACTGCGGTTACCGCACATAGTGATGCGGCCTAAAAGCGCATCCTATCATCACACAAGTGGCACTGACACTTTGACTTCAGTGACCAAGCCAGTAAGTGGTCTGTCCGGGCACTAACAGCGGTCAGCTGTCCAACCCACATGCATGAAAAGCTGGCAGACGGATTGACAGTCGCAGCAGGACGTGGCATCACCTCCAGATGCGTCCGACGCTCCCGTGACCTGCACTCCTGACACACCTACAAAAAGGCTACGTGTTGTCAGTCGGATCCTAGGCCCGACTAAGCGGCCCTCTCCTTCCCTCTTCGGTTATAAATACCCATTCTGAACCAGGTTTATATGTAAATAGTTACTTAATAAGGGTGAACGAAGTGGATAGGTAAACAGATCGGCAAAGCGGTTTACCGAACGGTAACACCGTCGCCGTCTGTGTTTACCGCTCGGTGATGATGGATGATCGGTGAAGGTTTACCGATTGGGGGAGAGGGAGGGGGGCGAGAGATGGGTGTGTGGTGGGCTCCATCCTTTTCAACAAATCATACATTTTTCCTTTTTTTTAAATAGTTTACCTAAACCCCATTAGGTAAACCATTGCCAACGTTTTTGAGCATTAGGTAAACAAATTAGATGACTTGACATGGTGCTATGTGATTGGGTGAATTGGGAGTTTACCTATTTGGAATAAGTAACCACTCCCCTCACCCTAAGGTTCATTAAGGGTAAATATGAGTAATTTTAGTGAAATGGATATATATTTGTAATATACATGATTTAAGAAGGAGAAATATGTAATTGATTTTAAGAGTTGGGTAAATATGTAATAAGTGATTTTAGGAAGGGATATATCTAAGTGACCCTATATTAATTACATATTTAAATACTAAGTAAATAAAATAAAAATAAAAAGTTAATTAACAAACAACGATTAAACAATCATTAATCAAGCCCCTCCACTGCATCCTTTTGATAGTGTGAAGGGTGAAATAAAGTGCGTCTACGTATCACTTAAATCGCGTCATGAGACAACTTTTTTCTCAATGAAAGGCCCATAACACATAGTTGATAGTCCTAGCGTCAAATGAAAATTACATTATAGTTCTCTTAGAAGAACAGAAAAAAAAAACATATGGACATGTCGTCCATGTCTACAAGGAATAATGGAACATTCATTGTTACATGCTCATAACTATTCTTCGTCCAAGTAGCAAGTAACTAAAGGATTCGAAAATCAAAATTCAAAGTACAAAAGTGCTCACAACAATTCTTTGTCCAGGTAGCAAGTAATTTAAGATTCTAAAATCAAATTTTAAAAGTACAAACATTCTCATAACAATTCTTTATCCAAATTGCAAGTGATTTCTAGATTATAAAATCAAATTCCAAAGTATAAAGTGAAACATAACTAGGATGGAGATGCTCGTGAATTTATAAGAAGTCATCAATGAATAATTTGTCTTTTCTTATTATATAATACTCTAATTTTTAACATTTCTAAGCATTGGGTGTTGTACCCCATGCTTTAGTTATTTACCATGCATCATAATGTTGTAAGCTATGTTTAATGAATGGTATGAGCTTTCTGTGGTTGTAAGCAAATGTACAAACTACAAAAGCATGTGGTGGCGTGTTTTCTTCTACGTTTGTATACTTTTCATCATCAAAACATTGACGGAAACCCTGAAATCCGATCAAACTGTTAATCGCCATGAAAGGCGATCGTCTATCTCTTATGATTCTGAGATTTTATCTACATGCGCTTCATTCTTCATTTAGGTTTTTGATTTTGGGGCTTTTTTTGGGTCTCGTAGCATCCTACGATCATGACATTAGCGAAGTCTCTGGATCCATAATGTTTTTATGAATTTAGGGGTTAGGGTTTGTAAATTCGTTTTTTAGTTTTGATAGAGTTGAATTTAGGGGATAAATGATGGCTAGATTCTATGAGCAATTCCTATTTTTCTACTCATAAGGCATCTTAAATCTCTGCTTTGGCTAATGAAACCATCAACAGGATGGTTGAATCAAGAAGCGAGCAACAACAATAATCATCATGTAAGTGAATAATCGATTGAATCTGTTTTGTTGTTGATTGTTTGCTTGAATTTACTTTGAGTTAAGTTTCCTGTAGTGCGATTATCGGATTTAACTTTACATGAGTCTTCTATGAGTGCATTCTTGAATTTTTCTAGCAATTATGTTTGTATGTAACGTTGTTAGGTTTGATCCTGACTTAATTGGCATCATCATGAATACCATTGTTGAATCTATGTAAAATACCATTGTTGAATCTATGTAAAGAGGTGGCTTTTAAAGGTTAGTTCTTAGGTTGTAGGCTATGTTGGCTTGATGATGATGATGATGATGAGAGTATTCTTATTGAGAGCTATGGTTGTTTGATTGCACAACGATGTTGTTGTTTTGTTCGGTGATGTTGATGCAAGCCTTTTTTGGGTGATCTGAGGCTTAAGGATATGCGGATAAAGGTCCTGAGCCAGCCGTTGGTCGGTGGCTATTTTGATACAGCTGTCTCTGCCAGAAACGGCTCCGGTTGTAGGTTATGTTGACTGGATGATGATGATGAGGTTGTTCTCACAGAGAGCTATGCATGTCCCATGATAATAGTGTTGTTGTCAACTGTAATTTTTTTGGGGTGTGTCAGTCAGTCATTGCCAGCGGCCGTTTTACAATGGCCATCCCTAGCAGTGGCGGCTACCGTTGTGGCGATCAAACCTGCCACCTATGGTTGTGGCTTTGCCCTCTGTTGACGCGTGGCGTGGCGGCTCCGGTCGCAGCCATGCTGACAGTTTGAGATTTGATTTAAGGGCTGTCATGAGAAATCTGAGCCCCTTATTCACCATACATCAAAAGTGTTAGCTAAATAATGGATAGTTGATTGGTTTGTTTTTTAACTGTGGTTGTCACTGTTAGTAGTGATTTATGAACATGGCCTTACATTAAGCGTTTTCGGTGGTCATGTGGCTTTGTCTTGCAAGGCAACTGACATTTGTTATGATGATCATGTGTCCATTTCGATTCGTGAATTTGGCTTCGGTGAGTTTTTCCATTGCGATTCATGAACATTTTTCCGTTGTTGTCAGGTTTAATTTTTTTTGTTGATGTCCATTTTTGAGAATTAAATTGGAAATAAATCAAGTAGCTTTAAGTTCGTTTTCGTACCTAACTAGAAAAGTAACCTGCCGCAATTGCGGCGGGGCTAGATTTATATTTCCATCAAGTTAGATACATGAGCTGCAACAAAGAGTTTATGCCTAGATGTGGTCAATTTCTTTGCCCGCGGCGCAACGCGCGCGAGGCACTTTTCTAGTTGATTTTATAAATAGCATACCACTTTAAATTTCTCATTTTTTAATGATAAAACTTATTATTTTTTTGTCATAGGTTCGATAATTTTGTTAAGATATGCTATATATATAAAAAAAAAACGTGACCATAATACTAAACTTGTTGAAACACTGATTAACACAAGGATAATCAATAGGGTTGTTTCACTTATGGGGTTCAACCTCTTCTTCTACTCGTATCGGTGGCTCAAGGTCTGCAAAACAGTAAACACCGTTAGTCTCGTTAAGAGGGGAGAAGGGGGTTTTCCCTCTTAACCAGGCTCCGGCGTGAGAATAAGTACTGTTCTGAGAGGAAATAAACAGTGTGTGTATAGAGTGAGTAAGGAGAGTAAAAGATCCTAAACCTGAATGATGAAGGGTCCTATTTATAGCCGGAGGGTGAAGAAGGAAGGAGCAGCTGTGCCAGCTGTGAGCGCGTGCCAGCTGTCCGACCAAGGGGAATATCCTCTTGGTCTGCTCTGTCATGGCAGGTGTAGTGGTACACGTGGCGTTCTTGCATTCTCCTGCGCTGGATACCTCGTACCGGTATTGTCAGCTCTGCTCCCCGAATTGTCGCAGGCCTATGTGGCATTCTGCTAGTGGTGAGACGTGTTGTCCTTTATGTCGGATAGAGTATCTTTGGTGCCAACTGTGAATCATCCAGAAGTTTCTGGAAGCTTCTGGAGTGTTTCGTTGACATGGATGCCTTGTGTGCACAAAAGTGGTGTGGTCCCTGCCATGTAGGCAGGGAATTGGGACCATACCTCTTCAAGTCCCCCCAGTCCAGTGTGCCTTCTAGTTGAGTTGATCGTCTAGGAGGGATTCTGGACTTATGAGAGTTGTAGTTTCCGTGCATCGCGTAGAGTTTGGTACATGTAAAGTGGACCAAAATGGGCGCGTTGCATGTGGATTTTGTCTTTTGTATCGGGTGGGCCAAATGAACGCATCGCGCATGGGTTTTGGCCTTTTGAAAAAAGTGAGCCAAATGGACGCATGGCGCATGGGTTTTGGCTCTTTGAAAAAAGTGAGCCAAATGGACGCATGGCGCATGGGTTTTGGCCTTTTGAAAAAAGTGAGCCAAATGGACGCATGGCGCATGGGTTTTGGCCCTTTGAAAAAAGTGAGCCAAATGGACGCATGACGCATGGGTTTTGGCCCTTTGAAAAAAGTGAGCCAAATGGACGCATGACGCATGGGTTTTGGCCTTTTGAAAAAAGTGAGCCAAATGGACGCATGGCGCATGGGTTTTGGCTTTTGATGTTTCCTTCTGGTGGAAGTTTGGTGGTTATGGGGAAGTGTTTGGTGTGACCGTCTGACATCCCTGTCTTATCGGAGGTGAACAGTTGCTTTTTCAGTGACTTTCTGTCACGTCAGCCGACCTTGTCGCCCATGCTTCCCGAAAAAAGGGCCGACGTCTTCTCTCTCTTCTGACGTGTCAGTCATCTATTGGGTGCTTTTTCTGTGCCCTGCCGTTCCGCTACCCATCGCATTAAATGCGATGGGTATAAATAGGAGGCGGTTACCCTTTCTCCTTTACATTTTCAAATCTTAAGTGTGATTTTCTCTCTATCTTCTCCCCTTGTTCTCCGTTTCTCTATATTTTCTTGAGTTCTGATCTTCTACTTCTTTGTACTTACCATGTCTGAGAAGAATCCCACCCAAAAGAAGAGGAAACATAGAGGCAAAGCCCCCCTGGTCCGGACCAGGCTGTTATTGGCTGGAAAGAGGAGGAGTTTCAGAATCTGGTGAGGGGGATGAACTTCCGTCCTGAGTGAGGGGCTCAGTATCCTCCCGCTGGATCTACTGCTTTAGACGCCCCCCGGGTTATATCACGCTGTATGCCGCGTTTTTCCGGGAGGGTAGTTTCAGGTTGCCGATAACAAAGTTTACTGCGGTCGTGTTAAGGGGTTATGGGCTTCATATTTCCCAGGTGAATGCGATTGGGCTTCCTCGCATTACACATTTCGAATACGTCTGTAGGTCTTATCGTGTTGAGCCTACTTTCGAGATGTTTAACGTTTTCTACAGTGTTACATATACCAGTGGTTTTTATTCTTTCCAAGCGAGAACGGGTGTTACTCCGGTGTGCTCTGTGCCGTTAAAGAGTCTTCATGACTGGAAACAGAAGTTCTTTTACATCCGTCGTGGTGTTATTCCGGTAGATATGTCGTACAGGCGTGTGAGCCAAGGGATCTCTAAGGTGGATGTTTTGCAAAACTTTGCTGCTCAGGACTGGTACAGGAAGATAACCGCTAAGGCGACTGCTATTTCTCAGCTGGATGAAATGGCTTTAGTTGGTGCAGGAATGAGTTTGTTATGGGTGCCCAAACATCCACTGGGTCAACCTGTGTACAGCCATCGGGGCAAATGTATGGTTCTTTCATAAGTCACCTTTTAATTATTTTCCTTTGTGTTTATTATGTTTTCTTATTTTGTTGCCAATTTGCAGTTGGGTATAGTTTGTTGAACGTCTTGGACCCTAAGCGGCGGGTGCCATGGTTGAAGCTATCCAAGCTGATGGGAACCCAACGTGGTTAGACCAGATTCGGGGTCGTTTTTTGCATCCCACCGATGATAGCTTGAGCAGATATGCTAACGAAGTTTTAGGTGAAGATGTTTGGGATGACTCTGTCGACTCGGGTCGAGAGGAAGTCATTGTCCTTTCTAGTGGGAGCTCTGACCAGAACTTTGAAGATCTAACCTCTCATTGCGCGCGTGCAGGTATCGCACATGGTGATGTTGCTGAGCCCGTGCACAAGGTTGTCGGTGATGATGATGATGTAGAGGCGTCTGTTGACCCTTCTGCCCAGTTGGAGTTGAGAAAAAAGGCGAGAACTGATAGGTCTGGAAGGAGAGAGGAGAAGCCTGAGGGCGAAGCTGCTGGTTCTTCTCGTAAGCGACCCTCTACTCTTCCTTGTCTAGATTATGTGGTAGTTTCTGATACGTTGTCTGGCCTAGGGGCTGGTGAGGGGCGTCGAGGATCGGATCCTGATGATAGTGCCACTCTGACTGAACACATGAGGAGAAAAGTCCTCGAGGACCAAAAACGTAAGCTTGATGAGCAGTCCGCTGCTCTTCTTGCTGCTAAAAAGGCAAAACTTCACAAGGAAGCTCCCCCCGCACCTTCTGAGTCTGAGATTGACCTTGGTGTTTTTAGTGGGGGTCGTGGGAATTTGTTGGAGGAGCTTTATGCTGCATCTGCCCCTCCTACTGGTAAGTAGCTTCTAGTTGTACATTGTTGTTTTTCCCCCTTTTTTTGTGTTGTTTTCTCGGAGTTGTTCTTGATTCATGTTCCATGACAGCAATCAAGATTGGGAAAAAACCTCGTGTGGTGGATATTTCTCGAATCACACCGCCTACTTCTCCGCCGTCTAGGACGGTTCGTTTGACCCCTCCACATGATGGTGTTGATGTGGGCAAAAGGGGGGAGGAAGGAGTGACTGAAGTTATGGGTGAAGGCGGTGGTGATGCTGGAACTGTTGCTGATGATGTTGGAGGTGATGCTGGGGTTGGTAAGGGAAAAGGTGTTGAGGTGGAGATAGAATCTAGTGAGACTACTCCTCAACAAACCATTTATACCAAGCGCCCTCCTGGTGGAGGTGGAGCTACTTCGGGCGTTGTACGCAGCCCGCAATTTGAGCATGACCCTGCTGATTCTTGGGGTAATCCTACTTGCGACGACCTACCACACGTCCCTCGTTGGAACCTCACCCAAGGTTCCAGGATGGATGATGTGAACAACTGCCATGAATTCTTTGCCATGTCTCTTCCTCCTGCTGAGAGGATGTTTCAGAAAAATCGCAATCGGTTTTCCTTGTTGGATGACCATGTTCGTGCCGGGGTTAATTTCTTTGCTACTTCTCAAGAGATACTACGTGAATGGCGGTCAATGGGGGAAGAGACTATTGAATTTGAGGCGTCCAAGAAGGAGTTTGCTGAAGAAAAGGCTAAGTTTAATGCGGAGAGAAAAGGTTTGCAATGGAGGGTTGCTGAAGCTGAACGGAAGCTTGAAGAGCAGAAACAACTGAATGAGCAAAGGCAGAAAGATTGGGAGGCCGCGTGCGCGCGTACGAACGTTGAGATGCAGTCGCAGCGCGATGCCATCGTGCGTTTGTCTGGTGAAAAGACAACACTTGCTGAGGAAGCGCAGCAGGCGCGTGTTGCATCCGAAAAGAAGGAGAAGGAGTATGTTGCTCGGATTGACAAGTTAGAGGTTCTTGCTCAGCAAAAGGCAGCTGAGTGTGAGGATGCACAACGCCTTCTTGCCGAAAAGGCAGCTGAAGTCCAGGCAGCAGAACTCCTTGCGGAGGAAATGTCTGCTGACACCAGATGGTTGCTTTCCCGTGGAGTGCCCCTGGTAATTTCTTTTGCTTTTTCTTATTCTTTTGTTTTTGCGATTTTTATCTGATTGCTCTGTTTTATGCAGCTTGCTGACCGTATTCTGAACTCGACTGAGCTTGCCACGTACATGCTTGAATTGGGTCGAGCGGGGTATAATAGCGGTCGTAAGTTTGGTTTTGCTGAAGGCAAGTCTGCGGTTATAAACAAGGAGAAAGACTACCACTTCGAATTGTATAAAGAGGATTGTGATGGTGCTTATGCTGCTAAGCGCAAAGAGTTTTCAACCCTTGAGTTTGTCGTCGTCCGGGCAGCGCAGAAGTTGTCTCGGAAACCAGATGGAGTCGCTTTGTTGAAGAAGGCTTTGGTAGAAGATAGTGATGCGGCAGGGGGTGCTGGTACTAGCCAGACTTGATGGATGAATTCCGGTCTGTGTGTCGTATACGGCCTTGGATGGGCTTGTAATGTTGACTGTTTTAAGACAATTTTAATTTTGTGGGTGTATGTTCTTGACATTCTGACGAATATTTTACCGCTTTTATATGGTTATGCGAATTTTGTTATCGTCATAATATGTGCATGTTTAATTACTTTGATCAGGTGTCACGAATGAATGATGGCCCTGACTGGTGATGTTGTGTTACTACAACGTTTTTATTCTGTCGTTTGACTATGTGCGCTTGCATGTGACATACGAAGTGATCGAGTTGCAGGTTATTGTGTGAGCTCAGCTGTGTTCAGCCTTGGGAGCATTACAATGTTTAGTTATCCTGCTATCGATATTTTCGTGTTTGTGTGGGCACGAATGTCACACCCCGATTTCCACGTGTCTCACCGGTGGGCCCGGTGGGGGATTACCGTGACGATGTTGGCAACAATATAGTCAAACCACACAATTATATAATGCACAGCGGAAGCATAAGATAAATATATAAACTCAACCTCTGGTTGTAATATCAAATGTATTACAGAAGTTGAATATATCCAGAGCGGATCAAAATAATAAAATGTTGTTCATTCAGATACGGCATCGAGTTTGCGAGACTATTCATGATGCTTAGGCAGCTAATACCAGCCAATTTCGTACAGTACCTGCACTTAATCTTTTTGGGGAAAATACGTCAATTTACCTTTGCAAGTATATTTCCTTAATTTGGATTATTAAATCACCGATAGCTTTTACTGGGGCTCCTAATCTGGAACGAAGGTTTTAATTAACCTCTTAGAATCCTAACGAGTCGTTATAATGGCCGTAGCCTAGACCGGTTGGTTCCGATATATATAGATATGGTTTAATCGCGCGAAAAGGCGAAAACCGAGAATGGAGTGTGATTCTGACCCAACAAGTTCAGAGACTTGTTTTATATGGGTTTATGGTTCACACTCTGGAATTTGGGGTTCAAATAATATTATTTGACCCGTATCGGCTAATTTACGAAAACTAGTTTCATAAGCCGAACCGTGCGCGCAATAGGCGAAACGGTTAACCATGAGAGTCGTACGCTTATTTCCTAAGTCAATATGCCTTAAATGGGTTGTGGTATCAGTAGGATACCTTCCGTGACGCCCGTAACGAGTTTAAGTTAATATTATGCCCCGTAGGGGCTTTTCGGTCATTTTAAAGACTTTTAAAGAGCTTTTCGAGTTCTACAGGAAATCTGAGTTTCCCGAACAGCTTATAAAGCTTAAAATACTTTATTTATTATTTAAAACCAGTAGCAACTGGAATCAGGTCAAAAGACCTCGTAGAACTCATGTTTTGGCCGAAAAGGGCATATTCGGTATTTACCGAACCGTAGCCATAACCGCAGGTTATGAGCGAGGTAAAAATTATTAAAAATCTTTAAAATTCCCAAAATATTATTTTAATACAGTGGGTAAAAGTTTTGGTGACGAAATCTTGGTTTAGATGGTCGTTATGCTAATTGCGCCGTTAATTACTAAAGTTTACTTTAGTTGCGCTTTTTAGCATAACTCTCATTCTAGACCTCGGATTGACGTGAAACTTTAAGGACATGCTTATAATTTAATAAGCAAGGTTATGGTCCGTTCACGTGTCCGAAATACTCGTTTTATTTTATAAATGGCGTTACAGTCAACTTTTAGGCGATTAACGGAAATGCGCAAAAGACTCGGATAACTCATGAACCGATCACAGAGGTTTATACCGACATGTGACCTGGTCCTAAGAGAGTCCTAAGGTATATCTATACCTCACTAAAACGGGTCAGAACTGAAGTCAATGCAAAAGTCAAACTTTTGCGACATTCGGCTCCGAACCGGGTCAATATAGCAAATGATCGATTCAAACGAGCGCAAACAAGTTTATATACTTAATATCATATTTTATAAGTGTCAAAACAGGTTTCATAACATATACATTACAGATTATGCATAAATCGCTAAAATAGCTTTCTGTTGACTTTTTAACCGCACGTTTGACTCGATATGTGACATAGTTAGAGTGGTGATCAGGGGGAACCTTTTTAGAGGTTTATTACCCACATAAATACCAACTCATAACCACTTTTGATCCGTCATAAGACTGAACCATCACTGAGTTATTTTAAAGTCAAACCGTATTTACGACGGTTTGGTTCTTAGCCATTTACTAAGGAAATGTGAAACCACAAAGGGTTAGATCACTTACAGAAGTTGAGTCTTGCTTATAGAGCAGATATGGATGCTTGGGAGCTTCTTAGAATGATCAGAAATTGTGTTTTGAGTTGTGTGAATGTTGTAACCACAACATGGCCTTTTATAGTGAAAAATGAACCCCAAGATCATTCCACATTGGCCTATACTGATCATGGATCATGGGCAGGTGTCCCTAAGGTGTATGGGTCGAGTAGGGGGCGCCCATGCTTCATTAATTGAAGATTTGATCGTTCACAAGCTCAAAAGGCAAGTCTGTCCAAACATTCTGCATCTGGGCGTCTAATGCGGCCCGCATGGGAGTTCCATGCGTTTCTAATGCGGGCCGCCTGGGATTTAAATACCAGGCGAGTAAAAGAGGAGGCTCGCGGCCCGCCTCAACTTAACCACAAATGCAATGCGGGTCGCGAAGGGCCTGTTTTTCAGATTTTTAAAATCTTTTGAAATGATTACGAAATCCTGGTAATTAAAACGAAATCTTTCGTAATGATTTACCTGACCTTTCGGGTTTGAAGGGGTAACTTTGCGGTTTGGCCCTCGGTTAATTACAACTAAGGACCTCGTGTTATTTACCCGCGCTATTAAGTCCCCGGTTAGTTAATTTAATTATTCTGAAAGTCTTAACTTTCATTGCTGACGCTTTTAACCCTTCTCATACGAGTTTGAGTATAACTCTCTCGTTTTAAGACGGAACTTCGCGGAATTTATACAGTATATTCTAGTGAGCGTATAATACTGTTACGAAGCTTTGGGAACGTTAAAGGGTCACTCAGAGGTATAATTAAACATGTTGACACAGTTAACCCCTGTAGTTCGTAATCTCTCACTTTCTTCCGCGTTTCGCTTCCGTACGATTTATGATTTATTCGTTTGAAGGTACAAGCATTTATTTAGGGTTATTATACAGTATATTTACCCTTGTTGACATTTATAACCCTCGAATTGATATACTTTCAAGGTTTGTCAAAATTAGTCCTTTATTTATTATAGATGCCACGTGTAATCAAATGACACGTGTTAACACATCTTTGGACACAAAAATTCGAGGTGTTACAACGAAGTTGTATTTTGGCGTTTTGTAGGCTTTGGTTGTGTTTCTGACCAGGCTGTGCACTTGGTTGTGACGAGCCTTGGAGGTCTACAACGTTTCCTATGGTCGAGCCATTGATGTTTTCGTGTATGCCCAAAGTAATAAATGCAGTTGTGACAAGAAATTTGCATGAAACAAAAGTAGCCAAACACTTCTTGTATTAAGTAAATGTGTTGGCGATTCGCCCTTTACGTTTACATGGGTGTTTTACATGTAGCACTTTCGGAGTTGCTGGGCATTCCAGGTTCGTGGGACCTCTTTGTCATTGACGGTGCGTAGCTTGTAGGCTCCTTTGCCGAGTACTGCATCGATGATGTAGGGGTCCTCCCATTTGGGAGCCAGTTTTCCCGGTTTCTCCGCGTTGGACGCTTCATTGTCTCTTAGGACATAATCTCCTGGATTGAATGTGCAGATTCGGACTCTGGAGTTGTAATACTTTTCGAGCTTTGATTTGTATTTGTCTTCATTGATTGCTGCCATCTCTCTTCGTTCTTCTAGGAGGTCCAGGTCGATCCTCCTTTCTTCTTCGTTGTTGATTAGGTTCATGGGGAGCATTCTCGGGGATGGTAGCCCGATTTCTGCTGGGATCACAGCTTCGGAACCGTAGACCAAGCTGAAAGGTGTTTCACCATTACTTGTTTTTGGCATTGTTCTATGAGCCCATAGTATGCTGGGTAGTTCGTCATCCCACCCTCGTCGTTTTTCACCGAGCCTTGCCTTTATGCCGTCGACAATGCTTTTGTTGACTGCCTCGACTTGACCATTCCCCTGCGGATGCGCAACCGAAGAGAAGGTGTGTTCGATGTTCAATTCTTTGAACCATCGTTCGAGATCGTCTGCTGCAAAGTTCGTTCCATTGTCGGTGATGATTCTGAGGGGTAAGCCGAACCGGCATATGATTTGTTCCCATATGAATCGTTTGACGACTGTCGATGTGGTTGATGCGAGCGCCTTTGCTTCTACCCACTTGGTGAAGTAGTCGACCGCGACTATTATGAACTTGACTGCCCCCGGTGCTTCCGGGAAAGGGCCTACCATGTCTATGCCCCATTGTTGAAAAAGCCATGCGGTTGTCACGGGTACTAGTTCATTCTTGGGGCGCATGGTTTTTGGTGCATGTCTTTGACAGCCGCTGCACTTTCTTAATTCTTTCACAGCATCAAGATGCATCCCGGGCCAGTAGTATCCGGCATTCATCACTTTTGCCACTACCATTCGAGGCCCGGCATGGATACTACAGATTCCTTCATGCACTTCTCGGATCAGATAGTTCGCGTCGTCGGCGTCAACACATCTTAGCAACGGGCCAAGATATGACTTTTGGTACAGTATCCCGTCTGCCATCTGATAATGTTCTGATTTGTATTGGATCTTTCGCGCCTCGGCTTTGTTTTCTGGCAGTATCCCAGACTGTAAGTACATGATTATCGGCGTCATCCAGGACGTGGTTCCTGTCTGGATAACGCTTACTTCTCTGAGTGGAACGGATGGGTTGCTTAAAACCTCTATGCGCACATCCTTTGCTAGGTGTTGGAAGCTTGTTGATGCAAGCTTGCTTAAAGCATCGGCCGGCTTGTTTTCGCTTCGATTTATGTGGTGCACCTTGTAGGAATAGAAGGTTTGTAGCAATGTTTTCGCTTGGTTGAGATAGAGTGCCATTATATCGCCCTTGGCTTCATATTGGCCGTTGATTTGGCCTTACTACTAACATGGAGTCCACATGCGCTTCGATGTGTCGGACCCCCATTTTGATCGCCAATCGCAGGCCAGCCAGGAAGGCTTCGTACTCAGCTTCGTTGTTTGTGCTCTTGAAGTCCAGGCGTATGGCGTATGTGAACTCGTGTTTGTCTGGGCTTACTAGCCTTAGCCCCGCGCCTGCTCCATCTTCGTTAGATGCACCATCTTTGTACAGCAGCCATGGCTCTTCTGTTTGCTTTTTCTCAGCTTTCTCCATCGCCTTACATTCTCTGTCCTTGTCATCTGGGACTTCTGTCATAAAATCTGCTAAGACCTGGCCTTTGATCGATGGGCGTGGTCTAAAAACCACATTATGGCCCCCTAGCTCTATTGCCCATTTGGCCAACCTTCCTGATACTTCTGGCCTTGCAAGGATATTTCCAATGTTGTAGTTTGTTAGCACGTGGATAACGTGGTTGGCAAAATACCTGCGCAGGCGTCTTGAAGCGTGGATCAGTGCAAGGACTAGCTTCTCCATGATTGCATACCGGGTCTCTGGATCGGTCAAGATTCGCGACACATAGTATACTGGTGTTTGAACACCTTGACGATCAACGAGTAGTACAGCCCTGACTGCCTGTCGGAAGCTGACAGGTAAAGTACCAAAGGTTCTCCCTTGTTTGGTGCGGTTAATGTTGGCAGTTTTATGAGGCAATCTTTCATCTCGCGGAACGCATTTTCTGCTTCCGGAGTCCATTGGAACTGGCTTTTCTTCATGCAGTTGCGCAAGGTTTTGATGAATAGGAAGGATTTTGCAGCGTGGTTGGCTAGGAAACGATTGAGTGCTGCTAATCGTCCTGCTAGTTTTTGCATGTCCTTGATGTTTGCTGGTGAAGGCATCCTTTCTATGGCTTGGACCTTTTCTGGATTTACCTTAAAACCATCTTTTGTGACTATGAAGCCCAAGAACTTCCCCTCTTCCATTCCGAATGAGCACTTTGCTGGGTTCAGCTTGATACTTTGAAGGTCTTCTAGATATTTGCCAGCATCGCGCTCTCCTCCTTGCTCATGATTACCAGATCATCCATGTACACTTCTATGTACTTACCGATGGCGTCACTGAATGTTTCGTTCATCATCCTTTGGTATGTTGCGCCTGCATTTTTTAAGCCGAACGGCATCTTGGTGTAGCAATACAACCCTGTTGGTGTGCGGAATGCGGTTTTATCTTCGTCTTGAACGGCCATTTGAACTTGATGGTACTCTTTGTAGCAATCCAGAAAGCATTTCCACCGGAATGTTGCCAAAGAATCGATTTTCTCGTCTATGTCTGGTAAAGCGTAGCAGTCACGGGGACATGCCTTGTTCAGATCCTTATAGTCGACACACATTCTCCAGCTGCCATTTGGTTTCTTTACCATTACTGGGCTTGCTACCCATGTTTGGTACCTGACTTCTCTAATGATTCCTGCGTTTAGCAACTCTAACACTTGTTCTTTCATGGCATCGTGTTTGACGTCGCCTAGGTGGCGTTTGGCATGCACCACTGGCTTTGCGTCTTTTGAGACATTTAGGCGGTGTTCTGCTATGTGCCGTGGAACACCAACCATATCAGCCGGTGTCCAGGCGAACACGTCCATGTTTTCGTGCAGTAATTTCTTGAGCGCCGCGCGCGTCAAGTCAGATATGGCGGGTCCCAGGGTGACTGTGTGTTCTGGGTACGTGCTGTTCAATACCCATTTTTCTGCCTCTATGCGCGGTGCTGGTTTGCTTGCTTTTGTTGGCCTGATTTCGTCTGTTGCTAGATATGGCGGGTCCCAGGGTGACTGTGTGTTCTGGGTACGTGCTGTTCAATACCCATTTTTCTGCCTCTATGCGCGGTGCTGGTTTGCTTGCTTTTGTTGGCCTGATTTCGTCTGTTGCTAGCACTTCTTTGCTTGCGTATATCAACGCGATGCCTGTTTCGGTTGGAATCCTACGGCAGAATGTGGTGCAGAACAGATCATACTGAAATCTCCTTGTGATTCTCTTCCTAGGAGGATGTCATGTCTTGAGTGCGCCGGAAGTACCATGAATGTGACTTCTTCAGTCTTTGAATTTCTTCCGTCTGAAAGCAACACCGGGAATGATATTTGTCCTAGGGGAAAGACGGCTTCGTTGCAAAAACCAGTTAGTGGATAATCAACTGGCTCTAAGCGCGCCTTGTCCTCTTGATCAAATTGGTTGAAGCATTGTTCATATATGATATCCGCGGTGCTCCCAGGATCAATGAAGATGTAGTCTGTCTGGTAGTGGCCGATCACACCTGGAATGACTATCGGTCGCTTTTCTCTTGGACCCCCTCTAACAACTGGGAAAATAACTTGTTTCTCGCGCCATGAATCATCCTGCGCGCGCTTGTTGTAGTTTTTTCTCGGTCTTCGTTGACCTCCCTGCACCATGTGGGTTTCTAGCTTTCTGAGCTTCTTATTGTCTGACCCTTCATCTATTCTTTGTATCTGGCGGTAATCGCGCTTTCCGCCCTTGACTAAATGAGTGAGCTTTCCGTCTCTTAGGGCTCTTTCGATTTCTTGCTTTAGGCTAAAGCAATCATCGGTTAAATGACCCGTATCATTGTGGAATTCACAGAAGAGATTTGGGTCTTGACCCCTCTTGTTGCGCATCTGTAGGGTGGTTTGAACTGATAATTTTCTGTAGCTAGGACTTCAGAAGGTGTTTTGGTTAGTGGAGTCCACTGTTTTTCTCTGTTTTCTCGCTTTACTTCTTTTCGATGGGCTATCTGGTTGATCGTATGGCGTGCGTCTTCCCTTGGAGGACTTCTTTCTCTGTGCCCAGAAGCCTTCCAGGGTTGATTTCTGCCTCTCCTGTTGTGTCGATCATTATGGTTGTGCGCGCGCTGACGGTGGTCGTCACCGGTCAACTGCCTGTCTGTCTGTGCAATGGTTTTGGCTGCTTCTATGAAGGTTTCCCAATCTTTGGGTCCTCCGTCTCGCCCTTTGATTCTTTTAACCAAGTCGTCACACTTGACCGCCCTCATGAAGTGTGCGCGCATCATCTTTTCTGGTATATCTCCGATCTCTAAACATTCTTTGTTGTACCTTGTAATGAAATCTTCTACGCTTTCGTAGTCTTTTCTCCATATGTTTAAACAGTCGCCGGGATCTCTGGCTTGTCTTCTCTGCTGAGAGAAGTGTGCTAGGAACTTCTCTCGGAAATCGACCCATGACTTGATTTTACCTGCTGGTAAATTGTCGAACCAAATGCGCGCTGCGCCGACGAATGTCTGGGCGAACAGGTGGCACCACGTTGGTAAGTTCCATCCACCTGTTGCTCCTGCCCCCTTAAACACCTGGAGGTGATCATCTGGGTCCGTCAGCCCGTTGTATTTACCCACGTTGTGTGGTAATTTCGTTTTGTCAATGGCGGCGCAGGCGATTTCTCGGATGAATTTTGAATTTTCAGCCATGTCCTCAGGACGATAGCTCAGGGTGTAATCATGTTCTGCTTTTGGGTTGTACCCCGCGCGCTTGGTTGGTTTGTATGCTTCGTGTTCCGGGTGGAGTCTGCTAAACACCGTGGACTCTTCCCTCGTTGGGTCGTCTTCTTCGTCGTCCCATTCTGTATTCATGTTGCGCGCGCCCAAACGAGTTTGGATCGGCCTTCGTTGTAGATTGGAGTTTTGCACGAAGTTGCTTTCTGTTTCAGCATACGTGTCGTGCGTGTCGTGCACGCTGAGTCTTCTTACATTTTGTACTGGTCCTTTTTCTGGACGTAAGTTCCACGCGTTTGTCTGCTGAGCCGTGTTTGTACTCAGAGACCTCGGTTGTGGAGTTACGAATGCTGATTGGTTAGCCTGTGCTTGGAGTAGGGCTTGTTGTGCGCTGAGCTGCGTATAAACGAGGTTTATGGACGCCATTTGTTCGGCATACCAGGAAGCCAGAGTTTTTCCCTCGGGTAGCCCTAAAAGTGCAGAGTAGTTGAGTTGTGCTTGTTCCGATGGAGCCGAAGGGCCTGCTCCATGGTTTAGAGTCTGCATCGGCGGGGGTGTTTGGTGTAATATCCCCGTTGGAGTTTGGAAAGCAGCTTCGTTTGTGGTTTGAGTGATGATTCTTGCTGGTGTTTGGAAAGTGGGTCCAGTTGTGGTTTGGCTAACAGCCCTGGATGCACTTCCAAAGATGGGTGGAAAATCGTTGTTCAGCTGACCCTCTTGGATGGTCTCGTTCCTTTGACCCCTTTGGACGTGTGCCGTGTCCGAAACGAGTTCAAAGGAAGAAACTTCTCCATCGACTAGGTGTGAGTGATTTTGTTCTGCCATTTTCACGAGTGTGTTTTAGGAAAGAAAAGAGGTGAGAATGGTTTTGCAAAAAAAACGGATGGCGCCAATGTTGAAACACTGATTAACACAAGGATAATCAATAGGGTTGTTTCACTTATGGGGTTCAACCTCTTCTTCTACTCGTATCGGTGGCTCAAGGTCTGCAAAACAGTAAACACCGTTAGTCTCGTTAAGAGGGGAGAAGGGGGTTTTCCCTCTTAACCAGGCTCTGGCGTGAGAATAAGTACTGTTCTGAGAGGAAATAAACAGTGTGTGTATAGAGTGAGTAAGGAGAGTAAAAGATCCTAAACCTGAATAATGAAGGGTCCTATTTATAGTCGGAGGGTGAAGAAGGAAGGAGCAGCTGTGCCAGCTGTGAGCGCGTGCCAGCTGTCCGACCAAGGGGAATATCCTCTTGGTCTGCTCTGTCATGGCAGGTGTAGTGGTACACGTGGCGTTCTTGCATTCGCCCGCGCTGGATACCTCGTACCGGTATTGTCAGCTCTGCTCCCCAAATTGTCGCAGGCCTATGTGGCATTCTGCTAGTGGTGAGACGTGTTGTCCTTTATGTCGGATAAAGCATCTTTGGTGCCAACTGTGAATCATCCAGAAGTTTCTGGAAGCTTCTGGAGTGTTTCGTTGACATGGATGCCTTGTGTGCACAAAAGTGGTGTGGTCCCTGCTATGTAGGCAGGGAATTGGGACCATACCTCTTCAAAACTCTAATGAGCTTTAACCCAAATAGGCTTAACCCTAATGCATAATTTCTAATAGATTCGTTTATCACATGAAACTAGGTAAGGAGGACAAGATGTTCTTTGTGAGTCATTTTCCTTACTATTTAACATTTTAACCCTTAATTACAACTTTACAAGGAATACTAGAAGAGTCGAAGCATGATTGTCCAACAATTTGACTTACAGAATATAAAGAAGGCAAAAGAACTTTTACGATCCCCTCTTGAAAATGTGTCTTGTGCGGTTGTCCACCCTGCACACCACAAAGGGTTGGTCGTGATGCTTCAACTATCAGCTTTACACATCTCTGATTTAAACTATTTTTTAGTAAAAAAAAAAGATGAGGTCAACTCAAATTATACAGCTCTGTAAATATTGGTCAACTCAAATTATACAATGTGTCCAAACGGGTTACTTGTATATAGCTAACTTTATATGGTCCAAACGAGTCAACACCACCCACAACCCTTATTTTTTATTCTTTTTTATTTTATAAAACGACTCATTTTAATCTGAAATTAACAATTAAAAAACATCTTGTTTTGACTCATACCCATTTTAACCTAAACTCGTTACCCGATCTAACCCCCATGTTTTGCTAGGCTTGCTCATAATTGTTCTTGGTTTGTTCCTTTAAAAAACACTTATTTTGTGCAACTTGTGTTTTTTTAACAAATCAAACAGTTTCACTAAAGAAACCATAATAATATGCAACTCAATTACTGGGGACATGATGGATTGCGCTAGTTTCCCAACACAACTTAGACGGAGTGACGTGGGCTAGCGCCCCTCGCCCCTCGCCACATCGCCCTTATGGCACCCCAAACACTCCCAGCAATCAAAATCACTCCTTTTATTATTTTCTTTTTTTATATATTGCTTTATAGGGGGGCTTTAAAAAGAGTCGTTATCCCAAACATGCAAATTAAAAATAAAACTGTAACACTCTAGTTATTATTTTAAAGGTTTTCGTATAAATTACGAATACCGACATGTATTAAGTGTTAAGTATCATTAGGAAATTCCGAGTAAATTAAAAACTTTTACAAATCATAAGTCATTTGACATAACGTGATCAGATTCATCGTTTAAAAATTAATGACGATGCAAAGTGCGGAAGCGTGAATCTTTATAGTGTTCGGTTCTTCGATGATGCTTGATCGTCTTCCGGCATCCAAAATGTACCTACATTTCATAAACATGAAATGCTTTAGTCATACGGGACTTAAAACGCGTCTAAACGAGTTCGAGATTAATTTGATAGCAAAACAAAGTTTTCACCCTGACCTCCACCGTAAATTACGGTGGCACCATAATTTACGGTGGCCACTGGTAGTCCAGGCCCCCACCGTAAACCAGGAGGGAACCACCGTAACATTTTTCAATTCCACCGTAAATTACGGTGGACACCGTAATTTACGGTGGCCCCTGCATCAGCAGGTCTGCAGCTAAATTCAGCTATGCCAGTTTTTACGGAAACGTCCATAACTCCTTCGTTATTGATCCGTTTTACCCGATTCCTTTTCCTACGCGTCCGTAATTTAATCCTCCATCTTATGAGGTTAAAATCCGACATTCGACTTAACAAATTTTAAGACTTCTAAGTCTTCGGCTTATTTCCCCTTTTTGCCAATTTTGACCCGTTTGTGATTTCACCATCAAACATGTTTATTTGGCCCTTATGTCACATATACTTCTTCGACTTAATGTTGCCTATCATATTAGATTTTTAATCGTCGGTTTAATTACTCAAATTAAACCCATTTTCACTCGGATGTTTATTTTGACCCGTTAAGGGTATTTAAGCATTTTCGAGCCTAAAAACGCTTTCGATTTCTTCTAGTATTCCATCACCACATTTCTTACCCTATAATACCCCACCTCGGCTGCATTTAAGGTGAGTTTATTATGGTGATCTTATATAACCCAAATTTTACCTCTAAAATCAATATTTTACGGCAAAACTCAATAGTGCCGTTTGACTAAAAACAATACCCCCTTCAACTTCTATACTTATTCTAAGTATTTATCTTATCGCAAAACTCGTTTCCAAACAACCTTTAAAGGTTGTTTGTTCAATTTAGCCTACAAGGGCATTTTGGTCGATTTTGGTCCTTCTTTTACAATGAAGGGCTATCACTAATTATTCGACCAAATTAGTATTTTTACATACATCATAAATAAGCGTACCTGACTCGGGTCAACAAATAGACCCGATCTTAATACCTTGCTTTATATTCGCTAATTAAGATCGGTGCGAATATCCATTGGATATCTATTCCTGTAAGCATATGACTCGACAAAAGAATCATTAGTCTATATAGTCAAAAGGTGTTATCTACACCTTTTAACCCGTCTGGCCGAATTGACCATTTATCTTTGATTTTCTTGTTCCGTTCGATTACACGACGGAACATCATGTTTCAATTGTTTAGACACCTCATTCATAATTTATATGATAAGAAAACATTCCACAATTTAAGACTAGTGTAAGTTACACTTACCTTGCATCCGAATTACGTTTTCCGCCATTCTTGCTTCGTTTGACCCGCTTCTTTTCCCAAGCCTCCGTCTAGTTTGTCAAGAGTCAAACTAACATCATAATTCGTAAGATGGTTAGATTAGTCATCACTACTATGACTATTTCATCTTACGGACTTTATGTCGAAACTTCTATTTGACTTCATCATAGGTTAGTTCGACTTTATAAAGTCGACTACCTTTGATCATATAATGTGCGCGACTAAGGCAAATAAATATTATGATTACAACCCGTTTTATCTCATATCTCATGTAATCAGTCAAGCTTGCCAATTACGCATTTCGCTTGGATTTCAACACTTTACTTCTCTTTTAGGCATTTTAACAAACACCTAACGGGCATAATTCTACATGTTTACTAACTAGTTCATAACTAGCTATTTTACCAAGATTTACATCAAGAATCAAATCTCTATGTCAAGTGTTTATAAACAACATCTAGGTCTTGCATCCTATCTTTCAAATTTCACAATTAAACACCCAAATTCAAGTGTTCATCATTTTATCATGAAAACCCACTTAACATATATATGGGAAATCATCAAATCATTCAAATCTTAACATCATATGTATGCATTTCACTTAGGGTTTAGTTCCTAAGCATGTCTACATCACTAATTTAGCCATAGCTCCTCTAATCCATACATAGATCGCATCATGCAAGATTAACTATTTTTCACAACTTCATGAATGTTAGAAATTCGACATACCTTACGATCCCCTTGACTTGGTGATCGTTTATTCATGTTTGATTGTGAATTTGAACTTCATTTTGACCTTCAATTTGATGATTATGTTAGATGTTAGGGTTTGGCTCCTTGGAGCTCCCCTGAACTCGATCCAGAACACACACTTGTGTGTGTGTTTTATTTTGTTATTAGTAAACAATCTTTCAAGTTATCCTACTTTAGCCCCTCGTGTTTGGTTAGTTATTAATTAGGTCACAACCTAATTATTTTCAACAATATTCTCACTTATTAACTAGGTTTAATATTCCTAGTTAACTTAGCGGGTTCGGGAATATTTGTGACTAAGTTTATTTTAGGTCCCGTTAACTCGGGCCTTTTATCCATCTTATTCCCTTAAAAGCTTTTATTCACTTCTTATTTAATATTAGGATTAATTATTTAAATTCTAATATTTACCGGGTAAGTTTTACCACTAACGGTATTTTACCCATCTCTTAGTGCTAATGTGGTTTGATCACCAACCCCATTTTCGGGGTGTTACAAGTCTACCCCCCTTAAAGAGGTTTCGTCCTCGAAACCTGGCTTACATAGTTCATTGAGTTCTAAACTCAATGCGTTTGACTTGAGTAATCTCTTAAGCATTACTCATACTTTAACCAAGTGTTAGTATTACCAGAAAAATTATGGTAACAGGACCTCTACGTACCTCATACGACATAATGTGGCTTGAAATAACGTAATTCCGTTATTTCCACTAGTTTAGTTACTTAGCGCTATTCATCACTTCCATATATTATCGAATTCTTTATGGATCCGTTACTTTGACCCATTTAAAGGTCTTTAGTGAAATTTTTCACTTTTAGCAACAATTTCTTTTGTTTTAAAATTCATTTATTCGGTTCAGTTATACCGAATCCACCGCTTACAAGCAACCAAATTGCTTAAAGGACCTCAACCGGTCTCACTAACTAGACTTATTAGTCCAGTTACTTTTTACCCTTATTATTTGCTATGGTTTACCTTATAAGGTAACCATTTAAAAACTCGTTATCTTTTAGTTAAAAGTTTTTATGTATACTGACGCGTACGTCTTTCATGTGTAAGGCCTCGCGGGCCGTTACTTACTGCTTATAACCCTTAATCTTTATTGACTGAGTTGTAACTTGACCACTCAGTCTCGTTAGTCTTTTAACAGGTTTATCACGCACTTGTCTTATATTAACAAGCGTTTTGTATTCTTCATGACATTTTCTTAACTTTGAATAGTTTTGCGGCTAGCCTAATTTGACGCCGTCACTTCATACCCCGTCACACGGGTATACTAATTTGCCATCTCCGGCCTCATGTGTGTCTAAGATTTTCTAAACCATCTCTTACTACTTATGTTTGTTAAAACATTGCTTTTAACTAAAAACTAAATTTTTAGTTTACATTTTCTCCTTGTCTTATATATATATATTTTTTTTTCTCTCATGTCTAGGAATTTCCGTTTTGAGTTTTATTCCTGACCGTTATTATTTTACACGGAGAATTGTAACCAGTTCCCCTTGCTTTACAATATTGACCCGTAGGTTTCTTCACTTAGCCTTATGGGCTATTTTTTATTAGACATTCACCTCTTTAAGGCGAAGTCCTTATAACTTCTTTCTAATCATGACCCGTGGGTCGTTTTGGTCCCGTAGACCTTTTGTTCTAATTAATACCTCGTAGGTTATGATGATCCCGTAGATCATCTTTTATTCGAGTCTTCCTTCAAATGTGTATACATTTATATACGCATACGGCGTTAAGGCACCATGTTTTTGCTTAACATCATTTATTATCGTTTTGATATTATCTTTGACCTTGACCGTAGTCTAAGGCTACATTCGTTTCTTTTCGGGCACATTTTCCGACTTTATGATTTCTCACGTCACTTATGCGTCGTTTTATCTTATACTCACCATTATCCAGTTTACATACATTCGTGTTTGATTATGTCCCATTGCCGGGCTCATTATTCTCTTGCATTTAACACTACCTTTATCTGGCTAGTGCTCATTTGTGCCATTCGGCGTTATATTGTATTCAACATGTTTGACCTATTAATGTGAAATCCATCACTTATAACAATCAACTTTATTCTTTATTTGACCCATTCGACTTCGAATAGTTGAACATATTTACTCACAATTTCTATATACGAGATTTTATAGTCATAACTCGTAATCCACGTTACTTTGATCTTTCAACCCGCGTTCACGTCTCTAGGTTTACGCATGTGTTTAATTCTTACCCATCCACCGGGTGTTTTACCGAAATTGTTATTATTGCAACCCTCCCGGTATGCATTAAGACCTCGCTTCGGTTTTTATATTCTGACTTTATCTTTAAGTTCGACATTTTACAAAAAAAAATGACCCGTTAAGAAACATATTTGCATTTTTCCGGGTTCGAGTGTAAGTACACCCCTCCCAATGCATATCTAACTCATCTTACATGTTTACATTCTCCGGGTTCGAGTGTAAGTATCACTCCCTCCCAATATTTGTCTAAATCGTTTTACATGCTTGATGTTCTCTGGGTTCGAGTGTAAGTACACTCCCTCCCAATACTTGATGTTTTCTGGGTTCGAGTGTAAGTACACTCCCTCCCAATACTTGATGTTTTCTGGGTTCGAGTGTAAGTACACTCCCTCCCAATACTTGATGTTTTCTGGGTTCGAGTGTAAGTACACTCCCTCCCAATACTTGATGTTTTCTGGGTTCGAGTGTAAGTACACTCCCTCCCAATACTTGTCTAAATCATTTTACATGCTTGTTTGTCCCTTCACTCGGGCTCATTATCCTAATGTAATACGCTCCCGTCACTTGGTTGTGCGTTTACATTATTATCAAATATTTTGCTTATCTGATTCATTTGGGTACTTTTTAATTAGTCCCATTCACCCTGCCCTTACTACATCGGATGTAAACGTGTCCGCCATAAGAAGTTCATGGTATCATATGCCGCTACTTACTTGGCCAGAGTAAGCGATTAACACATGACACGCATGACCTTTTTACAGTTTTCACATCACGCCCTATGTAAGTAATACCTCTATCTGTTTTTCTTGGAAACAATATCCCGGATAGGTTTTCTATTCAGGTCTTTCCAAGTTTTCAATCTACATATGCAACTTTCAATTTCTACTTATTTGTTGCATATTACTATTTGTGCGATTATTTAAAATGTGCACCTGGTAATGTTTGCCCCGACGGGCTATCCTTGCCATTAACCTTGTTCACGGTCTTTACGCGATTTAGTCCTCGGTGAGCATGCTCCTCTTGTCATACTTCGGATCGTTCCATCATCGTATCCACAATTCGTTTGACTCTCGTCGTCTTCAACGCGAATGTCCTTTAATTAAAACATTCACAAGAGTTAGTAATATCAACTTTAATAATCGCCCGTATTATAATACGAGGCTTTTTCTACTATACGCGTCAACGCACGTATTTTCGTCAACTATATCAATCATTTTAATTGGGGTAACGTGTATCACACGATAACCCTATGTGTTGTTCACAACATTTCAACACATACCAAACCATTAATATAGATGTACTTACCGGATTTGCGATCAAGCCTCGAACCGAACACACCTTACTCTTTAACCATGAGCTCTGATTACCAACTTGTAACACTCTAGTTATTATTTTAAAGGTTTTCGTATAAATTACGAATACCGACATGTATTAAGTGTTAAGTATCATTAGGAAATTCCGAGTAAATTAAAAACTTTTACAAATCATAAGTCATTTGACATAACGTGATCAGATTCATCGTTTAAAAATTAATGACGATGCAAAGTGCGGAAGCGTGAATCTTTATAGTGTTCGGTTCTTCGATGATGCTTGATCGTCTTCCGGCATCCAAAATGTACCTACATTTCATAAACATGAAATGCTTTAGTCATACGGGACTTAAAACGCGTCTAAACGAGTTCGAGATTAATTTGATAGCAAAACAAAGTTTTCACCCTGACCTCCACCGTAAATTACGGTGGCACCGTAATTTACGGTGGCCACTGGTAGTCCAGGCCCCCACCATAAACCAGGAGGGAACCACCGTAACATTTTTCAATTCCACCGTAAATTACGGTGGACACCGTAATTTACGGTGGCCCCTGCATCAGCAGGTCTGCAGCTAAATTCAGCTATGCCAGTTTTTACGGAAACGGCCATAACTCCTTCGTTATTGATCCGTTTTACCCGATTCCTTTTCCTACGCGTCCGTAATTTAATCCTCCATCTTATGAGGTTAAAATCCGACATTCGACTTAACAAATTTTAAGACTTCTAAGTCTTCGGCTTATTTCCCCTTTTTGCCAATTTTGACCCGTTTGTGATTTCACCATCAAACATGTTTATTTGGCCCTTATGTCACATATACTTCTTCGACTTAATGTTGCCTATCATATTAGATTTTTAATCGCCGGTTTAATTACTCAAATTAAACCCATTTTCACTCGGATGTTTATTTTGACCCGTTAAGGGTATTTAAGCATTTTCGAGCCTAAAAACGCTTTCGATTTCTTCTAGTATTCCATCACCACATTTCTTACCCTATAATACCCCACCTCGGCTGCATTTAAGGTGAGTTTATTATGGTGATCTTATATAACCCAAATTTTACCTCTAAAATCAATATTTTACGGCAAAACTCAATAGTGTCGTTTGACTAAAAACAATACCCCCCTTCAACTTCTATACTTATTCTAAGTATTTATCTTATCGCAAAACTCGTTTCCAAACAACCTTTAAAGGTTGTTTGTTCAATTTAGCCTACAAGGGCATTTTGGTCGATTTTGGTCCTTCTTTTACAATGAAGGGCTATCACTAATTATTCGACCAAATTAGTATTTTTACATACATCATAAATAAGCGTACCTGACTCGGGTCAACAAATAGACCCGATCTTAATACCTTGCTTTATATTCGCTAATTAAGATCGGTGCGAATATCCATTGGATATCTATTCCTGTAAGCATATGACTCGACAAAAGAATCATTAGTCTATATAGTCAAAAGGTGTTATCTACACCTTTTAACCCGTCTGGCCGAATTGACCATTTATCTTTGATTTTCTTGTTCCGTTCGATTACACGACGGAACATCATGTTTCAATTGTTTAGACACCTCATTCATAATTTATATGATAAGAAAACATTCCACAATTTAAGACTAGTGTAAGTTACACTTACCTTGCATCCGAATTACGTTTTCCGCCATTCTTGCTTCGTTTGACCCGCTTCTTTTCCCAAGCCTCCGTCTAGTTTGTCAAGAGTCAAACTAACATCATAATTCGTAAGATGGTTAGATTAGTCATCACTACTATGACTATTTCATCTTACGGACTTTATGTCGAAACTTCTATTTGACTTCATCATAGGTTAGTTCGACTTTATAAAGTCGACTACCTTTGATCATATAATGTGCGCGACTAAGGCAAATAAATATTATGATTACAACCCGTTTTATCTCATATCTCATGTAATCAGTCAAGCTTGCCAATTACGCATTTCGCTTGGATTTCAACACTTTACTTCTCTTTTAGGCATTTTAACAAACACCTAACGGGCATAATTCTACATGTTTACTAACTAGTTCATAACTAGCTATTTTACCAAGATTTACATCAAGAATCAAATCTCTATGTCAAGTGTTTATAAACAACATCTAGGTCTTGCATCCTATCTTTCAAATTTCACAATTAAACACCCAAATTCAAGTGTTCATCATTTTATCATGAAAACCCACTTAACATATATATGGGAAATCATCAAATCATTCAAATCTTAACATCATATGTATGCATTTCACTTAGGGTTTAGTTCCTAAGCATGTCTACATCACTAATTTAGCCATAGCTCCTCTAATCCATACATAGATCGCATCATGCAAGATTAACTATTTTTCACAACTTCATGAATGTTAGAAATTCGACATACCTTACGATCCCCTTGACTTGGTGATCGTTTATTCATGTTTGATTGTGAATTTGAACTTCATTTTGACCTTCAATTTGATGATTATGTTAGATGTTAGGGTTTGGCTCCTTGGAGCTCCCCTGAACTCGATCCAGAACACACACTTGTGTGTGTGTTTTATTTTGTTATTAGTAAACAATCTTTCAAGTTATCCTACTTTAGCCCCTCGTGTTTGGTTAGTTATTAATTAGGTCACAACCTAATTATTTTCAACAATATTCTCACTTATTAACTAGGTTTAATATTCCTAGTTAACTTAGCGGGTTCGGGAATATTTGTGACTAAGTTTATTTTAGGTCCCGTTAACTCGGGCCTTTTATCCATCTTATTCCCTTAAAAGCTTTTATTCACTTCCTATTTAATATTAGGATTAATTATTTAAATTCTAATATTTACCGGGTAAGTTTTACCACTAACGGTATTTTACCCATCTCTTAGTGCTAATGTGGTTTGATCACCAACCCCATTTTCGGGGTGTTACAAAAACCTATCACTTATGTGACGCATACGTGACACTGATGTGACGTGAATCGTGATAAACCCCCTAGGGCTTTATACCACACCACCTGCTTAAGAGGGTGTCCGGATTTAGTTGAACTCGCGTATGCCCGCACGTCCTGCGGACACGAATGCAGCTCCGAAAACTCGGGCTCGCGTGAGGCAGTGTTTGCACTCGAGACTTATAACTGGTTTTAATTCTCTGCAATGATGGCCATAATTCATTATGATTTTAATTCTCTGCAATGATGGCCATAATTCTTTTCTTAGGCAAGTGTTCAGGTCCGGCAGTGCGCGGTGCTGCTTCGAACCGGCGTACCCTGGGAATAGACGACGAATCTGTTTAAGGGAATTGTGTCAAACACAAGCCCGGTTCACTCGTTTATTATTTCTGTATTTTATTACCTTCTGTTTCTGATTAATTTTGCAGTTCTGATCAGTACCAGTTTTCTAACACATTTAAACCTAAACTCGTTACCCGATCTAACCCCCATGTTTTGCTAGGCTTGCTCATAATTGTTCTTGGTTTGTTCCTTTAAAAAACACTTATTTTGTGCAACTTGTGTTTTTTAACCAATCAAACAGTTTCACTAAAGAAACCATAATAATATGCAACTCAATTACTGGGGACATAATGGATTGCGCTAGTTTCCCAACACAACTTAGAAGGAGTGACGTGGGCTAGCGCCCCTCGCCACATCGCCCTTATGGCACCCCAAACACTCCCCAGCAATCAAAATCACTCATTTTATGATTTTCTTTTTTATATATTGTTTTATAGGGGGCTTTAAAAAGAGTCGTTATCCCAAACGTCTAAATTAACGATAAAACCTATCACTTATGTGGCGCATACGCGACACTGATGTGACGTGAATCGTGATAAACAACCTTGGGGCTTTATCCCACACTACCTGCCTAAGAGGGTGTCCGGGTTAACTAATCTACGCAACTTCTTAGTTAATGTTTTTATTATAAAAAAAATGCAATAAGCTCCTTTAAGAGTTGCATGAAACCAAAAGCTTTATGCTTTAAATAAACTGTTTTTTATAATATGCTTAATTGTCATTTTTTCCTTTTTTTGTAATTCAATTTACCATCAACCAAACATTAGTAGAGGAAGCATACTTTGATAACACAGGCTCAACATTTTCAGTTGTCTTACTTCAAGGGAAAATCACAAAATAAACCTTTTGACCAGTATACTTTAAAAAAATAATATTTGACTATTTCTTTACAAAAATAATCCTTTAATCCTTGCGCCAAGGCCGTTTGAAAAAAATAAACAAATTAAACTTACATAAACACCACTTTACTTTCAAGCTTTTATTTCTCCAATCCCCAGAAAATTAGTCATAAAATATCTTTAAAAAAATCGAAATGTTTAAAATTTAAGTTTTAAATATAAAAATACTAGATTAGAGCCCGCGTATACACGCGGTTTAACAAATGAATTTCTTTGAATTTGTTCTGATTAAATAAAAATAAAATGAAAATTTATTCAATATTACAAATAAACTTAATATATTGTTAGTTCATATTACATTGAAATACAAATATCACATTAACTGATCACTGCAATCAAAATAAAATAAACAAAAAAAACATATTACAAAAAAAAAAAAAAATACATTAGCCTTACATATATTGCTTCTGCTGTGTAGGATTTCTAAATAGAGCTCCACATTCCTTGCGGTTATTCATATTCCTCCATTTTTACTCCTTTTCTTCAAAAGTTTTCTAAATAAACCCAACATTATAAGTTTGTAAATCCAATAATTATATTTGTAATGATATAAAAAAAGGAATCCAAAGGAAAGAGGTTATAGCTTATACATACCTAGACGGACCAAAGGATCCAGCCATAACCCTATCAATAATCGCTTTCCATTCCATCGGTTTCCAGCACCCCAACTTCAACATTCTCCGCGTTTGCTCATCTGAAAGTTTCCCCGTAAACTTTTGTCCATCACAAACAATACACACCTCCATCGGCAGGTAGCACACCTGCCTTTTTTTTGGCAAAAAAACCGAACCGGTTTTTTAACCGGTTTTAACTGATAGGAAGCCTAACTGGTACGAAACAGTTCAGTTCGGTTATAACCGGTTCTGACCAAATAAGAACCGGTCAATAAACGCCAGTTCGGGTTAAGCCCAAACCGGTTTAAAAAAAAACAGTTAAAAAAACATAAACTGGTTTTTTTCCGGTTTCGGTCTGGAAACCGCTTATTTGTATACGTCTGCATACAAATGAATGAATGATGCATATAGGACAAATGCCAAAAGAAGGTCTATGATCAAGCCATTGCCCATGACTTCATGAGTTGTGGACCGGCCCAAAAGAATGATATTTGGTAATTGGTATGTCAATCAGTCAATGGTTTCTATTTTCTATGTATTAAGACCCAATTTTTTTTGTTTTTATTTTTTGTTTTGTTTTGACATTGCCATGCCTCATATAAGAAGAGTATTGTGTGGCTGACCATCAATTCACTACAACTACAACTTTGTGTTTTTTATTTAGAAAATTTGAAAGATAAGAAAGAAGATCGATATTTTGTACATGATTTAAATCATATGTTATAAAACTCTTTTTTTTTATAAAATTACAAATCATCAAAATATTTATAATTTTCTAGATTTATGGCATACATAATTTTGTTTGCAACGTGGAGTAATATATATACCTGGCTCTTCTGTTTTGGAACCAAACTTCAACTTGCCGGGGCCTACCAATTTTATTCTCTCTTCGTCTCCGACAGAGAAAATGTGGATATGTCCATGAGACTATTAACCCTACTATAAAAACACAAATTCACACACTAACAAAGTTCAAACAATAAACAATAATAGATAAAGACAATTAATTATGTGTAAAATTCTATTATTGAATGCTATTCTGATAACTTGTTATGCGATCCCCTGCAAAGCTGGAACTGCCTTGAGTTTCTTTTTTATTCATCTGAAGCAGCCCATTATGAGCCCACAAGGATTTATTGCAAAGGTCAAAAGATTAAGCCCAATTACTAATAATTTGGGGATATGAAAACAATAAAATTCTTACCAAGAACTTCTCTGATTACTTTGATATCTAACTGAAAACCATCTCCAAGCATCTGAAGCAAGAACATCTCGATATCACTGTTCATAGTTTCAGTCGGTGCCTTAGCGACATATCACTTGCTTTATTTAGATCATCCCGCTTGGCAGTACGCGGACGCCATGTCATCGGGAGATATCATTGAACCGAAAGCTTCTATCAAAAAGCCTACTGCCTACATGAAGTAAAAATAAATTAGGTCTACAAATTATCTCATATTATAGAAACACACGTTTTTATTTCTCAATTTCTTGTATGATGATGAATTTATTGTATTTTTTTAAGTATTATATACTAAGCCAATCATGTTTCATGTGTAATATTACTCTTTTCATGACAAGAAAACTACATTCAATTTGCGTATACTTTTCTTTAAATTGTATATTTCACAGACTAAATATGCATAATAGTCAAAATAGGCATCATTTGTATCTCAACTAATGTACACACACAGTTAATAAAAACTACGATTTAAAGGTTACCAGAGCTAGTCACAAAAGGCACCAACCTTTTATAATCCTTTCTTCTTCCAAGGGCACAATTATCGAGCACCCGACCGAGGATCAATCGCGTGTTCTGCAAAGCCAACTCTCTGGGCGAAACACCCGTCTCAGATGGGCTAGGTTGTGCAGTCAGCATAGACCCTGGCCCGAACCCCAACCCCATGGCCTGTTGTAGCGGTCCACTGCGAGCCTTGAAAGATGATGGAGGAAACAGCACCTTATCTTCTGTCCCACTGAGACCGTAATCGAAATTAATAGTTGAGATGAAAAGGGATGATACGATTGAGGATTTTGAAATTAGGGTTTCATAGAAAATGAGAAAGGAAAGAGGATATGATGGGAAAAAAAGGCGTGGGTACGGGTTATAAGAGATTATATAGGATCCAGAAGTTTGTTCATGGGTCAGGAGTTATACCCGTATCCACTACCCATTTAATCAAAGGAGCCCTCTTTGAGTGACATGTGTCCCAAACTTGGTTTCTTTTATTATATTAGATAGATAGATTCATCATATTTCTAATCTTTTGGATGATGGAAAACGATTGGGGTGCGAAACATCTTTTGAAATCTATTTATTATATTAAAATAGATTCATCATATTTTCAATTATGCGTTTATGTTTAAATTATTATTTCTATTTTATTTTCTAGTTGTTTAAATAGTTTAATTACAATTAATTTTAAATAATAATATTATCCATTCTCTAAATTATAAAACTAAAACAATAAACGAACAAAAAATCATCCTGCATGTAAAATTACATATTCTAGAATACTCAAATCCAGTAAACTCTACCAAATCAAATGTAAAGAATAAAACACAGATGGAATCAATAATCTAATCAACTGTGATCAATTATTATTTGCGAAAATGGAAACACAAGAACACGATATTGTGTTTATGAAAATTAATTAAAACCCTAAGACATTATACAAAAAACACTATATATGCAAAATAAAAAAAAAGAATTAGGAGAAAATAGATCAAAACCCTAATTTAATAACTCCTAAGAAAACTGATCCCAGATTCAATTTCAAATTGTCTTCATAGTATAACCCATCCAACGTGATCAAGCATATAAAGAAACATAGTAATACAAATGTAAACACAATCATCTGTTCTTGGAGCAGAAGCTACCAATTGCAAGTTTTTGATTCAGACACATAAAACGATGTTCAGATCCAGTAATTTTACCGAAAAAAGACGGAAATTGAAACTATATTATCATATACACATAAAACGATGTTCAGATCCAGTAATTTCACCGAATAAAGACGGATCTAGAACGCAAGCAGTCCGATCAACAACAGAATGACACACACCAAGGGTAAATCAGTAACAAACTCACTCATCATACCTTCATCACTCTCATCGGAGAGAAGAAATTCAACCGGAGATCTGAGATCTGTTCATATTATCATCATATTCACATCAGATTTGCATCGATTTCCAGTCCAGCAAGTCCGCTGAAAGCAATCAACAATAGATAGTGAAGATTTCGGGGCGTTGTTTGCAGCTTTACCCATATGTGGTTGCGGTGACGGTGGCGATGCGTATAGACGGTGGTTACTAGTAAGAGTGTTGCCAAAGGTTTTATTAGGGCAAAGATGAGAAGGGAATGAGGATATGATGGGAAAAGAAAGGCGTGGTTACGGGTTATAAGAGGATCCGAAAGTTGGTCATGGGTCAGGAATTATACCCGTATCAAGTACCCATTTAACCAAAGGCCCTCTATGAGTGACATGTGTCCCAAACTTGGTTTCTTTTATTATAGAGTATAGATATTTTTTATGATATTAAGGGGTTAAAATAAATTAGCCGTTCAAAAAAAATGTTTCTTGTTTCTTAACTCCTATTTGTTCTTTAAGTTTTAAATATAAAAATTTGTATTTTTTATTATAACAACATTCTTTCCCCTAGTTGCAAGTCACTTTAGTTAAGAAACATAATTAGATGGACAACAAAAGTAGGACGAAGGAAGTATCAAATGAGAAGGAAACAATTAAAAATCGATATAACATGAAAGAATTTAGGATGCTCATGAATCCTGTTGTGCTTTATTTAACTTCTTTAAATATAACTTTATTCCTGTTCACAAGGCTTGATTTTGAAAATAAAAGCAAATGTACAAATAATAAAGTAGATTCGCTTGATTTCATGGATTTCACTCCAAGAATAATATCATAGGCTTCCTTTTCCCTTTTCGTTGCTATAAGTAACATACGAGTCTAGCACTATATCTTCATCCTAAAAATATTCAATAATAAAAACAATGATGAAGGTGCTTGAGCACAATTATCCGTTGAAGCTCATTGATTTGCAGCAGGTGAAGAATGAAGATGTAGAGGAATCTGAAGAGGAGGATGAGGAGAAGGATTTGGTTCCACAAGATGAGTTTTCATGTATTTGTAAGCGGTGCGACGAAGTTATCAACGAGTATTATAGGTACTACTATAAATGCACAAATGATTTATGTGATTTCTCTCTTCATAAATTCTGTGCTGAGGTCCCAACAACATTAGAACACACATCACACCCACATCGCCTTACCCTCTATAAATATATCGACTTCGAGTGGAGATGTTTGTATTGTCAAAGACAACACAAGGTAGGTGAGGTAGGCTATTTATGTTCTGATTGTGGTTGGTGGAAAGTTAATATTGATGTAAATTGTGTTGTGGAAGTAGAGAAAAGGAGGATCTACCACCCTAGCCATCCACACCCACTGGTGTCTCCAATCCCTAGCCCCATTTTATGTTTGTGTCAGGCTTGTGGGAAAACACATAAAGGCATCTTCTTTCTATGTACCACATGTCCTTACTTCACCATACACGCAGATTGTATCTTCCTACCAAAAAGTTTGTTAATTCAACAAACTACAAATGGCATTTTCCGCCATACCCATCCACTCACCCTTTCATACTCCTTCCCAGAAGCAGAGCAAAGAGCTAAATATTTTCCTAACTGTAGAGTATGCAATCGCTCGTTTGATCCCTATATGGAGAATCTTTGGATTTACAAATGCGAGAAATGTATTTACTATGTCCATCTAGATTGTGCAACATCAGCATCAAGAAGAGAGCCATTTATGTCCATTTTGTCTATTGGTAAATCTTTACATATAGTAATATTTATTCCATTTGATGATAAGTTATAATTATATCTATTTGAGAAATAATAACCATGTTATTCCATTTTCAATACTGCAGGCGGAGGTCAAAGCATTAAAAATTTTAAAGATGTCGACTATCCTAATCTTCTGCGTCTACCATTTCCTGATCAAACTTACAGCTTACCGAAACATTTATTTTTCAAAGCTCCTGGACCCACCACTTATGTTACTGCTGAGGTAAGCCTACAACATTTCAATCATGAGCATGAATTAATTTTAGTTGACACAGAAAGCATTGGGTCAACATCCAATGAATCGATCATGTGTCATAACCCGATGAAAAAGATAGAACTCTTATGCAACGCATGTGTAAGACCAATCACAGAGACGCCGTTCTACAAGTGCAACGCTAGTGAAGATGAGAGATGCAACTTTGCTCTTCATGAGTGGTGTACTCGGTTGCCAACCAAACTAGACAACCACCCAGGTCACCCACAACATACCCTCTTTCTAATGTCAAATGCACCACATGGGTTTTTCAACATATATGATTGCGGAGTTTGTTGCCTACCTTGCAATGGCTATGCTTATGGTTGTGTCAGATGTAGATTTTACATTGATGTTAACTGTGGGCTTATGCCAGAAAAAATCACACATGAATCTCACCCAAATCATCTTCTTTCAATAGTCGATAAGAGTCTGGGCAACGAATGTCTTGTGTGTTCTAATCAGGTGCGTTATAGACTGAGTTTTGGTTGCAGCACTTGTAATGTACAAATACATCCAGCGTGTGCTTTGCTGTTGCCTAGGACAATTAGGCACCCGTATGACAAACATCCAATGCACTTGAGTTACCTTCCAATTGAAAACCACAAAAGTGAATACTTTTGTGAAATTTGTGAGGAGGGATTGAATCCTCATAAGGGTTTCTATCATTGCGATATGTGTAGTCAATCAGTGCATACTGATTGTGCTCCTTTAATACTTCAAAGTGAAACAGAGACCCATTCTAACTATCATTACTCATACATAAGCAAAGTCTATTCGTTTTCAAATGTGAAGTTTGGGAGCATCCATAAGACTGCCAATCACCCACATCCTCTATTGTTAGCCCCAGGGATTGCGAATGATGGTAAATGCAGCGTGTGTTCTTCAAGATTACGCTACATGATAATACTTAGGTGTCTTGAGTGCCCTTTTGCAATTCATGAACGTTGTTTCAAACGCTTGAACAAGTCATGAAGGTGTTGGTTTCATCTTCCACATGCTTTGAAAACACAAGACAGGCAGCCTATCTTATCTCCATTTCCAGTTACCAGTTGAATAAGGAGTCAATAGATTCTATGATATGATATGTAAATGTCACTACTCTTTCTTGTTTTTTTTTTCGTGTGAAGTGATGCAATAAAATGTATTCGTGTGTTCATTCTTGTTGTGATGCTTTTGTTCTTTTATTGTGGTTTAATATATAAAAAAAGTAGTGATAAGAAAATATAATAGAAACAATGAAAACATGACAATAAATATAAAAAAAGAATTAGAAAAAATTGCACGGATAGTCCCTGTGGTTTGCTCTGTTTACACCTATAGTCCCTAACTTTCTAAAATTACAGCTATAGTTCTCAACGTTTTCCCTCTCGTTTCTCGGACAGTCCCTAGCGTGGATGGAGGTAAGTTTTTGTTGCTAAGTGGGTGTGAAATAACTAAAATATACAAATAATCAAGTAGAAAATCACATAAACTAAGACTTGAAGAAAAATAAAAGGAATAACATTTACTCATGTTTGATGTCTTTGATTAAAATTGCTCCCCAACCTCTTGGATCAGACTCACTTCAGCTCGTGAGTCGTAAAAAATATTAGGCGTTGCCACTTCTAACTTTTCTTCTGTCGGTTCAAGCGGCCCTTTTTTATAATTTAGGTTAAAGATTTGAAATTAAAATAAATAATAGGACATGAGCATTGAATTGGTTATTGGGTTATTGCGTTCTTGGGTTAAAAACTTAAACACAAGACATGGATTAAAAACTTATATATTAAGGTAAAACATTAATATAGTTAATTTTTTAAATATATGTAGTTTTCATTCCAATGGGGTCAGCTTGTTTTTTAATAAAATCATTGGGTTCAATCGTAGTAAAAAAAAAAAAGCCACTTGAATCGTTCAAAATTTTCTATTACACCTATATAATACGCGAAACACGTTGGTGTTGTGTGAACCCGTTATATTCTATGTCCATCATTCGATCCGGTTATAATTGTGCTTCCGGCATCCTTCAATCGGGCCATATCTACTCATGAGGTAACACCGTTTGTAAGTATTGTTTCGTGGGTGGTTAACTAGCATATGAAACGAGGAGTATGAACGTAAGCGTTATTGTTCTTGATTTCTACCCAGGATCAAATGGTTGGTTAGCAGCTTCACAACCCAAGATCTTTTTTTAACGGTAAATTATCTACATCAACTCATCGCACTTCCATATTGGAAGCTCGGTCTCACTAAGGCTAGACGGTCGTCCATTACAACAGAGTCTACGCTGGCACAGAGGGTGACACGACGTTCAACCGAAGAAAACCCCACAAAAACCTCCCAGCCAGTTGAGTGCCCCCATCCAAAATGCAATGGATAGGACTCGAACCCGTATCTCAAGGGAAAACCAGGATGCCTCAACCATGTTACCATGGCATCATTGGCTCATAATCCATGCTCTATTTCTATTTTTTTTTTCTATCCATGTGATGCTTAGGCCTAGCTCTACATGGGGCAACAAGTCCAGACTCTTGTTTTTTAACTGTAGATTTGAATTTGTTAACCTCATCTTGTCGAACTAGGAGTAAATCGAGTGTTTTACCGTTTAAGAGCACATACATAACCAGTTTCATTATAAATCTCCAGTACCGTCCATATGGAGCAAACATGAAATTTCTTGACCCGTACCAATTCTGGGTCGATCCAAGTAAGAAGCTTCATATGTTCTAAGGAATTCTTTCGCCATTTCAGGTGAAGAAACAGCAAGACAAGGTACTGACCCAAGATGGAACCTGAAAACCGGTCCATATCGAGTTGAGAGGCGGTGTAAACTGACCCAAGACAAGGTACTGACCCAAGACAAGATATTAACAGACAATGAACTGTTGATAGTTTTATATAAGATGCTGATTAGCCATAACAGAACACCTTTTTAAAACAATAGGAATCGTTTATATAGGCATAAACTGGACGAAAATTAAGATCGACCAGCATTTAAGAAATTTATTACTCAAATCAATACTTTTAATCATTGTCAGTACAAAATAAAGGCCTATGGATACAAGAAATATCATCATCAGCAGTTATCTAAACCAAAAGCAAAAGCAAAACTAAACCTTTTAAGAAAAAAAGGGAACCAATTAGCAAACTACTAATAAGCCCAATCATCAGCAGATGATCAATCATACACACCTAACTGAATCATCCATCTTCATCCTGCTCAACAAGAGTTGAACTTTGCACCCCAACCCTTCTTTATCGCATCGACATTAACGTTTTGACCCGTTTCTCCCTCTCGGCCCGTTTAGCACTCGGAGTTCTCTTCAACCTATACAGTTCTTCCATCACTACTTTCTCAACGATTTCAATCGAGTTTAGGAGCCTCTTTTGTGGCGTCTGCAGCTCCGACTCTCCTTCACATTGATTAGCAACGGTGGTTAATATCAAAGGAACCCGTCCCAACACAGACTGTTTGAACATTTTCGATCCGACTTTAGGCTTTGGGGTCACAAACGAAAGATCACGCTCGAGCTGAGCATCAGATGGCGACGTATCTTGATCAGCAGGCTGATGATCCATCCGTATCGGTATCGGGCTTCCCAAAACGCGGCCCACACCATCTCCCATTCGCTCTCTTCTCCTCTCAATCGCCTGTTCGATAACCATATAAACCCAATCAGTCCCACATTTATAAACAAATCAAGAAACCTTATAAAAAGTTAAAAACAAGTTAGTTACAAAACCATACCCTAACAACATGAGTAATGTCTCCAAGAGGCGTACGCGGATACCAAGCCGGTAACACACCACGGGGCCCGGTTCGTCCGCCTCTACCTCGCCTGGAACTGTTACCAGACGGCGGCGTATTCTGACTCCGGCTACCGCGTCTGTAAACCGGCATTGGCGTCTCGAAAAGACCTCTTCCAGATACACCTCTAGTTCTAGTAGGTTGACCCGAACCACCACCACCACCGGTCAACGGCGTTGACCCCCACCTAAACGGAGTCAGATTAATACTCCCTTCGGTTTCATCATCCAGAAAGATTCCAATGCTTCCGATTGCTGTTCGACGACGATCGTACATCTCTGTAACTCCGTTGTTTGATCTTGTTAACCTATCTCTTGCTTCCGGCATCTTTAATCTTTTTATCTGCTAAATTAATAGAGCATAAATAATCAAACGAATCGATAAATATTATCGAAAACTCGATCTATACACAAACTGAATCTAGGTTTTTCATCTAACTAAAAGTTTGAAATAACCTAACAGAATACATTTCTCAATAATACAGATGATGAACTGGTGTTTACCTGAAACGGTGTCGTTTAGGTGGAGGCAACAATGGTGGAGAGTGTGTACTTTTGAAGAGGTTGAAGATGGACTGAAAAGGTGAATAAAGTTTTGGGAGAGGTGAAAATGGCGAATTTTGAAATGAAAATTTAGGCGGTTTTTATAAAAATGAAAATCAAAATTTGAAAAAAGTTGAATTTTGAGTTGATTTTTTAAATTGGGAAATTATTGGGGAATTATGTTTGACTAATTTTTGATTAGTGATGTTTCACTGGAATTTCAAATGTTTATGGAATTTGGCACTGGGCGGGATGTTTTTGATTTTGTGAAGTTACGATATTGCCCTTGGTGGTGGGAGCTTTGTTTGTGAATTGTGAATGACTGAATGGGGCTTTATTATTAATTCAAAAGTAGTATTTGGGTTTAGGGATGGAAAAAAAGCCGAAGCCTAACAGGTATACTTGAAACCCGAAACATACGGGTTGGGTATACCTGAAGCCCAATGGGTATAGGTCGGATACGGGCTTAAAAATAGAAAAAAATCGGGTATGAGTACGGGTATGGGATTTAGTGATACCCGCCCTATACCCGGCTCATTTACCCGAATAATACCCAAAAGTATGATATTATAGATTTACATATATGTAAACTTAGTACATGTACTTATTACCTTCTCTATAGTTATATGTGGATATGTATATGACAATTGTTTAGTGAAAATATAACTTATTTTTGAGCATGTATATTGGATATAGAAGTTATCACCCCTTTATTATGTGGATGTTTTATGCAATTAGGTGGTTCTGATACAATTACTTAATTAAGTAATCGTTTTAATTTAGTTTAGTATATGTGGTCTGAATATGATATGTAAGTTATTAATCATATTTTCATTTGTTATAGTCATTAAAAGAGTAAATTATATAAACATTAAAGTAAAAATTGCACATTTGTCACGGGTTTTTTAAGAAATTAATGGGTATACCCGATACCCGCGGGTATGCTCGATACCCGCGGGTATGCTCGATATCCGACGGGTAATTACCCGACGGATAATAGGCCGGGTATGGGACAAAGAATTACAACCGGGTACGGGCCTGGAATTACCAATACCCGGCCCATACCCAGCCTATTGCCATTCCTATTTGGGTTTAAAAAATGTTAAAGTGGTTAACCAATTAACCTTAACTAGCAATAAGAACCGCGCGCGTTACGGCGCGGGTACATCGTAAACGTCGAATGAATTAGTTCAAACATTATGTGATGCGTTAACCATATGAAAGCACGTGTTTCAACACATCTGACTGAACTCAATGTAACCTATATAAGCATTGTGATTAGATCAAAACATAAAGTAACTCGAATTTATACCGTTACCGTACAATAATAACGTATTATATGTGACTCGAGTCATACATAGAAAATGTAACGTGTATAACGGAAAAGCTGACACAAATAATCAAAAGAGATTAATTAGATCTTTTGAAAAAAAGGAAAAAAGAAACCACAATTTGACTCCAGTCGGTTCGAAACAAAATTTACAAAACATTCATAAAATTAACCACGAAAATATATTATATTTGACCTTGCTCGTTTCCCAAAAAAGTTTACGAAAAAACATACACCAACTCGAATTTATACCAAAATGCACATAAAAACATGCACGTAAAAATGTTTTTTTAAACGAAAACGTATTATATATGACCTGACTCGTTTCCATAAAAAGTTTATATCAAAACGTAGAGCAAATCGAATTTATACCGACACGTATATAAAAATATGCACGTAAAAAAATAATTTTTCTTAGACTAAATTGCATAAATCAACCTTTATGTTATACCTAAACTGCACTTTATACCTTTCACTATGAAATCGGCAAAAACCCAACCTTTATGTTAATGTTTTGTTACATTCTATAACTTTTTCAACTAACGTCGTCCGAAAACTCAGTTAAGTTACCTCACATACTTTGCATGTGAGGGCTTTTCAGTCATTTTACTTCTTTTTAAATTGGTTTTTAGTTAGAATTAGCGGTATACTTCAAATAAAGTATTAGTAAAAAAATTAATAGGTTAAATACGTTCGTAAAATCGTGCCAAGTAGCACTAATGTCACGCCAATGTCAGCGACCGCCAACATCAGAAAAGCTCGAAAAATAAAATTAAAAAAGTAAAAAATAACACTGAACGAAAAACCGACGTAAAAACGTTGAACCACGCACGCCCGTTGTGGCGTATTAATGCGAAGAAATTAGACATAAACGTAAAACACAGAAGATAATAACTAAGTCGATCAAGGACCCGCACGTTGCGACGAACTTGTCAAACGGAGAAAATACTGTCAAACGGGAAAAAACATACGAAAAACGTTAAACCCCACACGCACGTTGCGACATGTTGACTCGCAAAATTTAGAACGAAGCGTAAAACGAAAAACTTGCGAGAGATGAAAAGTATGAGAGACCAAATTGAAAATAAAAAAGTATTGGGGTTAAATCGCAAAAGATGAAAAACTTTGGATAAAAAGTTAAAAAGTCATTGGAATTAAAGTTTAAAGAATAAAACTTTTAGGTTAAAAGTGAAAATTGCTTTTTTTTTTTTTTTTTGAAAACCACCCTAAGCCATAAATACAACTTCTTTATACACAAAATGGTTGCAAATTTATAGTGTGGAAATTTACACAAAAATGTCATGCATACGTAAATAAGAGAAAAGTCTAGATTTCCTCTATTAGTAGAATTGTATAATAATAATAATAATAAGTATTGTAAACGAGATATTTGATTTTAATCAGATTTGTCCTTTATCTTTATACCATTTTTCAGGCGGTGTTCTTTTTAACGAATGTTGACAGGCGGTGTCATTTAATAGGTATTTTGTTGCAAGTTTAGTTCTTTACACTCAACTCAGTTAAAAACCCCTGTTATATAGAAGCACTTAATACAAGGCAGCTTTTGCAAGCCATAAGATTTGTACCCGAGCCCTTGTAAATCCTTGTACTCTGATACCGTTTCAATTAACATCAACTTGTAATCAGATAAAGTCGTAAGACAATAGAAATCAATCAACTTAGACGCATTATATGCTTTAATGAACTCTTTACCTTTTTGCTGTCACGTCTTATAAACCGCACTCTGTTTTTTAGCTTGTTTTAAATACATTTCTAATGTTTGTTTTTATGAGTTTGTAGCTTGTGTTTCTAGCAGAGTTGGAGGATAAGTATAACTACAGGAACCCATATGAAATATCATCTCACATTAATAATTTGGTAGTTTTTGAGATGGTGCTCCATGGCGTATGTTGCGGCATTTTCCTTGTGACAGGGCATTGGTTCATGTTCCAGCTTACATTCACCTTTGTTATATATAATACTATCTTGTAAGTTCATTTAGCTTATGATATATTGTTCTACATTCTTTCATTTTTGTGAGCATTCACGATTCTAATGTAGGATATCCCTTATAATAATTTCAACATTTTCCCTTTCACGTGCTAAGTTCTTCTTTTCTTGTATTATTGAAAATTCCCTATTATGTAGATGTGTATATATATTTTTTTAATTTTTTTTCTGTTTCAGATTCTTTAATGGACAACATAATATTGATGTAACTACGCATTTCGGATCCTTTAAGGCTAAAACGACGTATCAATTTGTTAAGCTTGCATTTTATTGGCCCCTCCTTGTTGTAGTAATCGACAGGTCAGACGTTTTCCATTACATAATCACAGTCCCTCCATACGTTATATTTTGACTTATGTAACACAAGTATCATTTTATCAAAACAACTCATTTCAAAAACTCAGTTTATTTAAATGACTGGTAACAAAAGTAACCTTGTAGATTGTATAATTGAAGCAGTACCGTGTTAAAGTTGACCTGATAAATACTCTAATCGTGCAGGATGGTTACATGGGCTTGGAGTACATAGATTCATGGATTATAAACATTAGTTGTAGCTCTTATGGGGCTGCGTGTGGTTCGAGGAAAGAGTCACACAACATAGTTTGAATCTCTGTTCATCAGGTTTTGTAAAATTCTTGTACTTTTGTTGACGTAAACAGTTGCTTTGGGGTTGTAGTAAACCAATATGCTTGTGATGATATGAATATGTTAGGTAATGTGCATATGATCCATAATTTGGTCTAAGCAGATGTTATTTGTGTAGATATATTACATTGTCAGATATATTTTTGACTTTGTCACGAAACCTTTTTGGGCTTCATGTACACGCATTTGAGTGATAAGTGTTTTTGACCAAGTTCATACAGGTTAGTGGTCACTACATTTGAGTTCAAGCCTTCATGTACACGCATCTGAGTCTGCCGAGGGTATGAACATGAAGTAACAGACAGAACCAAGAAAAAAAAGATAGAAAATACAACAAACTTCATTGCATCGAATATTAATTTTGATAGAAAATACATAAGATGGAATAGTCATGATTGACAATTACTAAACTAACCATCTTATGAAATATGATGATAGTTTGACGCCTAACAAGCTAGGTGGAAGCTTGTGGATGAAGCGGGTCAAACGGAGCAAGTATGGAAAGAAAGTGTGGCATGGATGCAAGGTAAGTAAAACTTACACCCACTTGTAGTATACGTGTTTACTTTATAGGCGATAAATACGACAAAGGATTAGGTTCGGATTTTGGGTTCCGACGCGTAACGAAATGGGTCGAAACGAATGAAAACGTTTTAAACCACGATTAATGGCGAAAGAGGCAAAATGGTAAATTAGTCATGAATTGATTAAGAATTAAATGAGTCTTTCTTAAAGTTACCTTATAGCGTACTAGTAATGGGAAAATGGGTAAAAATGGAAATTTTGTCAAGTATCCACTAAAGTAAATTAAAGTTCAAAGGACACCCGTAGCGTAAGCCGAATGGGTTAAAAAGTATAAGAAATGATTTTAGGAGAAAAACGGATTTAGTGAGAAAATCCGAAGTGGGTCAGATGTGTGAATGGTAATTAAAAACCATGTTTTGTTACATATGAAAATATTGGGTCATATAGGCCGAATGGGTCAAATGGTGGTGATAACACCATTTGACGAAATCAACTAATGTGGTTGTCAAGTCATGTGTTTACAGGAGCGAATAGTAATTTGGATAATTGCGCCACCATAGAATATCGGTAATAAAAGCAAGGTGTCGAAACGGGTTACTAGGTTGACTCGAGCCAGGTATGTATAAAGGTTAAACATACATTTTGGGGTCAAATAAGTAGCAAATGCCCTTCGTCATAAATGAGGGGCTAAAGTTGACTAAAATGCCCTTGATGGGTAAATCGGGCAAACGACCTTTAAACGTTGTTAGAAATAAATGTTTTGATAGATTAAATCCTTAGGATAAGTATAAAAAGGGATAATATGGGACCTTAGTGTCAAACGAGTTGAAACGAGTATTTTCTGTAAAATGACTAACCGAAGGGTTAAATTGGGATTATGGGTCCCTTATGTTAGATCCAACACAAAAATAGTTGTGGTGGAATATAAGTAGCAATTTAAATATGGGAACGCGAGGTGGGGAAATAGAAGAGCAGGTTTGATGCTTTAATGCATAAAAATCCCCTAAAGGGGTCAAAATGAATTACGCGCGTAACTTGGGTGTTTGCCGCGTAATTCACAAAAGTTATGAATCCAAGATAGAGATTTTGAGTTAAATACATTGGTTTATGATTTATGATTAACTAGAAACAAGTTTGGAGGTCTTATATACAAACGGGTCAAAATATTGATTTTGAATAATAAGCCGAATGCTTAAAAATTTAGAATTTTATTAGTTTGAATGTTGAAATTTAACTCCATTAGATGGAGAATTAAATTACGAACGCGTAGGAAAAAGAATCGCGTAAAACGGATCAATAACGAAGAAGTTATGGCCGTTTCCGTAAAAACTAGCATTACTGAAAATGCAGGTCCCAGATACGAACCTGCTGGAAAATGGTCTCATTCGCGCCACGCGAGGGAGCAAGTGGTTTCCGTCGCGTGGCATGATGGAGTCAGTTTTAAAAAAAGTTGTTTTTTTTTTCAATTATTTTGCCTCGCGAACTCGTTTAAACACGTTCTAAACTACGTATGACTAATTCAATTAATGTTTTATGAATTGTAGGTATTATATACAATACCGGGGGACGATCAAGCTCAACGAAGAACCGAACACGATCAAGTTCAAGCTTCCGCATATTATTACGTTGTCGTTTTGAACGACGAACTCAATCACATTTTGTTGTATTGTTTTAATGCTAAGTAAAGTTTAAATAAACCAGTATTATGATTAGTATGTGTGATCATTAATACACATTTCTAGTTCTTAATTTATAAGAAATACGTTAAATATCGGTAAGGGTGTTACAAGCATCGTGTAGTAAGGTAAAAAACGAGTCATAAGTAGCTAAATCGTTGGCTATACGTAAGAAAAGTCGACGACTCATTTTGAAACAGCGTCTAAAAATAGTCTCCGAGTACAACGGCTCGTCGGCAAAGTAATCAGCGACTAATCTTTCGTGAGCACCTACACGATACAAATAAAAATATATAACTTATAAATACAAAAATAAGAATAAAAATATAAGAATACAAATACAGTAGAAACTCTATAAAATAATACACTTGGGACCACCAAAATTTATTAATTAAAAGAGTTATCAATTAATCGATAAATTAATAATTATTAATTTATATATTAATTAATATTTTATTAATTTATAGTAGAATACTTAGTTTACAAACACCTTTCAAGCTTCCACTTAATTATTGTATACGATGCATGTATATCAAATGAACGACCCAATTTGAAAGAAACCTTCAATCTCCCACCTTATTATGCTTCTTGTGTTCAATGTATCACTTTGAACAATTTCTTGTTGAGCTATGAGAAAACAACACCAGAAGTTCTTACAATGCTAAGGAAAATTAGAGACGAGATTCAAGGGGAAATTGATTTCAACAAAAAACAAAAGACAGTTGAGTCATTTTTCAAGAAACCTTCATAAATCATTCATGTAATATGTTATATATAAGAAATTATTAATTTATATTTTACATGGGGTCTAAAGAAATTATCAAAAATGTATTACCTTATAATTTTAGCGAATGATTAATTTAGCACCCTATCCCCGAGTCGGGACCAGCAAAAAATATTATCTTAGAGAGTTTATTAAATAATCGAGTATTAATTTATCGAGTTTCTACTGTATAACTAACTTTCTCTGTCTCGGTCGATGTGTGAGTTCCTGTTTCGTGGTTGTGACGAAACCTCCTCCTCTTCTTCCAGAATTAGTTGTGTCGCGGCTATCACCGTGTTTATAAAATATTTTACGGCTTCCATGGTGTCCGTCAAACCCGATGAAGAGGAAGATGACATTGTGTATTTTTGTATAAAAATGGTGTGTAAAGGGGGTTGTTTGGAGAAAGTGGGTGAAATTTTGTATAAAAATAGTTAAATGTGTGAGTATTTATAGGTTTTAAATTAATTATTTTTTTTTTAAAAACTAGCCGTTACAACGACATTTAATGAAGGGGCCCCCACAAATTTGGCTCGTCTCCAACGTCTTGGAGAAGCCGTGAGAGCCGCGATGGAGCCCAGGGGGCGGTGTGGGACGCCGGGGACGAAGCGGGACGGGTAGGGGACGACCCCCATACCCTATGACCTAAGAATTTCATACCAAACATCTTTTAATTAGGTTACCAAAATAAGCAATGTCAAACACCCCTTCACTCTTATCGGCTAAATGGTTATTTAACAGACGTTAGGGCGAGAAACTCAATTGTGCAAAAAATTGGGGACTCAATGAATGAAATTAAAAAGCTACAGAGAATCTGGTGTAAACTAATGTGTACTTTACTGTTGGAAGAAAACTTCAAGAGGAAGCAAGTATGATAAGTTGATGCTACTTTTTCAACGCTATGACTAGCAAGTAGCAAACCTTGTTTTTCTTAAAGCTGCTTGTCTGAGCTCGTCTCTTTGTGCCGCGTCAATGGTGTGGGTAGCGGTTCTCTGGATCATCTTTGTTATAGTGAACGTACTCATCATCATATCCAATGTATTTCAGGTATACTTACTTATTCCTACTTGATTCAGATGTAGGGTTTTGTTTTCATATATTAAGATGTTTTATTTATAGTATAATAATACTCTAGAAAATATCATAATTGTTACACTCAATCAACATAACTCTATCATGGTAGTAAGGGATATAATTAGGGTCGTAAGAATCGCCAGGCGCTAGTCGAGCAGTGGATTACTTACTAGCGATTCATCGGGATTAATAGGGATTAATCGGATTGAGATTTTTATATGTGATCTTCGGTTTTATATACATACGCACACATTTTTATGTGTAATTTTTTTAGCAAGACAAGTTTTAACCCTGATCGGCTTATATTTTTAAGTAGACAAGATTAATCACTGAAATTTACAAGGTTTGACCGGTAAATAGCCGGTAATTGGCTGGAATTTGTCTGGAGCTGCCGATTTTTGGCCGATCGTTGACCGCCTACTCGGTGAACCTCCAACTAGCGATTAATCGGCTAGTAATTGGATGCTAGTCGGGATAAACCATTACTTGCACATGACATTGGTGTTAGACCATAGTGGTAATGCCCCTGCCCCCTAACCTTGGGCGTTTTGCGCCATGTGGCAGCCCGGTCAGCAATGGGGCATTCTGGGGCGTTTTCTAAAATGGGTGTAGTGGGGATGTGGGCATTATGTTAAAAGAGGTGTAATAAAATTAAATAAAAAAAACCCTCAAAAAATCTTATTGGACAAACAAAAGGAAGATTAAGGGTGATTGGCCAAAACCAATGAAGCAAGGCATGGAAAAAAGCACGGCAAAAGCAATTTTTTTGAAAAAAACGCCCCCGGGGGTGGAATTTGGGCATTGCGGGGAGTTTTTTAGGGGAAAACGCCCAAAAAAGCACTTAATACAAGGCAGCTTTTGCAAGCCATAAGATTTGTACCCGTGCCCTTGCACTCTGATACCGTTTCAATTAACATCAACTTGTAATCAGATAAAGTCCTAAGATAATAGAAATCAATCAACTTCGACGCATTATATGCGTTAATGAACTCTTTACCTTTTTGCTGTCACATCTTTATAAACCGCATTATGTTTTTTAGCTTGTTTTAAACACGTTTCTAATGTTTTTTATATGAGTTTGTAGCTTGTGTTTCTAGCAGAGTTGGAGGATAGGTATAACTACAGGAACCCATATGAAACATCAACTCTCATTAATAATTTGGTAGTTTTTGAGATGGTGCTCCATGGCGTATGTTGCGGCATTTTCCTTGTGACAGGGCATTGGTTCATGTTCCAGCTTACATTCACCTTTGTTATATATAATACTATCTTGTAAGTTCATTTAGCTTATGATATATTGTTCTACATTCTTTCATTTTTGTGAGCATTCACGATTCTAATGTAGGTAGGGGTGTGAATTTCTGACACGACCCAAAAACCCGACACGAACCTAACACGAAATTTACGGGTTTAGGTTTAGTCTAAACGAGTTCGGGTCAGTTTCAGGTTGAACCCGCGAACCTGTTTAGGTTAACGGGTCGGGTTCGGGTCAACCTGGTCGGGTTGACGGGTTGACCCGTTTAACACATTTATACCATATTATATTTTTTACAATATATTTTATGTCATAAATAAAATGGGGTGTGTATTTTATGCCATGATTATACCTTAATAAAAGAAATTAACATAGATTTTATAATTTAAATATGATATTATTATATACATTTCTGTTTCTTAAGTAAATTTTAATTTTAATATATTAATTTCAGAAAAAAAATAAAAAATTTGGGTTGAATGGGTCGTGTTCGGGTCAACCCACGAAACTTCGGGTCGTGTTCGGGTTCATATGTATGATATGATTTTCGGGTTCGGGTCGGGTTGAACCCGCCAACCCGCAAACACGACCCGTTTAACACCCCTAAATGTAGGATATCCCTTATAATAATTTCAACATTTTCCCTTTCACGTGCTAAGTGCTTCTTTTCTTGTATTATTGAAAATTCCCTATTATGTAGATATATATATTTTTTTTAATTTTTTTTTCCTGTTTCAGATTCTTTAATGGACAACATCTTATTAATGTAACTACGCATTTCGGATCCTTTAAGGCTAAAACGACGTATCAATTTGTTAAGCTTGCATTTTATTGGCCCCTCCTTGTTGTAGTAATCGACAGGTCAGACGTTTTCCATTACATAATCACAGTCCCTCCATACGTTATATTTTGACTTATGTAACACAAGTATCATTTTATCAAAACAACTCATTTCAAAAACTCAGTTTATTTAAATGACTGGTAACAAAAGTAACCTTGTAGATTGTATAATTGAAGCAGTACCGTGTTAAAGTTGACCCGATAAATACTCTAATCGTGCAGGATGGTTACATGGGCTTGGAGTACATAGATTCATGGATTATAAACATTAGTTGTAGCTATTATGGGGCAGCATGTGGTTCCAAGAAAGAGTCACACAGCATAGTTTGAATCTCTGTTCATCAAGTTTTGTAAAACGTTTGTACTTTGTACTTCCGTTAACGTAAGCAGTTGCTTAGGATCTTGCTTTGAGGTTGTAGTAAACCAGTATGTTTGTATCGATATAAGTTTGTTAGCTAACGTGCATATGATCTATAATTTGGTCTAGAGTAAAATGCCAAAATGGTCCCTGAGTTTATGTCACTTTTGCCGCTTCAGTCCAAAAATGAATTTTTTTGTATCTGGGTTCTTGAGGTTTTATTTTTGTTGCCATTTCCATCCAATTGGCAAACTGGGTTAGAAATTTCCGTCCTTTTTTGTCGTTTTTCTCATTTACATGATGGAGTTCCTGATGAAGTTCAGGCATAAAATGACAATTATACCCTCAACTTAAATGAGGAAAACGACAAATAGTGCAGCAATTTCTAACCCAGTTTGCCAATTCGATGGAAATGACAACAAAAATGAAACCTTAGGGACCAGATAGAAAAAAATTCATTTTTGGACTAAAGTGGCAAAATTGACAAAAACTCAGGGACCATTTTGGTATTTTACTCTTTGGTCCAAGAAGATGTCATTTGGTTATTTTTGGTCAACAATACATGTTACTTTTGTATTATATTTATTTATCAATTTTTTTAGTAGTTATAAACTATAGGGGTGAGCAAGTTTAGGTCCGGACCGAAAATAACCGAGAACCGAACCGAAAATATACCCAACCCGACCCGAACTCAAGTAATTAGGTATTTAAATCGGTTCCAATTTTTCATATAAAATAGGGTCGGGTCGGTTCTCGGTTCTTTTCATGGTGAAACCCGACTTGGACCTATGAACCGGAACCGACCCTATATTTAGGGTAGTGAATCGGTTCTGTATTTTATGTTTGATCGGTTCTCGGGTCGGGTCAGGTAATGGTCGGGTCGGGTCGGGTTTTTCCTTTTGCTCACCCCTAATAAACTAAATTACTTTTGACACGAACAGTGATAGGTGTTTTTGACCAAGTTCATACAGGTCAGTGGTCGCTACATTTGAGTTCAAGCCTTCATGTACACACATTTGAGTCTGCCGAGGTTATGAACATGAAGTAACACACAGAACCAAGAAAAAAAAGATAAAAAAATACAACGAACGTCATTGCATCACCACATGACTCTTTTGCTCAGCTTGTATCCCGATAGAATCGCACAAACTGCAGTCGTCAAGAATGCAGCAACTGACAGGCAAACAGAAGCTGTTGCAGCTCTCTTGAGTGATGTATTTCCTGATAACGCCTCTTGATTGATCATTACAGCTGTCACCGCAGAGCCTGTCACAAGGAGGTAGCCTGCCAACTGGATTTTCAATATACGTTTTAATTTTAATATACGTGATGATAGTACCGGTAAATATAGAAGCTAGCAACATGCATCATTCAAATTAAAAATACAATATAATTTTTGGAATTTATTGACCTGATCGAGAACGAAGCTTGTGTAGTCTGAGGTCTTATCAGATATGAACTCGCCTTTAAAGGCGATGTCAAAAATGCCTTTGAAGAGTTGATATACAGAGTAGACGAAAACGGCGGTAGTGATTACCAAGCTGTAGCTGTAACAGTAGACAAAGAGTCGTAATTGTATCGCTACTTCCTTTTGAACGTGTCCCAACGAGTTGGGGTCAAATTTCTTTTGGACGTTTTTACAAATAGTTATATATAATCATATAAGGCAAATTGGAAAATAATAATCCCATATTTCTGAAATTGTCTAATAATAATCTTAAGTCAGTTATTAGCCAATAATAATCCGACCTCGTCCAATTGTTTTTTAAAATAGCCCGCCATTAAAATAGCTTAACGAAGTTAAGTTTTTTTCCGAATTACAAACCGATGTTTTAGGGCTTTTGATCGGGACGACAATACGAGTCGATTGATGTAAAACTTACCTCGAAACGGTGCTCCAAACGACGAAAACGGTGCTTCAAATCGGGTGTTTAACTTCCAATTAACAAAACTCAAGCCATTTCGAACACAATTTCGAGGTAAGTTTTACATCAATCGACTCGTATCCTCGTTCTGATCAAAAGCCCTAAAACATTGGTTTGTAATTCGGAAAAAAAAAAACCTTAACTCCATTAAGCTTATTTTAATGGCAGACTATTTTACAAAAAATTTGGACGAGGTCGGATTATTATTGGCTAATAACTAACTTTGGATTATTATCAACCAATTTCAGAAAAATGGGATTATTATTTTTCAATTTGCCATCATATAATCTATATGAGTCACTAAGAAAATAGTTTAGGATGTTGTATGTATGAAATATACACTTTCATGCGTGGTCTTTTGACCCGTTTGAGATAAAACACGAAGAAATAAATAAACAAGTAAATGAGCCCACATTGACAACTAGATGTACCATTGGAAGTTTATAAGTAGTTTATTTGACAATAAAAGTCAAACTGTACATCTTAGAAGAATTTTTTTTTAATCAAAATTTAAAGAAAACCTACACAAGTTCCGGGTGGTGTTGGAATCCCTGCTTATCATGGTCTTGTTGATTGTTATTCGACATGGTGACCGCGAGTGCTAAAGAAGAACCAAAGGAAAACGCCATCATCATAGCGCGAAGAACAAGACCAAAAACATGATTATAAGGTCTAGACGAACTCCATCTTGTAGACGCAACTGAGAACGAGAATGGGGACGGTGTGGGGATTCCCATGGCCGGAGTTGAGTAGGCTGCACTGGGAGAAACAACCACCACTGGTTGACGGGTAACCGCCAGAACACCACTGCCGTCATTCATCTCGCTTGTTAAGCAATGTATGTCACAAGTATGCTCATTTTAACCTCATATATTTAAAGCCAATTGATATGTATATAAAAAAACTGAGTCAATGAAGTATGGTCTTTGCAAGAACTATAAACTATGTTTATGTAGTAGGATAATCCTATACAAAAATATGAAATATGGATACTTTATAAGCGAGCAAGTTATAGAAAGAGACGTACTTCTATAAAATATTCACTACTTGATAGATTTTAGATTCTTTTTTGTTTTTTTTTTGGGTAAATCACTACTTGAAGTAATCGCTAGTCGCTAGTCGGGCGGTGGGGTGGGGAGTAACGATTAATCGGGATGTGATTAATCAACGCCTAGTCGGGATTTTTACAACATGTCAAGCCGGGAGCATTAAACATGTCAAAAGCGGTTTTGGATCGAACGGTTATCTCTTGGCATGGGTTGACTCGTTGATCAAGTCCCGACACTTGTTGATCTGTATTTTATTATTTATGGCTCTCACTATCTGCACACCAAGTCAGGCTATCTGCACAATTAGGGTTTGCATACGCTGCGTATTGGTCAATACGCAGCGTATATAAGTGGTAGGTGCACGACCAGACAGTCAAACCTAGTACCATGTCAAATCAGTCTTACATAGGGTGCGTATTGATCAATACGCACCGTATTGATAGACTGATTTGACCTGATACGATGTTGTCCAGGGCACGTGAATAAAGTAATACGGTGAGTAGGGATCAATACGCTGCGTATTTACATGCCAGATGAAAGTCTATTTATCCCTCCATTCATATCTGTTACCCATCACCCGACATATACTTTGCTTTCCTTTTCATCTTCTTCTTCTTCAGTAAATTGTTAGTTTTTGGTTCAACCTTGTTAAAATGTCATCATTTTGGAAGGATAATTATTTCGGTAATCGTTATTCTAACGACACATGGGGATCAAATGCTGCCAATGAGGAGGAGGAGGTTGTGTCTGGAGTCCCTGTTAATCAAGAAACACAGTTGCCAGACTTGAACAAGACTCCCACTCCACCTGTTGATGAACCAAATTACCCGGCGCATCAAGTGTGTCCAGATTACGGATACGGGTATGAATCTCCGTACGTGCAACAAAGTGGATACGGTGTTGAGAATGCACCTGTTGATGAACCATATTACCCGTCGCAGCAATCGTATCCGGGTTATGGGGTATACGGGGATGAAGGTGGATACGGAAGTTACAGTGGATACGGTGGTGATGGTGGATACGGGGGTGAAGGTGGTTACAGTGGATATGGGGGCTACGGTGGATACGATAGATATGGGGGTGACGGTGGTTACAGTGGATACGGGGGTGAAGGTGGTTACAGTGTATACGATAGATCTAGGGATGAAGTTGGATACGGTGGATACGAAGAACATGGTGGATATGGTTATGAGTCCCGTAACACATCACTTTATGAACCATCTACCCCGGGCAATCCATTTCAAGTAAATGAGGTATCACATTAAAATAATTATTGTTATTATTATTATAATTATAATTATTATTATTATTATTATTATTATTATTATTATTGTTAAAAGTAATATAATTATAATAATTATTGTTATTGTTATTATTGTTAAAATACTTTAATTATAATTATAATTGTAATTATTATTATTATTATTATTATTATTATTATTATTATTATTATTATTATTATTATTGTTGTTAAAAATATTATAATTATAATTATTATTATTATTATTATTAAAAATTGTATTCTTTTTATAATAATAATCTAGTTAGTCTAATTAACAAAATGGTTAGTTTAAACCTAACTTAGTTAGTTAAATCATAGTTATATCCTAACTAGGTTAGCATTTAATACAAGGGACCACTAACTGAGTTAGAGAACTCAGTTAGTCCAGTTAAGTGCCAAAAACAATAAAAAGTCCCTGAAGTTTCAAATTTTACGAAAATAGTCCCTGAAGTTTCAAAAAATTGACAAAACAGTCCCTAAAGTTTTGAAAATTGACAAAAATGGTCCCTGAAGTTTCGAAAATTGACAAAAATGGTCCCTGAACTTTCGAAAATTGACAAAAATGGTCCCTGCACTTTCAAAAATTGCAAAAATGGTCCCTGAAATTTTGAAAATTGACAAAAATGGTCCCTGAACTTTCGAAAATTGACAAAAATGGTCCATGAAGTTTTGAAAATTGACAAAAATAGTCCCTGAAGTTTCAAAAATTGACACAAATGGTCCCTATACTGTTCAGTTAAGTATGCTAACTGAGTTAGTGTTTAAAGATGAAATCTTTATATGAAAGTTAACCTTGTTAAATCATTCTGTTAAAATAGTTTCAATAATAACCATATTAGTACCTGAAGTATGAGTTTCGATTATATTATTATTATTATTATTATTATTATTATTATTATTATTATTATTATTGTTATTATTATTATTATTAATGTCTTTTTGACACAAATGGTCCCTGAAGTTTCGATTATATTATTATTAACGTAACTTTTTTTAGCGTTTCATGTCTCTAACTGATTTGAAGAATTGGGTACAAGAAACGGGAAAGGATAATGGTTACGTAATTGTTACCCGCCGATCAAAAAATATTGGCGGTACTACTGGGATGGTATGGCTTGTGTGCGACCGTAGTGGTGAACACCGTAGTAAAGCAACAGTTAGGAAAGCTGGTAGCAAAAAAATCGGCTGCCCATTTTCATTACTCGCCATCCGGGACGTGACGAACGACACGTGGGAGTTAAAAGTGGACTGTGCGAACCATAACCACGAACCTACGACGAGTCTGTTGGGCCACGCTTTTGTGCGAAGATTTACTAAAGCCGAATACAAGCTAGTGGAGCAGCTAACTGCTCAAAACATGGAGCCACGTATCATATTTCAAACCCTAAGAAAGCAGTTCCCCGACAGCCTGCACGTTCAGAAAGACGTGCAAAATGCGGTACAAAAAATTAGAGCGACAATAATGGACGGAAAGAATCCTATTCAGGCACTGGAAAGCCTGCTGCATGACCGCCGATTCATTTACGACACCCGACAAGATCCCAAAACAGATGTCGTAACATAGATTTTCTTTGTTCATCCTTATTCAATCACTATGTGGCGTGCATTCCCGCACGTGATGTTGATCGACGCGACCTACAAAACAAACCTCTACAACATGCCATTTGTCCAGGTTGTGGGTATGACGTCGACTGGGAAGTCTTTTTGTATCGCACATGCCGTTATTTGTAAAGAACGAAGGGGTAACTACGTGTGGGTGCTTGAGCGGATCAAGTCAATATTGCATGAATGTATGATGCCGCGTGTGATAGTCACGGATAGGGAGCTTGCCCTAATAAACGCGTGTTCTAAAGTATTCCCGAACGCAAAAAGGCTTCTATGCCACTTTCACATCCAATAAAATATAGCTAGAAAGTGCAAGTCAGGGTTCGATAAAGAAGATTGGGGGAAATTTATGTCGTACTGGCGGACATTGTGCGAATCTTCATCAGAGCCCATGTACAAGTACAACTTGGAGAAAATGTATAACCGACTCGTGGTTGCCAACCGAGAAAGTAAGTGTTCCTTCAACAAACGACTCACCCAATCTATTATATTTCACACACGCTTTTACATTTCATTATTTTATTTTTACAGGTGTCTATGATTACGTCTACGAAAACTGGCTCAAAGACTATAAAGAAATGTTCGTTTATGCGTGGACCGATAAGTGTCGCAACTTTGGTCAGCGCACCACCAACAGAGTTGAGAGCCAGCACGCAAATTTAAAAAGATACATTACGCGCGGGAGTTCATTGGAGCGAATAGCAAGATGCATCATTGATATAGTTGAAACTCAGTACGATGAAATACAAAAAAGTTTCACTGAGAGCATCGAAAAAACGATGAACCACCACAGACACCGAATGTTGGACAACCTACGTGGAAAGGTTTCCCATGAAGCACTTGATTTGCTGGAAAAAGAGCTACTGAGGAAGATGGATGTGTTGCGGAAACTTAGGCCCGTACGCGCCTTACGGACGACGTCGACTAAATAATAAAAAAAATATTATTTAGTCGACGTCATCCGTAAGGCGCGTACGGGCCTAACGGGCAACGACGGACTTATTATTATTTAGTCGACGTCGTCCGTAAGGCGCGTACGGGCCTAACGAGCGTCGAAACTAAGTCCGTCGTTGCCCGTTAGGCCCGTACGCGCCTTACGGATGACGTCGACTAAATAATAAAAAAAATATTTGACACTTCAAACCTGGAAACATTTGTGTCAATTTCTGAAACATAAGGGACCATTTTATTAAATCCTGGAAACACCAGGGACCATTTTTGTAAATTTATCAAACCTCAGGGACCAATTTTGTTTACACAGCAAAATATTTCCAGGTTCTGACCCGGACCCGATCCGACCCGGACCCGTTCTGATTATAATAGTTACAACTAAGTACATAACTAGTCTAATAACATTTAAAATGTCTTTATGCTTTCACTTGTGCCATGGTTTTGCTGTGTAAACAGAAAATATATATTTTTAAACAGAAAATATATATTTTTTTAAACTTAAACTTAAATTGTTTTTTTTTTTAAAAACAGAAAAATGGAGGAAATGGATTTCGAAGGAGATATTCCGGAGCAGCCGCAGCGGAAACGGCGGGCGCGTCCACCGCCGGATCCTCTAGAGAATCACCCCTATTTGGAGTTTCCGGACGAGTCCGAGGCTGCTCTCCGTTGCGAGAAGCTTCGGAAGATGCATATTGGTGAACATTTTGCGGTTTCGTGGAAAACCCTCCGGAAGCTTGAGGTTGAAGATTGGGTGCGGGGGTTTGTTCCCGTTGATTCACCGTGGGATCGTCTGTTTGAGCTATCGTTTACGCCGACCTACAGGGAGATACTAGTCGAGTTTCTATCGTCGTTCGAGTTTCATCCTCGTCGGCCAAATGAGGTTGTGGACCCCGCGCAGCCCCCTCCCCCGCCCGAGGTTTCTTTTCGCATGGCTGGCCAGGCGCGCGAAATGTCACTTGCACAGTTTGCGGTGCATAGCGGTTTGTATACGGAGGCTGAGATTGCTACGGATCTTTATACGAAGGTACGTTTAACACAAATTTTGTATTGTTATTATTATTATTTTTAATATATAACATTTAAGATTTAATATTAATTTAACGTTTAATAAACATTCGTGTAAACAGGGGCTCGTAATGATTGATAAACCCACGCTATTAGGATTTTGGGATCTGATCGCGGACATCCGTCATTGGGACCACCACCAATCCAAGGGGAGGAGTACGCTGATTGAGGATCCGCTCTTCAGGTACGTTAGTTATTAAACAGTTTTTTTTAAACAGATTTTTTTAAAAGAAAATTTCTTTTTTTAATTATTTAGTTGATTTTTGTCAATTTTTGAAACATCAGGGACCATTTTTGTAAAAAATAGAAACTTTAGGGAACAAAGTGTAAATATATCAAACCGTCAGCCGTTTTTGTAAAAAACTGAACGATGTCTAAACCGGCAGCCGTTTGGGGCTGGGTTTGCAGCCGTAAACCGGCGTTTAAACGGCTGCAAACACAGCCCCAAAGGGCAGCGATTTCGCAGCCGTTTGGGGCTGCGTTTGCAGCCGTTTAAACGCCCGGTTACGGCTGCAAATGCCGCCGCAGACGGCAGCGAAAACGCAGCCGTTTGCGGCTGCGTTTGCAGCCGTTTAAACGCCCGTTTACGACTGCAAACGCAGCCGCAAACGGCAGCGAAATCGCTGCCGTTTGCGGCTGCGTTTGCAGCCGTTTAAACGCCGTTAGGGACCTACGCGACGATCTTAGTTTCGACGCTCGTAAGGCGCGTACGGTCCTAACGAGCGTCGAAACTAAGTTCGTCATTAAAATATATATTTTTTTTATTATTTAGTCGAAGTCGAACCGTAAGGCGCGTAGGTCCCTAACGAACGTCGAAACTAAGTTCGTCGTTTTATATTTTAACGACAAACTTAGTTTCGACGCTCGTTAGGGACCTACGCGCCTTACGGATCGACTTCGACTAAATAATAAAAAAAGTATAATTTAACGACGATCTTAGTTTTGACGCTCGTAAAGCGCGTAGGTCCGTTCGAGCGTCGAAACTAAGTTCGTCGTTAAAATATATATTTTTTTATTATTTAGTCGAAGTCGAACCGTAAGGCGCGTAGGTCTCTAACGAGCGTCGAAACTAAGTTCGTCGACGACGAACTTAGTTTCGACGCTCGTTAGGGACCACTTGTGTCAATTTTTGAAACATCAGGGACCATTTTTGTAAAAAATTGAAACTTCAGGGACCCAAGTGTAAATATATAAAAAAATGGACCATTTGTGTCAATTTTTGAAACTCCAAGGACCATTTAAACCAAATTTCTTTTTAAACAGAAATTTTTTTTAAACATATTTTTTTTTTTTAATTTTTTAGTCGAAGTCGAACCGTAACCGGCGTTTGAACGAAACCGTCAGCCGTTTGGGGCTGCGTTTGCAGCCGTAAACCGGCGTTTAAACGGCTGCAAACGCAGCCGCAAACGGCAGCGATTTCGCAGCCGTTTGGGGCTGCGTTTGCAGCCGTTTAAACGCCCGGTTACGGCTGCAAATGCCGCCGCAGACGGCAGCAAAAACGCAGCCGTTTGCGGCTGCGTTTGCAGCCGTTTAAACGCCCGTTAGGGACCTACGCGACGATCTTAGTTTCGACGCTCGTAAGGCGCGTACGGTCCTAACGAGCGTCGAAACTAAGTTCGTCATTAAAATATATATTTTTTTATTATTTAGTCGAAGTCGAACCGTAAGGCGCGTAGGTCCCTAACGAACGTCGAAACTAAGTTCGTCGTTTTATATTTTAACGACGAACTTAGTTTCGACGCTCGTTAGGGACATACGCGCCTTACGGTTCGACTTCGACTAAATAATAAAAAAAATATAATTTAACGACGATCTTAGTTTTGACCCTCGTAAGGCGTATAGGTCCGTTACGTGCGTCAAAATCCTTAACGAGTCAAAAATATATTGTTTTTTTTTATCCTCATTTAATCGATGTCGTCTGATTATTATTTACTGACTGGTTTCCATTTATGCAGGTATTTGCACAAGATGATTTCCACTTCGATCACTGCTCGAAACAAAAGCCGGGAGTGGTGTACGAGTGGTGACTTGTTCTTTTTATATTGCCTCTTATACAAGAGGCCGTGCGCTCTCGCCTACGGGTTGGCGCAGTATTTCGCCTCCGCGCATCATCGACAGGAGCGCGGAATGCTATTCGGCGGCGCCTACGTGACCAAGATAGCCCATTCGTTGGGCTATCATCCGGAGAACGACCGCGGCCGTGTAGGCCCGGCGACACAGCCAAAGCGGATGGGGATGAACACAGTAAACGGGATGCAAATTACCAAAGACTTTCCATGCGGGAAGCGGTTAAAGAAACTGGACGGCACGCAATACCAGCTTACGGAACTGCCAGAAGACTTCCCTCTGATTTATCCCCCGCACGATCCGGAGCCGCCGCAGCCGCATGTGCCGGCCGCCGTTATTCCGCAGCCACCACAGCCGCGTGGACCACCCGGGGCGCCCCAGTTCCCACGCCATGTTTGGCCCGGTGCTGACCCGTCACATGAGCGGCTGCTTCGAAACGTTGAAAGAAACAATTATTTGTTAGAGTGTGTGGCTGCGGCGCTGCAGCAGCAGCGACAGCATGACGGGTTACCTCCACTATCCTTCATTGCGGATGCGGACTGGGATCAGCAGCAGCAGCAGCAGCAGGAGCAGCAGCAGCAGCATCAGGAGCAGCAGCAGTAGTATTATATCATTTTGTTATGTATGTACAAACTTTGTTATGTATTTTGTAATGTATATATCAAACTTCGGTGTAAACAGTTTCACATATTTTGAAATGTAATATTGTGGATACGATAGGCAGGTTATAAAAAATTCTGGCAGGTTATTTAAAGTGTTTTGTCGTTACGGACTTAGTTTCGACGCTCGTTAGGCCCGTACGCGCCTTACGGACGACGTCGACTAAATAATAAAAAAAATATTATTTAGTCGACGTCGTCCGTAAGGCGCGTACGGGCCTAACGAGCGTCGAAACTAAGTCCGTCGTTACGGACTTAGTTTCGACGCTCGTTAGGCCCGTACGCGCCTTACGGACGACGTCGACTAAATAATAAAAAAAATATTATTTAGTCGACGCTCGTTAGGCCCGTACGCGCCTTACGGACGACGTCGACTAAATAATATTTTTTTTATTATTTAGTCGACGTCATCCGTAAGGCGCGTACGGCACGTCGACTAAATAATATTTTTTTTATTATTTAGTCGACGTCGTCCGTAAGGCGCGTACGGGCCTAACGAGCGTCGAAACTAAGTCCGTTTAACGACGGGCTTAGTTTCGACGCTCGTTAGGCCCGTACGCGCCATACGGACGACGTCGACTAAATAATAAAAAAATATTATTTAGTCGACGTCGTCCGTAAGGCGCGTACGGGCCTAACGAGCGTCGAAACTAAGTCCGTCGTTAAAATTTTAACGACGGGCTTAGTTTCGACGCTCGTTAGGCCCGTACGCGCCTTACGGACGACGTCGACTAAATAATAAAAAAAATATTATTTAGTCGACGCTCGTTAGGCACGTACGCGCCTTACGGACGACGTCGACTAAATAATATTTTTTTTATTATTTAGTCGACGTCATCCGTAAGGCGCGTACGGCACGTCGACTAAATAATATTTTTTTTATTATTTAGTCGACGTCGTCCGTAAGGCGCGTACGGGCCTAACGAGCGTCGAAACTAAGTCCGTTTAACGACGGGCTTAGTTTCGACGCTCGTTAGGCCCGTACGTGCCTTACGGACGACGTCGACTAAATAATAAAAAAATATTATTTAGTCGACGTCGTCCGTAAGGCGCGTACGGGCCTAACGAGCGTCGAAACTAAGTCCGTCGTTAAAATTTTAACGACGGGCTTAGTTTCGACGCTCGTTAGGCCCGTACGCGCCTTACGGACGACGTCGACTAAATAATAAAAAAAATATTATTTAGTCGACGTCGTCCGTAAGGCGCGTACGGGCCTAACGAGCGTCGAAACTAAGTCCGTCGTTGCCCGTTAGGCCCGTACGCGCCTTACGGATGATAAATTTACAAAAATGGTCCCTGAGGTTTGATGTGTTTACAAAATTGGTCCCTGAGGTTTGATAAATTTACAAAAATGGTCCCTGGTGTTTCCAGGATTTAATAAAATGGTCCTTTGTGTTTCAGAAATTGACACAAATGTTTCCAGGTTTGAAGTGTCAAATATTTTTTTTATTATTTAGTCGACGTCATCCGTAAGGCGCGTACGGGCCTAACGGGCAACGACGGACTTAGTTTCGACGCTCGTTAGGCCCGTACGCGCCTTACGGACGACGTCGACTAAATAATAAAAAAAATATTATTTAGTCGACGTCGTCCGTAAGGCGCGTACGGGCCTAACGAGCGTCGAAACTAAGTCCGTCGTTGCCCGTTAGGCCCGTACGCGCCTTACGGATGATAAATTTACAAAAATGGTCCCTGAGGTTTGATGTGTTTACAAAATTGGTCCCTGATGTTTGATAAATTTACAAAAATGGTCCCTGGTGTTTCCAGGATTTAATAAAATGGTCCCTTGTGTTTCAGAAATTGACACAAATGTTTCCAGGTTTGAAGTGTCAAATATTTTTTTTATTATTTAGTCGACGTCGTCCGTAAGGCGCGTACGGGCCTAACGGGCAACGACGGACTTAGTTTCGACGCTCGTTAGGCCCGTACGCGCCTTACGGACGACGTCGACTAAATAATAAAAAAAATATTATTTAGTCGACGTCGTCCGTAAGGCGCGTACGGGCCTAACGAGCGTCGAAACTAAGTCCGTCGTTGCCCGTTAGGCCCGTACGCGCCTTACGGATGATAAATTTACAAAAATGGTCCCTGAGGTTTGATGTGTTTACAAAATTGGTCCCTGAGGTTTGATAAATTTACAAAAATGGTCCCTGGTGTTTCCAGGATTTAATAAAATGGTCCCTTATGTTTCAGAAATTGACACAAATGTTTCCAGGTTTGAAGTGTCAAATATTTTTTTTATTATTTAGTCGACGTCATCCGTAAGGCGCGTACGGGCCTAACGGGCAACGACGGACTTAGTTTCGACGCTCGTTAGGCCCGTACGCGCCTTACGGACGACGTCGACTAATTTAGTCGACGTCGTCCGTAAGGCGCGTACGGGCCTAACGAGCGTCGAAACTAAGTCCGTCGTTGCCCGTTAGGCCCGTACGCGCCTTACGGACGACGTCGACTAAATAATATTTTTTTTATTATTTAGTCGACGTCGTCCGTAAGGCGCGTACGGGCCTAACGAGCGCCGAAACTAAGTCCGTACGCGCCTAACGACGGACTTAGTTTCGGCGCTCGTTAGGCCCGTACGCGCCTTACGGACGACGTCGACTAAATAATATTTTTTTTATTATTTAGTCGACGTCATCCGTAAGGCGCGTACGTCCGTTTAACGACGGGCTTAGTTTCGACGCTCGTTAGGCCCGTACGCGCCTTACGGACGACGTCGACTAAATAATAAAAAAATATTATTTAGTCGACGTCGTCCGTAAGGCGCGTACGGGCCTAACGAGCGTCGAAACTAAGTCCGTCGTTGCCCGTTAGGCCCGTACGCGCCTTACGGAGGACGTCGACTAAATAATAAAAAAAATATTATTTAGTCGACGTCGTCCGTAAGGCGCGTACGTGCCTAACGAGCGTCGACTAATTAATATTTTTTTTATTATTTAGTCGACGTCGTCCGTAAGGCGCGTACGGGCCTAACGAGCGTCGAAACTAAGTCCGTCTTATATGTAGTAACTGCGTACAGGCCTAACGAGTGTCTCTGGAATATAACAGGTTCTGTGTGAATTTAAAGTTCAGAAGGCTTTATACGCTGCGTATTGATCAATACGCAGCGTATACGAAGTGTCAGTATACGCTGCGTATAGGGCAATACGCAGCGTATTAGCAGTTACTACATATAAGAATTAAGTTCCATGTTCTAACAGCTCCGGAACGGAGGATAAACTGGTTAAGGCGTTACGGTTCTAGACGATAGGTCACGAGTTCGAATCATGGTAAGGGCCGGTTCTTTAAAGAAGACCCCCTTTTATACTGATTTTATATATATTTACACTTTGGTCCCTGGTGTTTCATTTTTTATAAAAATGGTCCCTGAAGTTTCATGAAATTACAAAAATGGTCCCTGATGTTTGATAATTTAGATAAATGGTCCCTGATGTTTCCAGGATTTACAATAATGGTCCCTTATGTTTCAGGAATTGACACAAAATGTTTCCAGGTATGAAGTGTCAAATTTTACCAAGTTTATATACGCTGCGTATTGGTCAATACGCAGCGTATAGAAACCTGGCAAAAATTTGACACTTTAAACCTACCAAAATGACCCCAAATGTGCCTCAGTTTTATATACGCTGCGTATTGACCAATACGCAGCGTATAGGGACCTTGTTTTCTGTGCAATGATTGGTAATCAGGCACTGAGATCTATGGTTTATCTACGCTGCGTATTGGTCAATACGCAGCGTCTAGGGTTAACCTTATAGGCTGCGTATTGACCAATACGCAGCGTTAGGGCTGTAAACGAACCGAACGTTCAGCGAACCGTTCGTGAACCGTTCGGCGGGAAGTTCGTTTATGTTCGTTCGTTTAATAAACGAACGAACATGAACAATAAATTTCGTTCGATTAATTAAATGAACGAACATGAACAAATGTATCGTTCGTTCAATTATGTTCGTGAACGTTCGGTAAGGTGTTCGTGAACATTCATTCATTTGCGTTCGTTTATGTTCGTATGTTCGTGTTTTATTTAAAGATTTTTATACTTTCATATATTTTATCTATACTTTTTATTCTATTAAACTTTTATTTATATCATTACCCTAACAATTAAACTAGGAAACCCTCTTTCACCTCGTTTATGCACCGTTTCCCTTTCTTTTCTCATTATTTACATCGACGAATATGATTTACCTCCGTTCCACAATAAGGGATTCAAGTTCTAGTGCTACTCTCTGGGCCATCCACCTTTATCCTTCATCACGTTCGCCAAATTTATTTGTGTTCGTGAACCGTTCGTGAACACGCTCATTTCTTTAATGAACGAACATGAACATAAAATCTCGTTCGGCAAGTGTTCATGAACCGTTCGTGAACACATTTATTTCCTTAACGAACGAACACGAACAAGGCCTCGTTCGTGTCCGTTCGGTTCGTTTACAGCCCTACGCAGCGTAGATAAACCCTAACTTTTGCTAGGGTTTGGTGTGCCAATAGGCACTTTAGTGTGCCAATAGGCACACTCTTATTTATAATGTAATGATATTAATGCCGAGGAGCTATAGCTCAATTGGCACTGGAGGGAAGTGAAGATTTGGGTTTGAGGTTAGAGATCTCAAGTTCAAATCTGATCCCAACTGAGTTTTATCGCAGTAGGCCTTTGGGCGGCGGGGTTTCCTCGAATCTGGTGATGGTGAGCTTCGGCTACCTAGCGCTATTTGTGGTTAGGGCGTTTGAGGTTGCCTTTTGCCATTGGGTTACCTGAGTAATCGGGCTTTTATTTCGTTAGACCGTTAAAAAAATAATGATGATTTTAATGGGTTAATTATGAATAAAAACTATGTTATAACTCGATATTGAATAAACTTCTAGTTATATTTTCTGTAATATTCAACTTTTTATAAATAAATACAACATAGTTTATAAAAAAGAGAAAATCATCAATTATAACTTTGACATGGCATGCTATGATACTAGCAATACTTGCATGTCTTAGAGCATCCGCTATACGAGTTATGTGGCATCGTTCAAAATTTCCAAACCTGTTTCAAACATGAGGGTGACACAAACAATATAATTAATTTTTTTTTATATAAAAGGTGGGTGTTTAAAAAGGATGTAACATTGTAAAAAAAATAAGTGTTTTTAGAGGATGTTTATAGATACAGAGTTGACGGTTAAAAGACAAAATATAAAGAACTTGATATTTTATAAGTTTAGTTTTGTTACTTAGTTATATCTACACACACTAAAAGTGTATGTCGTTATGAACATTAATTTTATTTAAACTTACGTTCGTTAATTCTTTTAAAAACAATTGAATATGTTGTTGTGTTTAATTCTTTTTCCCTCGACACTAGTTGTATAAATTTTGTTTAATTCTTTTTCACTCAACATCCATGCAAATTACAAAGTTCTTGACCCCGTTCGAAGTAAAAGTTTAACCTGTATAACTTATTAGTAAAAAAATTATAAAAAAATCCAAAAAATCAAACAAATTATAAAAAATCTAAAAATACCAAAAAATTCAGAAAAATTAAAAAATTTAAAAAAAATCAAAAAATAAAAACAAAAAAAAAAATTTTTGGATATTTTGATTTTTCAAAATTTTTTTATGTTTCTGATTTTTTAAATTTTTAAAATTTTTTAACATTTTTTTATTTTTCTGATTTTTTTTGATTTTTTGGGATTTTTTAAGATTAATGATTTTTTAAATTTTTTCTTTATTTTTTTTATTTTTAAATTTTTTGTTTTTTACAATTTTTTAAAATTTTTTATTTTTCTGATTTTTTTTATTTTATTCGGATTTTTACCTTTTTTTTTTTTTACTTTTTTGTTTGGATTTTTAAATTTTTTTTTACTTATTTTTTATTTTTTTCAACATTTTTAATTTTTTAAATTTCTTTTATTTTTTTGTCTTTTTATTTTTCTGATTTTTTTTGTGATTTTTAATTTTTTAGATTTTTTTTTAATTTTTTAATTTTTTTAGTTTTTTTATTTTAAATTTTTTTTTTTTGTGAATTCTACGAACACTCAAATAGGATGAAGAATCTGACTCTGATATTTTTTTAGAGTTACTCATTTACCCAATCCATCCTGACCCACGAATTATTTTAATTAGATATCTTACAATCTATCCTAACCCATTCTTAATTATTTCCCTACTCATCCTCATTTTTAAAATGACCTAAAATAACCCAAAATACCTAAATGAGTTTTTATTGCCAGATCTAGTTTTAGATAATGGTGATTATGATGTTATTCGGATTGTAAGACCCGTCCCATTGATAAGCCACTAGAGTGGCCTATGACCATGTTTGCAAAAATCCCGACTAGCTTCTGATTAGTCTCTCATTAATCGATAATTGGAGGTTTACCGATTAATCGTTAGGCGGTCAATGACAGTCCTATTCTATCCAAATATTGGCAAGATTCCGGCCAAATTTCGACCAAACCTTATAAAATTTCCACCAATTGTAGTACTTTAAAAAATGTGTTAATAAGGGGTTAAAACATGTTTAGTTTGAAAAACTACATGTAAAAAATCCGTGTGTATATATGTAACTAAAAATTACATATAAAAATTGCAATCCGATTAATCTCTATTAATCGTTAGTCGGTATCTAGCGGCCAGTGATTTTTACAATATTGCGACTTCAAAAACTTGCACATCTTTAATCTTTATGCTCACTGATCTATATCTTATGCAAGATGCGCACAAAAATCAACCTTTTTGCCCGCCAATTTGCTGCTTCTGCTTTGACACAAGAGCTACCAACAAATCTACAAAATTTGTGCTCCAACGGTCACCTTAACTATGCACTGACAGATATGGCCAAATTGGGTCTTCAAATGAATTTTCAAGCGTATGACACTCTCTTAAACGAATGTGTAAAACAGAAGTCTGTTAGAGGAGGTCAAAGGGTTCATGCACACATGATCAAGACTCAATATAACCCGCCAGTGTATCTTGTAACAAGGTTGCTTGTTTTGTATGGTAAATGTGAGTGTTTGTGGGATGCTCGCCAGGTGTTTGATGAAATGCCTGAGAGAAATGTAGTTTCTTGGACTGCTTTGATGTCTGCTTATTCCAAGAGTGGGTATGCTTCTGAAGCTTTGGATCTTCTTGTGAAGATGTTAAGATCAGGTATCAATCTTTTTGTATGTATCTATAGATAAAATATAAAAGTTTTCATAACAATACAATGTCACCTATAGTCTGTTATTAATATACGAAAGGCAAAAGTGAAATTGCACTAATTTTAACGTTATTTTACTAATTTCATGAAAATAACGTTAAAAAGCGGTGGATGGTTAATCATGCATCATGTGGTGGCGTTGATAGCCGAAAGACAAAAGGGTACATGCACTAATCGGCCTTTGTTCCAATTGTTGAGTGTTATGTGTCTTATGTCCAAGGCTTGATGCAAAACTACTAGCGAGTCGGGGGTCTCACTGGAAGCAGCCTCTCTATTCCTACGGGGTAGAGGTAAGGCTGTCTACATCTTACCCTCCTTAAGCTATGGAGTGTGGGATGGAGCCCCTAGAGGCTTTATCAGGACACGTCAGCGCCATGTAGGATCCACGTCAGCTAGGGGGCTTTATCACGCCCTCCCTTAACTTGCAGGGTGTGGGATAAAGCCTCATATTAAACAAAATAAAAAAAAAGATTTGATTGGATGAAATCAAGTGGGCCCCACCTGAACACATGGTTCTTCCTCGTTACCATGTTGGCGAGCTACCTATAGCGCCCCTCCTTGAATCGCATGGTGTGGGGTGGCGCCACCACCCAGGCGCCATTGATGTTGAGTTGGCAAGGGTGGCGCCCCCACACCCTCCGGCCTTAGAACCTACCTTAGATTTGCTATTGGTGGGATTTAATGAGAATGATGATCATGATTTACTAAACCATATGGATCTTCAGGTACTGAGCCAAACGAGTACACATTTGCAACTGCACTCACTTGTTGCACTGGAGTTTCCGGGCTTTATCATGGGAGGCAAGTCCACAATCACATAATCAAAAACAATTTCGACTCTCATTTATACGTCGGGTGCTCTCTCCTTGACATGTATGCTAAAGCTGGTGGAATCCACGAAGCGCGTTTTGTTTTTGAAAACCTTCCAGAAAGGGATGTTGTTTCTTGGACCGCCATTATCTCGGGCTATGCCCAGTTGGGTCTTGATGAAGAGGCCTTGGAGTTGTTCCGTAGGTTATTAAGGGAAGGAATCGCTTCTAACTATGTTACCTATGCTAGTGTTTTGACTGCCGTTTCTGGACTCGCAGCGTATGAAATGGGAAAGCAAATTCACAGTCATACGCTTCGGTCTGGACTTCCGTTTTACGTGGTTCTTCAGAATTCTCTTATCGATATGTACACAAAATGCGGCCAACTAAGCTATGCAAGGAGGGTGTTCGATAAAATGTCTGAGAGAACCGTTATTTCATGGAACGCGATGCTTGTGGGATACAGTAAACACGGAATGGCTAGAGAGGTGGCTAGCCTCTTTGAACTAATGAGAAACGAAAACCAAGTTAAACCCAATAACGTAACTTTCTTGGCTATATTATCAGGTTGCAGTCACGGTAAGATGGAAAATAAAGGGTTAGAAGTTTTTGATGAGATGATGAGTGGAAAAGACGGTGTTGTGCCCGACGTTGAACATTACGGATGCGTAGTTGACTTGCTAGGTCGTGCTGGTCAGGTGGAAAAAGCGTTTGAGTTTATCAAACAGATGCCTCTTGAGCCAAACGCTGCTATTTGGGGTTCGTTATTAGGGGCTTGTTTGGTGCACTCGAATGTCGAAATCGGGGAAATTGCGGGTCATACGCTTTTACAAATAGAACCGGAAAATCCTGGAAATTATGTGATTCTTTCGAATTTATACGCGTCTAGAGGACGATGGGATGATGTTAGAAGTATACGAAGTTTGATGGAACAGAAAGCTGTCGCTAAGGATCCAGGAAAAAGTTGGATCGAAATCGATCAAACGCTTCATACGTTTCACGCAGGCGATCGGTTACATCCAAAAATGGATGAGGTTTATGATAAAATGAAAGAAGTGTTAGTAAAGCTTAAGGAATATGGGTATTCGCCGAATTTGAGCGGCGTTTTATTCGATGTGGACGATGAACAAAAGGAGAAGATTTTGTTGGGACATAGTGAAAAGTTGGCATTGGCTTTCGGGTTGATTTATAGTCCTGTAGGAAAGCCGATTCGGATTATGAAAAACCTTAGGGTGTGTGTTGACTGTCATAGTTTTGCTAAGGTTGTGTCTCAAGTATGTGAAAGAGAAGTGTTTATGAGGGATAAAAACCGGTTCCATCATATTGTTAATGGTGTTTGTTCATGTGGAGATTACTGGTGATGCTAATTCAAACAGTTTATTTAGTGAGGTTAGAATTTGAATTTTTTATTTTTTTTGTTTTTCTAGTGATGTATTATATTATTTTTTATTTATGAAAATCAGAAATATAAACTTGAAAGTTTAATCATAGACAAAAAGTTTGTCAATCAAAATTGCTTTAGAAAGAAACTAATATTGTTGCATTATCTTAAGTTTCCTTCATTTTTTTTGAACGTGAAACGAATCCTTCAAATGGGCTACTGGCGAAATTCACCACATCGGAATACACTCGCCTCCGAACCGGGGAAAACCCTCACCTAGGGCCGAAGCCCGTGAACACTCGCCCGAAGGCACGACAGTGCGGTGAGGTAAAACCCGCTCAGTTCAAGGATCGAACTAGCGATCTCCACCTATTCGCCTAGTCTCCCATCATCACCAGGTGCCGCAGAAAATAATGAGGAGGGCAGGAATCGAACTTGGGTTCCTTAGAACACCAAGACTCTCCCTTACCACTCCACCACCACCTCATTGGCCTTAAGTTTCCTTCATATTTGCTTATTTTTCACCAAGGAGCTACAATCAAAACAACCCCCTTTTTGCTCTTACTGAATGAAGAAGGAAATCCGGAGCTTACTTCTCTTTCCAATGTTTGATGTGACTGTCATGTGATGTGGTCTCTCGAGGTGAGCATAACTGTTTTGATAGTGACATCTTGAATTCTATTGGTCAGGAATTAACATTCCTTTTGTCATGATTGTACCTTTGTTGTCACGTCAGCTTAAGTGAATTGTGCATGAATCAATTCGGGTTAATTTGGGTTGACTTTTGGCGAAGTAGATTACTCTATTTGATCTCTTCTCGTCGGGTTCTGGAGTCTGGACCGTAGCTCTTCACTTACCACCCATAACTAGTTTAATACCCGTCCGGTGGACGGGTTACGCTAACAACGCAACAAAGATAATGTATATTGATGGTGTTTCGGTTTGCTTCTCCTTTTCTTCTTTTCCATCTCCTATTTGAAAAAAATTACAACCATCTAACTTTTCCTTTTCTTCTTTTCAAACCACAAAACTCATTCTCAACACATTATCCAAACACTACAAAAAATGACCTGTTAACTTTTAAGAAGTCAAAAACTTAAAAGGATCTTAAAGTAAGCAATCCCAAACACTCACATTAAGTGGACACAAGTCTAAACAACATTATAAACAAAAGCCCAATTTTTAATTTATAAAAGGAAAATGAACGTGAACAGTGTACAACCACAAAACAATATAAAATAAAAATGATAGAGTGATAAAACATGAAATGGTGTCATTTTAATGCAAACGTAAACGGTAGGCAACACTAAGGAAAAGTGTTAAAACAATCAAACATGGTTTACTGCCTATTTTTTTCGGCTTTTGGATCGTCCTCTTTAAACTCAAAGATGACCTCTTTTCAACTTGTATGAACCTATAAACACAAAAATAAAATCATAATACATAAGAAACATTAATTTACATCCATTTTTTTTTCTATTCCCTGTCCCATTTTTGGATGAACGCTACTTGTTTGGTGGACGCATATTTATCCATGTGATAGATAATGACATAAGTTTTCTTCTTCTTTTTTTTCATTCTAAACACAAACATTCTAAAACTAATATTAATTTATTATAGTCCAATAACAACCAAAATCAAAAGCCACATATTTGCAATCTATCTATCTTGTAATGAGAGTCACTAAAGTATATTAGTCTTTCATGTATATAAATAATCGTTCCTCATTATAAGAAGAATTAAAGATTTTTTTTTTCAATAAAAGCTAAGTGCTTAATATTAAAATATCGATATTTAAAGTATGTTTGCTTTTAATTTATTAAACAAAACATCTTATACAAAATGGTCAAGAAATGTTCGGATAGTATACGGACCACCCAAATTAACAAATGGATAATATATAAGCACTTCTAAAACCTAACCCTAACACACTTGCACGTCTTCTAGATATTTCGCCCCTTTCTCCTTTCTCTCTCATTTTGTTTGATGAAAGCAAGATTCTTCATCTAGTTTGATCCGATTCGTTCTTTGTTATTGTCCGATCATGGTTAGATATCCTAGATGCTTCGGTCCAGATGATCCCTTTTTCAGACATTTTTATCAGATCAAGGTATGATTGCTCATCTAGTCCGATAATATTTGTTCTTTGTTCGTGTCAGATCAAGGTTTGATGTTCTAGATACCTCGTCAGTACGTTGTTATGATTATACATCTTATTTTGAAAAATGAGAATGCTCATCATTTATAGTTTCTGGTATTGGCTTTCTGAGAGTTTGATATGCATTTTCTCATATTCTTGTTGATAAATATGGGTAATTTGGATCTTATAACGTATAAACTGCTGGTGGTTTATAAAGATACTAAGATTAGCCTAGAATCTTGAGTTCGAGCTTGAAGGGCAGGAAAATTAAGAGAACATGGGCATAAATAGGTGGAGCAAACCACCTGCTTAGAAAACCGCAAATAACCGCCCTGAACCGCCACCATAGCGGTTATTTTTTGAGTTTAAGTGGCTGAGATTGGTTTCTGCATAATAAACACAATGTTTATAAAAAATAATATTTTTAAATAAAAATAACTTTATCAAATATAAAAATAACTTTATCAAATATAACAATTAAATTAAGAATATATTACAAATAATAACTAATATAAAATAATCACTTTAACCTTCACTTGCAGGTCAGGTATTCCATCTTTTTGTGCCTTTTCGACCGTAGCTGGTGAATGCACAAATAGATATATGCGTTATAAAGTAAGGTATGTGTTAATTGTGGATTGTTATGGATTCGAGAGTACCTTGTCATATCTGAACTGGTTGTCGTTGATTATTTCAGCAAGCAATTTTTTGAAGCTTCTGCAGTTTGTATAAATTTAGTATTTACAAAAAAAAAAAAAAAAAAAAAAAAACCAAAGTCTATGAAAATAAATATTCTAACATGCTGTCAAAGTTTCCAGCAGGCCCTTCATTCATAACTAATGGCTTTGGTGGTGACTGCTTCATGCTTGTTGTTTTCAGACAAATAAACAATAACATCAATTCCTGATGATCACAGTTTTGTGAATGAGTTAGTGCAATTAGTATTTGCAAAAAAACTACATCTTTTTGCATAGAACATAAAGATAAACCATTATTACCCAAACCTTTTAGGTCGCATACCTGCCCCTCTAAACTGAATTGCATTGTACTTACGTTAGCCGATTCTTATGTAGGTTCACACACGATCGGGCGAACGAAGATATTGTCCGTGGATGCAACCTGAAAGAAAAAAAAAATATAAGAAAGGTGGATTGACAAACAACCGCAATTCATGGGTACGTATGAAGCTTACTTTAAGTCTTTAACATCCATATTTTTTGTTGCATCTTGAATGTGCTGCTATAATCTTCTCAATTAGGTTTAATTGATAATTGAGAGAGCAGGTTGTAGTTTTTTATGCAACTTTGAATATATATAATCAAAGATATAACTCCTTATTTACTAAAAATAAGGAAGGTGGAGAACATGGGGCATTTATTTATGTAAAATTCCCGTTGTGGATATACAAGTTAAGGAAAGGAAGAAGCAGTTTATTTGTGAAGCAGTTGATTCGTAAATTATGGGTGCTAATGAAGCTATAACTGCCATAAAAGAGGAGAGAGTCTGCCCAACCTTCAAGAACTGTTTGTTTTACAGTTTTTTTTACTTAGTTTAAATGGTTTGATCATGGGCAGAAAAATATGGAGTTAAACCACCAACTGAGAAACTGTATAAAACTGCTGTGAACCGCCACTGTAGTGGTTAATTTTATGAGTTTAAAGGGCTGAGATTTAATCTCAGCATGATCCGACGGTAGAGATGGATTCCAAAAGTGGTTAGACTTAATGGGTTCCATATATATATATAATTTATATATATATATATAAAAAAAAGTTGAACCACACAGGCAAGTAAGAATCCAAATAATAATAAAAATCCATTTGAGTACTTTTAAGCGTATGTTTTTTACATGGCACGGGTCTCTCTAATGCTCACGACCATTCCACATGTTCTAAAATTCTTATTTTGAGCTATTTTTTATTATTAAACTTTTAATATTTTTGGACATCCACACTTATCGAAATTTAATAACTTTTCTATAAAGCTAATTACACTGCATTTTTTATTTCTTTTATTTGTTCTTTATATTCATGTTGTTGGTTTTAGACTTTTCAAGCTTTAATGCATCATTCAATTAAGAAAATGATGCCATGACAAATGGTTTAGAAAGGAACTGAACTTTAAAGTGGGGTAGCACCCGCCCCGCTTGGGTAAATGAGGCTTCCATTAAGAAAATGATGCCATGACAAATGGTTTAGAAAGGAACCGAACTTTAAAGTGGAGCAGCACCCGCGCCACTTGGCTAAATGAGGCGTGCACGAGTCTTTAGGCTAGGCGCCTATTTATATAACGTTAACTACCAACAAAAAACTTTGATTTCGCATATTCACTCCTCAAACTGATGGTGCTTTTGTTGGGACTAATCTTGTCATAACTCAAAAGTTGGAGGGTGCTAAGTGTTTTAGTTTATTTTATTTAGGTTTCCTAATTCTAGTCTAGGGATGTTTTCTTGGGCATCAAGGTTTATTAGATAGGTTTATCTAGTTTGTTTATTTTATCAATAGAGTTTGAGTTGGGTTAGGACTAGAATAAGTTTAGTATAAATAGATGGTTAGGGTCATTGTAATTAGTGTAATTAGTGTGTGCTCTCATTGATAAATTAATAAAAGAGTCGAACAGTTCGTTCAATCTCGTGCTTTTGTGTTTGATCGAAGGGCCTGATTTCCAACAATTGGTATCAGAGCTTGGCAGTTTTGAGAGTCGTTTTTAAGAAAGGGGGAGCCGCCCCTCGCGGGGCTGCAACGACAACAAAATCATAAGTTGGATTGTCGATCAAGTGGTGATCGTGTTTTGTGTCGCTCATGATCGTGTTTATTTTATTTTGGTTGTGGTTTTGGCAAGTTAAAGGGTGGTCCAATAAAATAAGTGGAACGAAGTTTTCCATTCTTGATTGTGGTGTAACCAAATTTCAAAGTCGGTGGAAAACGAATATTTATTGGAGTTACTTTTCAAGAAAAAGTGGGAGCAGATTGAAAATCGCAAGGAATAATTCTAATACATGGGTTTTGCATGCATGATGTGCATGTGAAGGGTTGCAATAGTAGGTGTTCTATTTGGCGAATACGATTCAACATCAGAAGTTTTAATCTTGATCATCCTATTCGTAGCTGTTAGCGGTGATAACAGTAGATGGTGAGAACGGGTACCTTGATTGGCTTGTTTCGTGATAAGAGGAGACTGGCGTGTTGCGTGATAAACGGGCGTAAGGGATCCGTCAAAGCAGGTGGCTTTGGATTCGGTTCGTTTAGCAGTTGAAAGAAAACGTTAGGTGGCTTTGTTTTCTTGGTCGGTGGAGAGGCCTCTTGACTAAGGTTGATCGGAAAAAGGTATGGTTAGAGAAAAAAATAACACGGGGTGACATTATGGCGTTGGAGTTCAATCGGATGGCGTTGGATGTGGCTGGGGTAGGTCGTTGATCCGTGATAAGTCAAGATGTGAGTGAACGGTGTTCCAACGTTATGCCATGCCATGTGACATGTTACAAGCGTGGTCGGTTTGATTCGGGTTGAACCGAGTTGACTTTGGGCGTGACCGGTGGTGGTCGGGGTGTCCGGTAAAAAGTCGTGATGGTTTGAAACCGAAGTGATTCGGTGCTGCGGTGAAGATGTAAACAAACACCGATTAAGGGGGTGATTGTTGGATTATTCGGGTTTGTTACGGGTCACGGGTCGGTGCGTTATCGGGTCGCGGTTTAACGAGTCTCCGGATAATGGACCAGCTCTAATGTGAAGAAAGTTATTGACAAGATTAGGGGGGTGATTGTTGGGACTAATCTTGTCATAACTCAAAAGTTGGAAGGTGCTAAGTGTTTTAGTTTATTTTATTTAGGTTTCCTAATTCTAGTCTAGGGATGTTTTCTTGGGCATCAAGGTTTATTAGATAGGTTTATCTAGTTTGTTTATTTTATTAATAGAGTTTGAGTCGGGTTAAGACTAAAATAAGTTTAGTATAAATAGATGGTTAGGGTCATTGTAATTATTGTAATTAGTGTGTGCTCTCATTAATAAATTAATAAAAGAGTCGAACAGTTCATTTAATCTTGTGCTTTTATGTTTGATCAAAGGGCCTGATTTCCAACACCTTTAAGTCGTATACTAGGCTAATTCATTTGTACGACATCTTCTCATTTTATTTTCTTCCCTTTTCTCATTTTTATTTTCTCTCCCTTAGACTTTAATAGCTTTTCATTTTCTTCGATGGAGTGTCAATAATATTTAGGGTCTGTTTGGTATGAGGTAATGGAATTGACGAATGAATGGAATGGATAAGGTAATGGAATGGATGAGGGAATGCAATGGATCATTACCATTCCATGTCTTGTTTGGTTACCATGTGAATGTGAATGAAATGAATTATTATTGTGTATTGTTCGGTAGCCAAGAAAAATGGAGTAATAAAATTAGCGGTGAGTGGTGGTGGTGGTGGTCGGTAGTAGTGATTGTGGGTGGTTATAGGTGGCGGTGGTGGGTGTCGGCGGCGGCGATGGGTGGTGGTGGAGACAAGGTGGTCGTTGGTGGTGGGTGGCAACAAAGGTGGCGGTTTGTGGCGGCGGTGGCGGTTCGTGGTGGCGGCGGCGTCGACGATGGTGGTGGGCGGCGGCGGAGAGTGGCGTTGGCTGTTGGTCGCAGTCGTGGGTGATAACGGTGGCGAGTGAGTGGTGGTGGTGGCGGCGGTGGCGGTGGCTGTCGGGGTGAGGTGGTGGCGGGTGGCGGCGATGGCGTCGGTGGTGGGTGGTGGTGGTGGGTTGTGGCGAAGGTCGTGGGTTGTGGTGTTGTTGAATGGTGCAAGGGGGGATGGAATGGAAAAAACATGGGGTGTGGAAGGAATGATTTTGAGAGAATGGAATGCCTTTTGGAATGGGTGATTCCATTCTATTAACCAACCAAACACTCTTTTCTTCATTCCCTCGTAATCACTCATTCCATTCCACCTCTCATTCCTGCATACCAAACACTGCCTTACTTTTCTTCCTTAAAGCATTATTGAAAATATAATATAACCCTTATATGCTATACTTTTTAAGCTTATTTACGCTATACTTTTTTAAGCTTATTTAACTGTTGTTATTGTTATTGTTATTGTTATTGTTATTATTATTATTATTATTATGCTTCAGATTTTATAAAAAATCTTGCAGAATTAAGAAAATCCTTTCAAAATCTACTTAAAAAAAGATAAAATATTTACTTTTGATAAAAATCTAGAAAACCAAGTTAAAAAGATTAAGGAATATTGTAAAAACCTACCAAAACTACAACTTCCTAAAGAATATTATCCAGAAGAACCATTAGATTACCAAGTAAATTTAAGAAACCTAGATAATCACATAGAAAATATAAAATATAAGTTAAGACAATGTTATATTATTATTATTATCATTATCATTATCATTATCATTATCATTATTATTAATTTAGTTTGCAACCCTAAACTTTAATTAGCAAAGTAAATTACTATATATATAACTAGATTTGAACCCCGTGTAATACACGGGTCGAATAAATGTAATTTTATATATCAAATAGTAAAAAAAAAATATTTTTGAAATCTCGTTTATTACACGGGTTGAATAAACGTAATTTTATATACCAAATAATAAAAATATATCTTTAAAAATCTCATTTATTACATGGGTAATGATGGGTATGGGCTTTATGACTATGCTCTCTGGTGATATAACACCCCATAAAGCCATGTATGACGTGGCACACCACTTGTCGCATAACGCCCCCAAAGGGGGTTTATGACTACACACGGCTAGGGCTGTAAACGAACCGAACAAACACGAACAAGACTTGTTCGTGTTCGTTTGTTAAGAAATATATGTGTTCGCGAACCGTTTATGAACACTTATCGAACGAGATTTTATGTTCGTGTTCGTTTGTTAAGGAAATGAACTTGTTCGTGTTCGTTTGTGTTTGTTTGTTAATTTTAGGCAACGAACGTTGATGACCACAAATGAGCACAAACTAATGTTTATGAACACAAATGAAAACAAACGAACACAAACAATCGTTCATGAACAGAATATATAATACACTAACACTTATTAGATATTTAATTTGTCGGAATTTTGAAGTATTAAAATAAATATAAAAACTAAAAACACTAATGAACTATCGAACACAAACGAACATGTTACCGAACGTTCACGAACAGATACGAACGAACACGTCCTATGTTCATGTTTGTTCATTTAACTAAACGAACGAAATTTCTTGTTCGTCTTCGTTTGTTTAATAAACGAACGAACACAAACGAACTTCCCGCCGAACGGTTCACTAACTGTTCGCCGAACGTTTGGTTCATTTACAGCCCTACACACAACCTTATAAGTCAACTTTGATAGTCAATGTAGGTAATTAAATGCATTACGGCTCTCAATTTCATTCTTTTACGTTTAACCAAATCATTAGTGTTGTGTTTTCGTCAATATTGTCTCTTCCGTGAAGTTCACGAAAATCAACAATAGTCATATACTTCTCTCCAAGATTTGGAAGATTTGGCTCTCCATAAGCAAAATGTCTTATCATAAGTGATGGCCTAGAGATATGATTTTCCTCTTAATTACAGAATTTTTATTTCACTAATAAAATTTCTTTTGGATTACTCTCTAGTTATTTATTAAGAAAGACCATATTGATCGGCCTCCACAAAGCAAAAGGCCCACTTTTATAATATGGAACTAGTGATTGAAAAGGTATGCCGGCCAAGGGCAACATTTAGTGACCCCCAACTAAAGGAAGTTAACTATCATTTTTTAAGTCACGTATATATAGGCCGGCCCCATGGAATTAAAAAAATATCAGAGAATTATAAAATTAGGCTCGATCCCTGTTTGAATCATAAAGTTATCTGTATTCACTTCACAATCTGGAAGAAGCCTAAAATCAGTGGATAAAAGTGACCTTATTTGGGTACCCCTTCTTCTCTTGCAAACAATTCTAATCACAAGGTAAGACACTACTTCTAAGTTGTAATGTTTCTTCGTAATTGTGACTCTAGGAAACTTTTTATACGTTCTTACATAATTGCGCTCAATTTTTTATTCTTGACTGACTTTCTGGCTATTTTTTGCTTACCTTGAGAACTATATGCCTCACATGTCACATGATGCAAGTACAAACATTTGTCATGTACTTTGTATACATTTTACATGACTTTTTCCCATCTCTTTTGCTCATTGATAGCATTAGAATGGTCCATGAACTATCAATATTGAGCACTAGGCTCTTCTCTCCACCAAAAATATATGTCGGCTCATTTTTTTCCCGGCATTAAAGGAGACAATACATATCACGTTACATCCGAATTCATCTAATGGCATGATTTACCATATAATAGCGTAATTTATGTATGTTAAATCCATGGCCGGCCCTGAGGGTAAGCGGGGAGGACCACCGGTTAGGGCCCGATATTTCGAAGGACACATTATTCTAAAAAAATCCGATATGCATATGTAAAAATAAATAAATTAATAGTGTATAATACCCATACAAACACCAACATAGGTTCACTTACAAAACTATTTTTATGGTTTATATTAGTTCTTAGCCCATTGACATTAGGTTTAGATCGTTAGTGAGCCCAATACCCAATTTCATTAAGGTTTAAAGGCACGTTTTTTTCGAGCTCGAACGAGTTACATGGATTCTCAAAGCCCGCCATGATTAAATCATATCAAATGACAATTGGATAGGCTTATTTATAAACTTATTACCGACAAAAGGTTTTGAGCATTTCCTACATATACAAAAGTAAGTTAGGGGAATAGTATCACGCAGCTTGTAAGTTACGGGAATAGTGCCACGCAGCTGTGTGGCACTTCCCTATTGGACCACCGGTTTTGTTCTTTTATATTCGTTTTAAAATTACAGTTTCGTTCTTAATTTAAAATAAAATTACGCTTTTGCCCCCCCCCCCCCTCAAACTAAAATTATGTTTTTGTCCCTCGCTCAAAATTACGATTTAGGCCTCCGTTCCAAATTATGATTTTCTCCCCAGATTACAATTTTAGCCACAGTTCAAAATAAATTTTTGTTTTTGCCCCAAACTAAAAATGACGATTTTGCATTTTCACCCCGTTTCAAAAATTATGATTTCGCCTTCAGTTTCAAATTATGTTTTTGCCCGGTTCAAAATAAAAGTATGCTTTTGCCCCCCAATCAAAATTACGATTTTGCCCCAGTTCAAATTAAAAATATAGTTTTGTCCCCAGCTTAAAATTGCGATTTTGTCCTTAGTGCAAAGTTATATTGCGATTTTGTCTCTGATTCAAATTTATAGTATTCCCATCACTTTAACTTTTGGCAAATTACGATTTTTACCCAACTCAACAAATACAACTTTGCCCTCAGTTCAAATTACAGTATTGCTATCGTTTTAGTTTTTTTAGCAAAAACAATAAGAGTGTTTTTTTAATTGGTTGACTGGATTTCATTTTTTCCATGTGAAGGAGCTGCCTAACACTCGCTCATTAATCCTGACAAACTACAGTTTTGCCCTGAGCTCAGAACTACGGTCTTATCATCGTTTTAGTTTTTTTCCTAACAAAACTATAATAGTGTTTTTTAATTGATTGAGAATTATTCGGCTATCACCCCGCAACACAGGGCATCAACTAGTGTTATATATAAAACTGACATTTTGGATAGGCTTATTTATAAACTTATTGCCGACAAAAGTTTTTGAGCATATTATTATTACTATTACTATATATTATTTTATTACTATATGTAATTACCAAGTTTGTAAACAGTAACTTTGACCACCTTTGACCTCCTTTTTTACCTTTTTTTATCTTTCACTTTCCCCTTTTTTAAAATATTTGACTTTTTTTTTTAACTTTTCCCTTTTTTCATTTGAGCAAGTAAATTTGATTAATTTTGACTTTTTTGTCACACCCCAACCGATGGCGGAATCATCGGGGCGCGGCACTGAGCGAAACAGATTGTTCAGAAGTTCCCACAACAACTATCATACAATTCAGTTATATAACACGTCCCATACCGTGTCCCAAATAATAACAAGTTATCATAGAAATCAACTAAACAATATGGGAACTGTTTCGACAACTCAAATTCTTAATTATTACAGACCGAATGTAAATATTGTTTTAAGACTTCTAGACGGCTAACTATAGATCTTTACTGACTACAGGTGCCAGTACAAGATCTACAGATAATTATGGCCCTGGAGCAGGTATATGGACACTGTCCTAAGGTCACTGGCTCCTAGAAGCTTATTATTGCCTCGCTTCCCTAGCACGCTAGTAGCTTAAACACCTGTCACATACGTTAAAATAAAAGTCAATACATATAATGTAAAGGTGAGTACACAAGTTTGATATAGCATATAAAGTTCGAAATGTTTACGCATAACCAAGCACGTACACAAGGGCAAACGATGCATGTAAATTATCAACATGGGACCATCGATACCAACGACTTCGAGTTGACTGTCCGAGACAGTTCGCAATACATGATTACCACTGTAATCCATGCAGGTAATTGTCCTTAGCAACCCCCGTGTGAACGGGTGCTGAGTCCAAACTATAGTACTACGTTGCTAAAGCAGGCAGATAGCACTCCACGTGTAAACATAATAAACAGCAATCATTTAGACAAGTAATACATGCAAGTAGGTTAGCGTTCAAATAGTTTGTGTTGTTTGTGAATTTGATAGATTACGTATGTAACACCCAAAAGTGCTGAAAGTAAAAAGGGATCGAGTATACTCACAGTGGGTGATCGTGGATTGAAGGGAGCACTGAGAATAGGTTAGCCTGAATAGTTCGATAACACAACGATGAGTAACGCGGAAAAGGGAACAATGTACTTGGATCGAGTAGGCCATTCGATCGGACAGCAGTTCGATCGAGTGGGCTGTTCGATTGGTTTGAAAGTCCGTTCGAACATCCATTCGATCGGCCGGCTGGCTCGATCGGCTGGTTCCTTCAAGTGGATTGTTTCTTCCTTTGATGTGAAGGATGTGTTTGTGTATGATGGTTTGTACTACCTTTCAAGTTGGTCGATCGAACAGCTGTTCGATCGGTTAGCCCAACCGATCGGTTAGCATTGCATTGTTTTCAAATATGTCACTCGATCGGTTGGCATGCTCGATCGGGTGACATTCCAATGTTTCGAAAAGTCTAAGTGTTTTGAAGTATAGTATCTCATGATTCGAGCAGTAATGATTACAATCGGGTGGCTTGATCGATCGAACAGTACTTCGTCAATACTACACTTTGTGAGTTGGTGGGTCTAAGTGCTAGCCGATCGGTTAGCCTAGTCGATCGGCTGGCATAGTCGTTCGGTTGGGCTGTTCGATCGAACAGCCTAGCCGTTCGGCCAGCTTCTCGATTCGGTTAACCTATCACTTAACACTTGGTTATTCCCGTTAATTGTTGATGTTTTAGAGATGTTTTGACTACGAGTTGAACCACAAAGCTGAAGTCCCTACTTAGTCTACTGACTCGAGCAGGAATCACCCAAGCTCGGCCAGAGGCGGTTTGGAACTTAAGTTTAACGTTTATCCCGAAATCGGTATATCTCCCGGTAGAACCCGAATCTTGAACCATGTGTTTGTTTAGATTGATTTGTAAATCGGTTCAAGTCTCGTTTTCACCTTTTTGAGTGTAAAAGAGTTGAAAGATAGATGAAAACCCATCTTCCAATCCTTTTCCACCGTGAAATGTTAAGATCTTTGGTAGATTTTAAGTTATTGATGTGGAAATCGGTTAGATCTAGCTTATTCATGGTTGAATGAAGTCAAGAACATGAAGTTCTTGATGAACACCAAGAACACCATGATGACATCACTCAAGAACACCTAGATCTTGGTGATTTCATGGTTGAAATCCAAGTTTTGAAAGATAGAAAGATGTAGAATCGATTAATGAACAAAAACGTACAAGGATTAGAACGAAATACTTATCGGTTTGAGAGAAATCTGAGATTTAGTGAGAAGAAGAGGCTGGTCGGTCAGAGCTTTTCCAAAAGTGGAAAGTTTGACAAGGACAGCCCTATTTATAGGCTTCCAAAAGAGGAAAGGGTCAGCTGATCGAACAGCATCCCTGATCGAGCAGCTGTCCGATCGAACAGCCTGTTCGATCGGCTAGCCTGTTCGATCAGGTTGCCCTGTTCGATCGGCTAGCCTGTTCGATCAGGTTGCCCTGTTCGATCGGCTAGCCTGGTTTAGAGTGTTTCGCGACGATTTTTGATATTTCGACTTCGATGAACGATGATTTGAGAATGATAGAATTCCTAATCAAATTACTTTTAGTCCCAACTACTATATCTAACATACAAGCATCCTTACACCACGATTTGGATTCGATTTCCATTGAGTTTGATTCACCTTTGAGTCTTGATTGATTTGATTGATTCACCACACACTTTAACATAAAAGTAAACATGCACAAGTAACACATAAGGCACACACACACGTATAAAAAGTATTAAAATCCCCACACTTGAGTTTGATGATTGATTTGATTAACTTGATTATTGATTGACTAGCTTTATTGCATTGTTACTTCCTATCATTCACAGTCGGTCGTTGATTCACAGTTCGATTATCGGTCGATTAGTTTGATTATACAACACTTACTCCAAATAATACGAAAATCAAAATGAAACTAAAATGAAATTAATCTTTATTAATCTTTAATTCCAATAACAGTCAACACTTGACTTTGACTTTTGGAAAACACGGGGTGTTACAGTCTCCCCTCCTTTAGGGAATTTCGTCCCGAAATTAGGCCGAGAACCGTACATCGCCGTGTGATTTTACCAATTGATGCTTCAGATCTATCTGAATAACTGCGGGTACTTGGCCTTCATGTCACTTTCGAGTTCCCAAGTGAACTCCGCGCCTCGTTTGCCTTCCCATCGTACCTTTACAATAGGAATGCGAGAGCGTCTGAGTTGCTTGGTCTGTCGGTCCATGATTTCGACAGGCTTTTCCACGAAGTGTAGCGTCTCATTGACCTGAAGATCGTCGAGTGGTATTATTGCGTCGTGGTCGGCTACGCATTTTCGAAGGTTTGAAATATGGAAAGTCGGGTGGACATTGCTGAGTTCCTCCGGTAATTCGAGTTTGTAGGCAACTTTACCGATCCTTTCCAGAATCTTAAAAGGTCCAACAAATCGAGGCGCAAGTTTCCCTCTTTTGCCGAATCGGACTACTCCCTTCCAAGGTGATACCTTTAGGAGCACGTAGTCGCCAACTGCAAATTCGCGGGGCCTGCGTCGTTTATCGGCGTACATCTTTTGTCTGTCCCGGGCCTTTACCAAATTTTCCCTTATCTGGTGGATCTTGTCAGTCGTTTCTTGCAGAATCTCGGGCCCAGTCAATTGTGAATGACCGACCTCGTGCCATACAATAGGCGAGCGACATCTCCTACCATACAAGGCTTCGAAAGGTGCCATTTCGATGCTGGAGTGATAGCTATTATTATACGAAAATTCGACTAACGGTAGGTGTTTGCTCCAACTACCACCAAAATCAATAACACACGCACGGAGCATGTCTTCAATAGTACGAATCGTTCTTTCCGTCTGCCCGTCGGTTTGCGGGTGGAATGCGGTACTCAAATTCAGCGTCGTACCAAGAGCTGCTTGAAAAGTTTCCCACAGTCTCGATGTAAACCGAGCATCGCGATCAGAAATGATGTCTCGAGGCGTACCATGATTCTTAATGATCTCGTCGGTGTAGATTTGGGCTAGCTTGGCCACCTTATAGTCTTCTCGTATTGGCAGAAAGTGGGCTGATTTGGTTAGACGGTCGACTATAACCCAAATACTGTCGTGACCTGATGGCGTGGTCGGAAGCTTAGTTATGAAATCCATAGCTATGCTTTCCCACTTCCATACGGGTATCGGCGGTTGTTCGAGTAAGCCTGAAGGTCTTTGGTGTTCAGCCTTGACTCTTGCACAAGTTAAACAGCTACCAACATATAGAGCAATATCCCTTTTCATCCCAGGCCACCAGTACTGGTAGCGAAGGTCCTGGTACATTTTGTCCGCACCGGGATGAATGGAATATCGGGATTTGTGGGCTTCGTTCATGATGATCTTTCGCAAATCTGTCCTCCTCGGAACCCAGATTCGGTCCAGATAATAGAATATCCCGTTGGCTTTGCTCATGAGCTGAGTTCCATCGTGATAGATTCGTTCTTTCTTCAACGTACGCTCGTTAAAGCAAGCGTGTTGTGCTTCGCGGATGAGAGCTTCGAGGTTATACTGAGCCTGGATGTTTCGAACACCTATCACATAATTCTTTCTGCTGAGGGCGTCTGCAACTACATTCGCCTTGCCTGGGTGATAACGGATCTCACAGTCGTAATCGTTGAGAAGTTCTACCCATCGGCGTTGACGCATATTGAGTTCTCTCTGGTTAAAGATATGTTGTAAGCTCTTGTGATCGGTGAAGATCGTACACTTTGTACCATACAGGTAGTGTCGCCAAATCTTTAAGGCAAAGACAACTGCGCCTAGCTCGAGGTCATGGGTTGTATAGTTCTTCTCGTGGATTTTGAGCTGTCGAGATGCGTAAGCTATAACCTTGTCTCGTTGCATGAGAACACAGCCAAGTCCAAGGTTTGAAGCATCACAATAGACAACGAAGTCATCGCTTCCGTCCGGCAGTGTAAGAACTGGTGCATGGCACAGCATGTGTTTGAGGGTTTGGAAAGCAGTCTCCTGCGCGGTTCCCCACACAAAAGGCTTGTCTTTATGAGTAAGGGAGGTAAGCGGTACAGCAATCTTTGAGAATCCTTCGATGAATCGCCGGTAGTAACCGGCTAATCCGAGAAAAGAGCGAACTTCTGACGGATTCTTTGGCGTAACCCATCCCTTGACTGCCTCAATCTTTGCAGGATCAACGTGTATACCCCGACTATTCACAATGTGACCCAGAAATTGAACCTCCTCCAACCAGAACTCACACTTGGAGAATTTGGCGTAGAGTTGGTTTCCCTGAAGCAACTCGAGAACCAATCGCAAATGCTGCGCATGCTCGGCCCTCGATCTGGAATAGATCAGGACATCGTCGATAAATACAATGACGAAACGGTCTAAGAACGGTTTACACACGCGATTCATCAGATCCATGAAGACCGCGGGTGCGTTGGTCAACCCAAAAGGCATGACAACAAACTCGTAGTGGCCGTATCGGGTTCGAAAAGCGGTTTTGGGTATGTCTTCCTCTTGAATCCGCAACTGATGGTAGCCTGAACGTAGATCAATCTTGGAGAAACACTGAGCACCTTGTAGCTGGTCAAACAGATCATCGATTCTTGGTAAGGGGTATCGGTTCTTGATGGTCAGCTTGTTCAATTCCCGGTAATCGATGCACATTCGGAACGACCCGTCCTTCTTTTTGACGAAAAGGACTGGTGCGCCCCAAGGAGAAGTGCTCGGGCGAATGAAGCCTTTTTCAAGTAACTCTTGGAGTTGGTTTGAGAGTTCTCGCATCTCAGATGGAGCGAGTCTATACGGAGCTTTGGCCACTGGGTTGGCTCCTGGAATAAGGTCGATTCGAAAGTCGATATCACGACTAGGAGGTAATCCAGGAAGATCATCAGGGAACACCTGAGGAAATTCTCGGACAACAGGAACATCCTTGACTTCAACTTTCTTTTTCTTGTCCGTCTCTGCTACAACAATGTTGGCCAAGAAGGCTCGATATTCCTTGCGGAGATATTTGCGAGCTTGAAGACAGGACATGAGCTTGAGATCTTTTGCAGTAGTTTCACCATAAACACATAGAGTATCACCACTAGCTAGCACAAAACGAATCATCTTATCGGAACACACAACTTCAGCACGGTTTTCACGAAGAAAGTCCATGCCTACTATGACATCGAAACTTCCGAGTTGCATGGGAATGAGATTAATCGGGAATATATGATTGTTGAGCTCGAGAGTACAATCACGGAGCACAGAATTGACAGCAATGGTTCTTCCGGTAGCGATTTCTACTTCGAAGGGTGTCGAAAGATAAGAGCGCTTACGTCTAAGAAGCTTCTCAAATTCAAATGACACAAAGCAGTTATCGGCTCCAGTATCAAACAAACATGATGCATATATACCATTCACAAGGAACGTACCATTGACCACATTGTTATCAGCTTGAGCCTGGCGTGCATTGATGTTGAAGGTTCTGGCGTGAGCTGCTTGCTGTTGAGGCTGCTGTTGTTGAGCTTCTTGCTTGACTACCCTGTTCGGGCACCGGTTTGCAAAGTGGTTAGGGTCACCACATGCAAAGCAGGTCCGAACATTGGTTGTTGGGGCCTGAGCGGCTTGAGGAGCTTGAGGAGCAGGTAGCAGGGCTTGGTTAACAGCGGCTTGAGCTTGCGTTTGACGGGGACCATAGCGGCAATTTGCAGTGAAATGCCCGTAAACATTGCAGTGGACACAGAAACGGCAGGCCACACCCACCGGATGATGATAAGAACATGTAGCACAGAGTGGGTGGGGGCCGGTGTACGCACGCTTCGCTGGCGGCGCATTGATCACTGGCGCTGAACGCTGTGGCTGTTGCTGCTGGGCTGGTACAGACTGTAGTGGAGCAGCAGTGGTTGCGGCAGCGCAACTTTTGTTCTTCTTTCTTCTTCTCGAAGACTTGGAGGCTTGAGTGGTGGTGTTGTCGGTTGATGCGGCGGTGACTTGATGCAGGGGCTTGACTTGCTTATCCCAGAAACCAGCCTTCACCCGCTTGTCATTAATCTCAGCGGCGAGCAGGTAGGTCTCCTCAATCGTTGCGGGCTTTGAAGCTAGGACAAAATCCGCTACACAGTCAGGAAGAGCGCGGATGTATTTTTTGATGGTCATGTCGGGAGTCTTGACCTGGTCTGGACAGATGATGCTTAACTGCTTGAAGCGAGCAGTGAGACCGGCGTTGTCACCCTTGTCTTGTTTAATACCCCAGAATTCATCCTCCAACTTATGACGCTCATGGGAGGGACAGTATTCTTCGATCATGATTTCCTTCAGCTTCTTCCATGACAGAGCATAGGCTGCGTCGTCTCCGCGCTTGTTTCTTTCAGCAGTCCACCAGTCCAAAGCACGGGACTGGAAGACGCCAGTAGCATTGAGAGTCCGGAGATTATCTGGGCATCCACTTTGACGAAAGGTGACTTCTATCGAGTCAAACCAGTGAAACATAGCCGTTGGACCATCCTCGCCGGTGAACTCTTTTGGCCCACATGCCTTAAATTGCTTGAAGCTAAAAGCAGTCTTGCTGGATTCTTTCGGAGCATCAGCTTGTGACATCTCAGATGATTTGCTGGCGTTCTCATAAACCTCACTCACGGCCTTCGCCACGGTCTTAGAGATGATAGCAGCCAGACGTCGATCTCTTTTCTCCTGGCGGGTAAGACGCGAGTGTGATCTAGGTTGTCCAGATGACGACATGGTCTGCAATAGACATCGTCACAGGCTCAACACAACGAATTCGAGTCTCACACGTTCTTAGATCTCTAAAGCTTAGAATCACGTCGCATCTCTCGTCACGTAACACATATAATCACATAAGCACATAATCATAGAGGCACATAAGCACAGAAGCAATTAGAGCACATAAGCAATTAAGCAAATAGGGCACTTAATTTCCTAACACGTACGCAATTTTATCACGGAGGTAGTTAGAAAACAGAAACCTATAACCACAAGTCGAGTACCGTTCGTTTTGCGTATCGGATAGCACCACATTGTATCGTCTAACTTAGTCGTATAGCGTAGCATAGCACACCGGTTTCGTTTAGATCACATCAACAGGGATTTGAATCGAGATAGGATAGCAACAAAGGTCACGCAGATTGATAACAAATGGAGTAACCAACGAATCTTAGAACACGTAAACAGGTAAATCATATAAAATCAACAAAGCAACACTCAAAATCGGAAAAATGGATTGTCTGCGGCTACTAGACTTTGACTAACCATGGCAATTTAACTATTCGCAGTTGACTTGTCGTCACTTTCGACTCTAGGGGACATGTTTCTGCCTCGATTCTTGGGCATTATGCATGCGCATTCTAGGCCATACTCGTGAGTTCAGGTCGTTGGAGTCCGTCAATTGCCTTGGCGAGATAAAATAAGGTCGGAATAACTGCCAAGGTTAGGGTTTCACCCCTAGCTTAGCAATTTCTTCCTTGTTTTAAGAAAATCTAGAGGAAAGTTTTCATCAAATTACGGGTTTCAGCCCTAATTTGGTATAATTCTCCCCCGTTTGTTGATAGAAATTTGCACAAAGTAATTGGCAAGAATTTGTAATTTAGGCAGGAATTTGCGGGTTTCACTCCTAATCCCGTCCAAATTACAAAATTTGGCTCGGAGTTCGGATGTAATGATAGAATAGAAGGAAACAACATAAAATAAACACATAAACTTGGTCTCTTGGTTCCTAACTATAGTCTAGGTCTCTAAGACAGCGATCCGGACTAGATCGTGTCTAACCTAATTCCCTATAGTTATGGCTCTGATACCAATCTGTCACACCCCAACCGATGGCGGAATCATCGGGGCGCGGCACTGAGCGAAACAGATTGTTCAGAAGTTCCCACAACAACTATCATACAATTCAGTTATATAACACGTCCCATACCGTGTCCCAAATAATAACAAGTTATCATAGAAATCAACTAAACAATATGGGAACTGTTTCGACAACTCAAATTCTTAATTATTACAGACCGAATGTAAATATTGTTTTAAGACTTCTAGACGGCTAACTATAGATCTTTACTGACTACAGGTGCCAGTACAAGATCTACAGATAATTATGGCCCTGGAGCAGGTATATGGACACTGTCCTAAGGTCACTGGCTCCTAGAAGCTTATTATTGCCTCGCTTCCCTAGCACGCTAGTAGCTTAAACACCTGTCACATACGTTAAAATAAAAGTCAATACATATAATGTAAAGGTGAGTACACAAGTTTGATATAGCATATAAAGTTCGAAATGTTTACGCATAACCAAGCACGTACACAAGGGCAAACGATGCATGTAAATTATCAACATGGGACCATCGATACCAACGACTTCGAGTTGACTGTCCGAGACAGTTCGCAATACATGATTACCACTGTAATCCATGCAGGTAATTGTCCTTAGCAACCCCCGTGTGAACGGGTGCTGAGTCCAAACTATAGTACTACGTTGCTAAAGCAGGCAGATAGCACTCCACGTGTAAACATAATAAACAGCAATCATTTAGACAAGTAATACATGCAAGTAGGTTAGCGTTCAAATAGTTTGTGTTGTTTGTGAATTTGATAGATTACGTATGTAACACCCAAAAGTGCTGAAAGTAAAAAGGGATCGAGTATACTCACAGTGGGTGATCGTGGATTGAAGGGAGCACTGAGAATAGGTTAGCCTGAATAGTTCGATAACACAACGATGAGTAACGCGGAAAAGGGAACAATGTACTTGGATCGAGTAGGCCATTCGATCGGACAGCAGTTCGATCGAGTGGGCTGTTCGATTGGTTTGAAAGTCCGTTCGAACATCCATTCGATCGGCCGGCTGGCTCGATCGGCTGGTTCCTTCAAGTGGATTGTTTCTTCCTTTGATGTGAAGGATGTGTTTGTGTATGATGGTTTGTACTACCTTTCAAGTTGGTCGATCGAACAGCTGTTCGATCGGTTAGCCCAACCGATCGGTTAGCATTGCATTGTTTTCAAATATGTCACTCGATCGGTTGGCATGCTCGATCGGGTGACATTCCAATGTTTCGAAAAGTCTAAGTGTTTTGAAGTATAGTATCTCATGATTCGAGCAGTAATGATTACAATCGGGTGGCTTGATCGATCGAACAGTACTTCGTCAATACTACACTTTGTGAGTTGGTGGGTCTAAGTGCTAGCCGATCGGTTAGCCTAGTCGATCGGCTGGCATAGTCGTTCGGTTGGGCTGTTCGATCGAACAGCCTAGCCGTTCGGCCAGCTTCTCGATTCGGTTAACCTATCACTTAACACTTGGTTATTCCCGTTAATTGTTGATGTTTTAGAGATGTTTTGACTACGAGTTGAACCACAAAGCTGAAGTCCCTACTTAGTCTACTGACTCGAGCAGGAATCACCCAAGCTCGGCCAGAGGCGGTTTGGAACTTAAGTTTAACGTTTATCCCGAAATCGGTATATCTCCCGGTAGAACCCGAATCTTGAACCATGTGTTTGTTTAGATTGATTTGTAAATCGGTTCAAGTCTCGTTTTCACCTTTTTGAGTGTAAAAGAGTTGAAAGATAGATGAAAACCCATCTTCCAATCCTTTTCCACCGTGAAATGTTAAGATCTTTGGTAGATTTTAAGTTATTGATGTGGAAATCGGTTAGATCTAGCTTATTCATGGTTGAATGAAGTCAAGAACATGAAGTTCTTGATGAACACCAAGAACACCATGATGACATCACTCAAGAACACCTAGATCTTGGTGATTTCATGGTTGAAATCCAAGTTTTGAAAGATAGAAAGATGTAGAATCGATTAATGAACAAAAACGTACAAGGATTAGAACGAAATACTTACCGGTTTGAGAGAAATCTGAGATTTAGTGAGAAGAAGAGGCTGGTCGGTCAGAGCTTTTCCAAAAGTGGAAAGTTTGACAAGGACAGCCCTATTTATAGGCTTCCAAAAGAGGAAAGGGTCAGCTGATCGAACAGCATCCCTGATCGAGCAGCTGTCCGATCGAACAGCCTGTTCGATCGGCTAGCCTGTTCGATCAGGTTGCCCTGTTCGATCGGCTAGCCTGTTCGATCAGGTTGCCCTGTTCGATCGGCTAGCCTGGTTTAGAGTGTTTCGCGACGATTTTTGATATTTCGACTTCGATGAACGATGATTTGAGAATGATAGAATTCCTAATCAAATTACTTTTAGTCCCAACTACTATATCTAACATACAAGCATCCTTACACCACGATTTGGATTCGATTTCCATTGAGTTTGATTCACCTTTGAGTCTTGATTGATTTGATTGATTCACCACACACTTTAACATAAAAGTAAACATGCACAAGTAACACATAAGGCACACACACACGTATAAAAAGTATTAAAATCCCCACACTTGAGTTTGATGATTGATTTGATTAACTTGATTATTGATTGACTAGCTTTATTGCATTGTTACTTCCTATCATTCACAGTCGGTCGTTGATTCACAGTTCGATTATCGGTCGATTAGTTTGATTATACAACACTTACTCCAAATAATACGAAAATCAAAATGAAACTAAAATGAAATTAATCTTTATTAATCTTTAATTCCAATAACAGTCAACACTTGACTTTGACTTTTGGAAAACACGGGGTGTTACATTTTTTCTTTTTAAAGATCAATGTCGACTGAATTTCCGCCGCAATTTTACTAGTTATATATAAAACTGATATTTTACACTTAAGATACCCTAAGCTTTTGATATAGTCGAGTTTGGTAATGGTGAGTTTTTAACGAGTCATCTAATATAGAAGTATTGTCGTTGGTGGTACTATTACCTAGAAATATTTAAGTATTGTGAAATTATTATTTTGAATATATATCTTCTTATTGTGAAATTAATCTTCTATTTATATACAAGTTCTTCACTATATTAGATTATAGATATAAAAAGTGATTATATTATAACACCTTAATAACAACAATTTCATTCTATATATTCTTCACATCTTCCTTTTTTGTCTTTACTTTCATAAGAAAAACATGATTATTCTTGATTTTGATTATTCCTGTATATTTTATTAGTGAATGTTTTGTATCAAAGGAATTAGCTAATAAAATAACAATAATATATTGAGTTAATCAGTAAACGAATAAGAAAACAATTTGACATAAAAATTGTTGATATTCGATCGGTGGGTCAAATCTGATGACGGTGCTCCAGCCAACATGAAGTTCTTCGTCTCTTCCACTAAACTTACATTAATTATTTAATGAATTAATTAATTGATTGATTAATTGCCCCTTCACTTTGAAAAAAATCACATTTGTTACCCCAAACACGTTGTCCCGTTAGTAACTGTTACCGTTAGTTTCGTCCTAAATGAACTAACTCGGCTAATTTATTTATCCATTATAAATTATCAACATGTTGATGCATAGAATAATCCACTACTCTATACATAGGGATATTTTAAAATAAAATTGATATAATTATACTTTTAATCTAAAATTATTTTAGTTTTTTACTTTTAACCTCAAAGCTTTTTATCTTTGTCAATTTAACCTAAGAATTTTTTTACTTTCAACTTCGGTATCCTATACTTTTCATATTTCACAAAAATTCGTTTTACGTTTTGTTCTAAATTTTGCGAGTTAACACGACGCAACGTTCATGTGTGGTTCAACATTTTTACGTTTTGTTTTACGTTTCGTTCTAAATTTTGCGAGTTAGCATTACGTAACGTGCGTGTGTGGTTCAACGTTTTTATAGTCATCTATTTTTTTCCCGTTTGATAGGTTCATCTTGACGCACAGGTCCTAAATCGACTTAGTTATTATTTTCTATGTTTTATGTTTCGGTCTAATTTTTCCGCATTAACACGTCGCAACTATAGTGTTGATGGTCGCTAACGGTGTTGTGGCCTTGGTGCTATTTGTCATGATTTTACGCCCCCTTCGCAACGCATAGTGCTTAATACTAGTTAACTTCAAAGATTAACCTATTATTACATGTGTATACAAAAATGAAAGGTTCAAAGAAGCCAACATAATATTCTAGTATCAATTAACAAACTAAAGTAGCAAACTCTCATGGGAAATGTTTTATCCCAAAAAAAACTAAGAAATTTTTAAAAGTTATATGTTTTGATCTGAATTAATTCGGTTATTAGGCCATATGTTATTGGGAGTTGTTGGTGCCACGTAACCCATGGCAAGGGTGTGAACACCGTTACGGCATTACAGGTGGGGAGCCGTTGGGGTGTGGGGCGGGGGCTTGAAGCAAATCGTGGGTGTAAGCAAGGAGAAAAAGAAGTAAAGATGTGGCGACGTTAGGAAAAGGAGGCGTGACCCACCACATGGGGCGCTGTTGGGACGTGGGGCACGATGGTTGTTTAGATGAGGTCTACGTGGGGTCATGTGACAACACTTTTTTTCTCAACAACGTCTTAGCTGCAATTAAGGAATTAACCGACAAAATTTCGTTATTTGGTTAATGAGCAAACGAGTTCGAAAATATATTTGACATAAACAATGTTGTATATTTGATCCGTGGGTGAAGTCTGTGACGGTGCTCTAGCCACATCAACCACTTTCTTTGTTCCCACTAAACTTATATTTATCATCCCTCCGCTTTGAAAAATCACATTAGTTGCCCTAACATTTTGTGCACATTAGTTCTCTTAAGTTGTGTCTCGATGAACTAACACCTCTGATTAGTTCTCGTAATAAAAGGAGTTTTCTTTTAAACCCTTCCTTATATGTGTGTGTATATATTTATATTTGTAAAAGAAGCTAATAGTGACGAGTGAAGGTCGCAACAACGAACGTAATGGATGGGAAGATGACGAGGAAGTGAGACCCCAACTTTTTGCGAGCAAACGATATTATTCTTTTATATTAATTTACAAACACTAGCAAATTGTCATGAGATATTGAGAGACATGCATGTAACATTATAATCGAATCACGTGGATTTAAGAATCTAATGAGATCTAAAAGGTAGTAGTATCTTTTGACTTCAATTATGTTTCCCCACCCATAAACACAAAACATACATAATACGTTTCCCATTTTTCATAAACTTTGCCAAACAAATAATTAACAACATACTGCATACTGTAGTTAAAAAAAACTAATAAAATATTATACATAATACAAATTACATAAATAAAAAAGAATTGTCACATATCCATTTTTCATAAAAAAGTTATGTTTTCATGTAAATATTTCTATAAAATTTTGATAAGTATAAGTTAGATGTTTTAGAAAATACCTATATTTGTATAGTTTAAACTTGTGTTGCAGTAATCGCTAATCGCTAATCGGGCGGTGGGGTGGGGCTTAACAATTAATCGAAATTAATTGTGACTAATCATGGATTGATCGACGCCTAGTCGAGATTTTTATACCCATGTTTTAAACAAGTTAATCAAGGCACATGGCCGTCTCCGAAAATCTTTGAAAAATTTTGGGCCCGGAGCGAGTAGAAAAAGCGGGCCCATATAATAAAAAGTCAATAACTTAATTTTGTAAAAAAATACATATATTTGAATTAGTACATATTTATATACTAGAAAACATAATTAATAAAAAATGGGCTACTAAAATATGACTTTTTTAATAACATATAAAAATATATATATATACACATATACACACACTAGTGGGATCAAACCTGCATGTTGCGTCGAGTGAAAATTTTGTTTTTGTTTCGATGCATACGTTATAGCAAACGAAAGTGATCGAAAACCCAAAACATATAGTCGTAACATGCCAAAAACGTGTTCCTTTCTTTAGTTTTTGTATCATAAATTGTTTTGTTAAATTTAGTTTAAATAATAAACTAAATAATAATAATAAGTAAATTAAGTTTTAAACAAAAAAAATAAACTTAATTTGAAATAGGAAAAAAAAAGCGTAAAAACAAAATGATAAGAATAATAAGAGTAAAAACAAAAGGATTAGAATGGTAAAAATAAAGTTGGGAAAAAAGATGGTTAAAGACGTCAAAGATAGGAATCAAACCTTTGACAAACTTCTTCCATTCAAACTTATATCACGGGTAATGAAGCCACCAGATCAAACCTCTTTTTGATTCACATGATTGAAACAAAACATTTATATATACATTTATTATATATTTTCTTTTTCAAGAAAAAACTTTCGGGCCCCGGAGGAGTTTGGGCCTTGTACGGTCGCCCGCCCTACACACCCTCCGGGCCGGCGACAAGGCAATATTATTAGTTTTTATACTATAACCCCTAAAATTAATTATCAAGTTAAGCATTATTAGAATATCAAATATATGTGTTGATGTTTTGTAAGTCATTTATACGTAATTACTTTGTTTTATGAGATATAACATCAACTTAGGTATATGTTTCGGGTAAATGAGTATATAGTTTTCGGTAATCGAGTAAGGTATCATCTAATCTCATAACCATTCCATACATTGGCGCAACACAGTGGGGGTGGGGAGGGGCGCCCGACCCTCCGAACTTTCTGCTCAGTAGTGTCCGGTATGTAGTTTTCGTATAGAATTTATTAGGTATATACGTTTTCGACCCCCCACCCCCCGGTTTTATACTTTTTTTAGGTATATATGTTTTCGACCATCGGTCGGAAATCTCAAGCTTCGCCCCTGATCCCATACCTACGAATATTTTCCCAATCTTATACCCAAATACCCATTCCATATATTCTATTTTCAGGTATTACCATCAGGCTCGGGTTTTACTAGAAAAACAAAAGAAACTAAAAAGGGGAGTGTTATGACAGTTTTGTGATTTCTAAAGGGGTATTATATCCACTTGACAACTTCCCAAAGGGTCTCCTATACAATTTATCTGATTCAAAGTGAATAAAAAATAGAGAGAAAGGAATCAAGGAAGGCGTAACGTAGCCGAAACCAGCCGGTCAATTGTCTAGCACCGACGCGACCGAACCGGGTGACCCCCCACCCACCTGACTAGCCATCACCCGCACCATTACAGCTCATCTAACCCTCCCACATGTCACCATCACGTTACATGTCTCTTATCATATCAACCAAATCATGTATTTATATCTCAAAACCACATATTTTTTATTATTATTATTTTTTTGGCAGCAAATGAAAATAAAAAAAAAAAATCAGCAAAATGAGTTCCGTATAAATGGAGTCCACATTCGACTGATTCATAAACTCACAACCATCATTCAAGGTTTGAATATTCGGTAAGTTCGATCTCATTTCGATTCTGATTCTGATAATCTGTTATTGAACTATGATTTATGAATGAGTGTTGCAGATTCTCACTGTTTCATTGCTTATTGAGTTGTGATCTGGCTGACTGGTTCTGTTACTTAGGGTTTTGTTTCAGTTAGGGTTTATGAAGTTTTGATTATGAGTAATGTTAATGGATTTATGACTCAACATGTTCATCTATTGGTTTATGAATGTAATCTGAACAATTTGATGTATTATTCTTATCTATGATTGATTTAATATGCATTTTTGTTTCTAGTAATTAAGAGGCTACCAGTGTTAGATCCTTTTTTTAATATGCATTTTCGATCGAAAGTTACAATTGCGAATTAAAATCGTGTCGATCGCTTTTTTTATCTGGTTTTGTGTTGTTCAGATCTGTTTTAGATCACATCTGTGTAGTCAAATGGCTAGGTTTTTTTTTTTTTTTTTTTTTGTATGTGTGTGTGTGTGTGTGTGTGTGTGTGTGTTAAGTGTATGAGGAACACAGTGTTAAAAGTTGATGAACTCTGGTAATTTGTTTAATGGTGCTAAGGTAGATTATTATTTAAAATAAAGGTATCAATCAAATCTGAATCCATAGTAGTTAAAAGCCATCGCCTCTTGCGCCTAGGCCCAATTTCCTAGCAAGGCGAGGCAATTGCGCCTTAAGTCAAGGCAATTGCGCTTTAATTCTCCAAGTGATGGTTCATGCGCAGGTTCCGGCGAGATTCCTAGATTCTTGAGAGTTTTTGGCCAAATTCTCTAAATTCTTGCAAGATTCTAGCTAGATTTCTACTTTTTTTTAATGAAACTACTTTTCTACACTAATAAACTAGCATTTTATAACTTTTGGTACTAAATAGACGATACTAAATGTTATATAATAGCTTTATTTTATTTAATTTGAAGAATAGTATAATTTTCTATTATATAAGAATATTTTAAGTTTTTTTTGTTGTACGCTTTTTTTTTTCTCGGGCCCGCGCTTTTTTTTGCGCCTTGCGCCTAGGCCCCAGGCGAGGCCTATGCGCCTTGAGTGCGCTTAACGCCTTTAATAACTATGTCTGAATCATAATAGGTGTGGGACATGATTACTTTAAAGTTGATGTTTGAAGGCTAGATAGCTTAAATATGAAGTAAAGCGACAGAACGTAAACCTGCAATAACATTGAGAACTTATTATGTTGAATCTATGAAGGCTAGATAGAATATAGATTGCTTAAATATCAAGTAGATGATTAGGTCTAGTTTTGCTGCATTTCGATTGTGACTCAATGCAATTGAATTGTTTAAAAGTATAGTAGGTTGTTGTCGGTAACTGACATTGATATTGGATCAAACGGTAGTAAGATGAGATGTTGCTTTCTATATTGGTCCACATGAACAAAATTTCAAATTCCAGTTAATTCGTTTTGTCCCGCTATATTAACGTCTCATGGGAATCTGTTTTCGTTGGGCAGTTGAAGAAGGAACAGAATGTTAGGTATGAAGCAGACGGATAAGAAAAAAAGTCCGACAATTAATCAAACGAAACGTCCTGCAAAGGTTGAAAGCAGGGAGACTAAGCTGCAACAAGAAAAGTCGAATAAAAGTTTGAGATCAAAGGAACCAAATAAGAAAGCTCCATCTGCTAGATCAAACAATAATATTGTGGTAACTGACAGAAAAAAGAATATAAAGCCGTATGAAAATCATGAAAAATTAGGTGTAAACTATACCGACAAAGTGAGCAGATTTAGACATGACAAACCCGTTACGGATTTCGATAAGGAATCAAATAACGGGAGGGAAGAATCAGACTCCGAAACCATCACTGATTCGATTTCCTCCAGTGGCGATTCACCGGCTACCGAGCGTGATTTTCCTTCACAGGTTAACACACCTACAAGTATTTCCAACGAGTCGAAAGGGTTTAAGGTTCATGCAAAACCGCCATCGACTCCTTCATCTATTTCATCGGAAGGATTTGACGGTCCGGATCTTGAAGAACCGAAGGAAGTGGGTATCGTGGATGAGGTAGACAGTGACGGAAGTAATGAAGAAATGCTTGATGCTATGGAAAACATGGAACAAGAAGCAAAAGACGATTTAGATCCACGGATTGCGAAAATGGAAATGAGAATCGAGCAACTCGAAGACGAGCTACGAGAAGTTGCGGCTCTTGAAATATCTCTCTACTCTGTAGTACAAGAACATGGTAACTCGGCACATAAAGTGCACAAACCTGCTCAATATCTGTCTAGACTTTATATTCGTACGGGCAAGCATTTTTCTCAACAAAAGCGCGCTACCATTGGCCGAAACATTGTATCGGGGCTTGTTATGATTTCCATGTCTTGTGGGAATGATGTTTCAAGGTACTTGCTTATTCTGTTTAGAGGCGCCTTTATTTTTGTTTCCGACATTCATGGACTGATAACTCAGCCTCCGCCTCGAATTTGCAGGTTGACTTTCTGGTGGTCAAACATTGTTGTATTGAGGGAAATACTTACCCAAGCATTTGCAAGCAAACAATCCAATAATCCCGATGTCAATGAGTTCGTTGATGACGGGCCAGAATCAAGAACCTTCATATCCGAACTTGAGAAAGTTGAGTCGGAGATCTTTTCACGGATTGTGGAGTCTATATGGGTGCAGACCTTGATGCCTAAAATGCTTACAGATGTAACTTTGGGTGACCAGCAACAAGTCAACTTTTCGATTAATCTGTGGCAAAACGCTTTCTACGATGCTTTCAAGAGACTTTGTCCGGTTCGTGCGAAGGGGCACGAATGCGGTTGCCTTCATGCGTTGGCAAGAATGGTAACTAAATTTATATTTTTTTATAGAAAATATAATAATTGATAATGTATTAATGATACTGAAACAAGTTAAACTCTTATCAATTTCATATATAATGAGATTCTTATCATTGTATGGTTAGGTAATGGAACAATGTGTCGCTAGACTTGATGTAGCCATGTTTAATGCCGTTCTCCATGAATCTTCCGATGAAAGTCCAGCTGATTCTGTATCGAATCCTGTAACCGAAACTAGAGTTTTGCCCATTCCAGTTGGCGATCTAAGTTTTGGCTCAGGCGCGCAACTCAAAAAGGCGGTATGTATTTTAACTTTTTAAGCAGTTAATAACAAAAGATGAAGCGAATTCATTGCTAATCATAAATCATTTGACCTTTTTACTAAAACTTAATTTCTACTTAATTGATTAACTTTCATTGCAGGTTGGCAACTGGTCTAGATGGCTCACTGACCGGTTCTCGGTAGACACCGATGCTGCTAATGAAGTAAAATGGTTCGGTCTTCTTGACTCGTTAAGTAATCTTCTAATGGTACCCAAGGACTTGATTGTGGACCGAAATATCAGAACTGAGGTTTGCCATATTTCTCAGCTATACCTCGTTTGTGACAAAATATATGTCATCCTTAAAGCTAACCTGATATACTTGTATTTGCAATGTAATTAGCTATGCCCGTCAATAAGTCTTCCATTACTTAAGCAAATACTCTGCGGTTTTACACCAGATGAATTCTGTCCAGACCCAGTTCCCCAAACTGTAATTGAGGCGGTTAATGCGGAGGTATATATCATCTTAGTTGCTTCGATATTCTTTTCATTTGATGTGGAGTAAATTGCCATTTTAGTCCCTGAGTTTTGTCCAAATTTGTCATTTTAGTCCAAATAGTTTTTTTTTGCCTCCGGGTCCCTGACTTTTCACTTTTGTTGCCATTTTGATCACATACACTAACTCCATCCAAAAACTCCATCTTTAACCAGGGGTATTTTGGGGATTTTCATTTTAAATGTTTTCAATTGCCATTTTGATCCAATTCCAAAAAATCAAAAAATTTCCAAAAAATCAAAAAAATTCCAAAAAATAAAAAAATTCTAAAAAATCATAAAAATTCTAGAAAATTCTAAAAAAAATACAAAAAATCCGTTTCGGCGCGAACCGTTTCGAACCCGAACCGTTTCGAGCTGAACCGTTTCGACCCGTACAGCTCGAAACGGTTCGGGTTCGAAACGGTTCGCGCCGAAACGGATTTTTTGTATTTTTTCTAGAATTTTTATGATTTTTTAGAATTTTTATTATTTTTTAGAATTTTTTGGAATTTTTTTGATTTTTTGGAATTGGATCAAAATGACAATTGAAAACATTTAAAATGAAAATCCCCAAAATACACCTGGTTAAAGATGGAGTTTTTGGATGGAGTTAGTGTATGTGATCAAAATGGCAACAAAAGTGAAAAGTCAGGGACCCAAAGGCAAAAAAAAAACTATTTGGACTAAAATGGCAAATTTGGACAAAACTCAGAGACTAAAATGGCAATTTACTCTTTGATGTGAGAAAAGTTTTTAGTTGTTGACTGGATTTTTTGGTGGTTTGTGTAGTGCATCACTGAGGGTATGTCATCAGACGACAATGCCAACGGGTTTGCTCACCGAGCTGCAACAATCACTTATAAACCTCCTTTGTCGATCGATTTTGCCAAAAGAGTATATGAAGAAGTTGAAGATAGGGATTCGTCTCCCATGTTTATAATCGGAAATTTAAATGGAAGTATTGCAAGTTATGTTGGCGCAAATGCAAGGTACAAACTTCTTCATGAGGTTTGGTCATCATGAGTTGCTTCCTACACAAGGTAACATGCATCCTCATGAATCAAGGCTACTTTGGGATGCCTTGATCAACAAGTATACTAATAATCGGTATTTTGAAATCTAGGAAAATGAGGGTAATAGGAAAAAAGATTATTTTTTGTTTCTTTGTTTCTTTTCTTTATACTTGTGAATAGGTTTTTGGATTATAGAACATGTTTTTTTTTTGTTTAAGAAAAAAATATATGCATCATATATGAAATAAAATAACCATATTAACCACTTCTTTATAGAGGTTATCTACATTCTGTTCCTGTCTTCCGGCAACGTGGGTCCCGTAGATGCAGATGTGTATTACCTCTTAAAACGCGGGTCCTACTTAGGCACAAATTTTCTGTAGGGGTCATGGTTTGCAGTGATGGTGGACGCAAGTTTACGTTATAATGTGAGATCCACAGGTGAAATTTGGGGTTATGTAGTTCCTGCATTGATGCTTATTTATGTTGTGGATCTAGCCATGAGTGATGAGCTCACTAGCTGGCTCGAGTGGGTCTAGCCATTGGTGGGTCATGTTACTTTTTTATGTCACCATGATTCTTGCCACTTATGCCAAGAGGTTGTGACTTGTGAGGCTATTCCTTTGGTTTATGAATTTGTATCCAGCTAGCGGGATTATCCGCGCAGCGATCTTTTGATCAGTCGGTTCAGTTCAATATGGTACTGGCACTCATTCTAGCAACCGAAAGAGATATGCTCAAAATGATAACGAAACGTGTTTTACATTGATTAAAATCCACAAAAACGACTACCGGAATTGATGTTTGACGGGTATCGATTCGGGTTGTCACGAAACTGTTATCATACTCGCCCTTGCTATAACGTAAGGTATCTGTAAAAATACTTTATTGTCAATACTTCGGTTTCAACGAATTTTATACCAATCAATTCGGTTCTTCTCGATAAAGAACAAAAAATCAACAATATTTGACCCATTCGAATAAAAATAAAAAAGGGGTAACGGTCTATTCAAAATTTTATAAAACGTTATAACAAAATTGATAAACGACGCCACCTTATTAAAAAAGAAAACTAAAACAAAAAAACTAAACAGTGGTAGTGGCCTAGCGTTGATCACTTGTGGCTTCGAGTCAAATTTAAATAAATCCTTGTTAATCAAGTTATTACAACATGTAAGAATGGCATCATAAATACTACGATATTCGTAAGATATATAATATATATATATATATATATATATATATATATATATATATATATATATATATATATATATATATATATATATATATATATATATGTATATATATATATATATATATATATATAGGGGAAGGTTCATTATATATATATATATATATATATTCATTAACAGGCTGCCTTTGAATCGGTCAGAGGTAAAGTGTGTTTGATTCATTTAAAAGACACCCTTAATGGTTTATGAAGTCTCTTAAACAGGTAAATTTTATAAACATATTGACAGATTCAGATGCTACCTTGCCCAATGGAAGAAAAAAAAAATACTAAGCATGAATTCATATTAAATTTTAAAATATAAATAGAACTCAAAGAATAATTACTAACATCAGAACCTTGAGTTTATTTGCGAATTAGGTAATACACATAAATTAATAATTAAGAATGTTGGATATACACTAATAATCAATCAAGAAGTCCAAAACTCTCAGCTAAAAACTTAACTGTTTGTACTAAAAAAATATAACGATTGGAACAAACTTTACAATAGAAAGGTATCAACATCAGCCACATTTGCTTAGTTCTGCTTTAAATTCAGAAATGTCGGACCTTATGTCGTAAATAGGAGCTCGGTACCATACCAGTATTGAACCGAAACTAGTCAACTACCATCACAAAAAAACGGTACCGTACCAGTAATGAACCGAAACTACCCATCACGAAAAACCCAAAAAATGGGTACTGGTATCGAAACTGGCCGGTATGGTACTTGTGTTTGAAGATAAATCAACCCAAAATACTACACAATACCGAACCGAAACTACCGACCCTAAAAGGCACAAAACCTATCAGTGTCTCGTACCAAATACTCATCCCTAGTCATAAAGAGGGGTTAAACTAATTTCTACCATTTAACATACAGATTGTATTTCTTAGATTTTGTTGAAAAATTAATATTAGTGTGCTAAATTAGTAGAAAACCGAAATTTATAAAAACTTGGGAACAAACTCTAAATCTAGTTTTTAATAAAACTCTTGCTCAAAACCAATTAACCAAACATTGAAAACAACTTATATGTAAAGGCTTTTCAAGCAGCAAACACCCAAACCAAACTGGTCTATGGTCTAGACCAATACAAGCCAGACCCAGCTAGCATAAAACACATAACGCATCTCGGAAAAACAAAACATTCTTAACATTCTTGATGTCAACTAACTAGTAGCTACATGCGCCTCGTTCAGTACAAATTCTTTTAATCCCGACCTATTTGCATCACGAATGTTGCTTTTCTTTTCTCATTAGCTCCACAAAATGATCAAACACTGCACATGAACATCAAGTTTGTTAGCTATTTAGAAGAATAAAACAGCAGTGATTACTGATTAGTGTGTCGAAAAATCACGTAATTTATGGGGATCATAAATAAAATAAAGAAAAAGGCGCACCGAGGTCCGAATCATGAGGTCCAGGAGATGCTTCAGGATGGTACTGAAGAGACATCAGCTTTCGCTGAGGAAAGGCGAGACCCGCACAGCTTCCGTCATTGAGATTCACGTGTGTTACTTCCACCCCACTCGGAAGTGACTCTGGGTCAACCGCATAATTGTGATTCTGCAATATACGTTGGTAAATAACCGGGTGTAGAGATAGCAGATGAACCATAAAATGTTATTGTTATTATATACCTGTGCGCTAATCTCAACACTTCCGTTTCTAAGGTTGCGAACAGGATGATTTCCACCATGATGACCGAACTTCATTTTGTACGTTTTCCCACCCAAGGCCTGGCCGAGCAACTGATGTCCCATGCAAATTCCGAATATCGGAACCTTGCCGATAATCTCCTTCACGGTCTCGACAGCATAAGGAACCGCAGACGGATCACCTGGCCCATTGCTGAAAAGAACTCCATCTGGTTTCATTTTAAGAGTCTCAGCCGCAGGCCATGTTGACGGAACAACGGTTATTTTGCACCCGTAAGACGCCAGCCGCCTCAGTATGTTGTGCTTGATACCAAAATCATACGCCACCACCTTCATTCATTCAAACACAAACATATATATAATTAAACAGTCTCCTCAACAAATTCGATGCGGAAACACTTACATGGAAAGTCTCCTCGTGTCTTCGATTGGAGTTAAAATCCCATTCCGAACCGGTCTTTTCAACCCATTCATAAGGCTGCTTACAAGAGACGTTAGAAATTAAATCCACGCCTGCAAAAAGTGTAGAATAAAACCTTGTTACCAACATTGTACTAAACCGAAATTTGCTAAACGGATAGACGGGAACGTAATTACCAACAATATCCCATGTGCGGGACATCTCCAAAAGTTCTTCATCGGTTTTTGACTCTTCTGTGCTCAAGACACCAATCAGGCTTCCATCTTCTCGTAACCGGCGAGTAATCGCACGAGTATCAACGTCATCTGTTCCATAGAAAACAGATCATAAGGTAGGTTGACTAGATTGAACAAATATAATAGGGTAAATTGCACTTTACGTCCTTTAAGTTTCGGCAAAACTTCAGACGTTGTCCTTTAACTAACGAAATTACAGCGGATGTCCTTTATGTTCTAATTTTTTTTACAGGCGGTGTCCTTTCTCCTTAAAAAGATTACAAAAATAAAGGGCATCCGCTGTAAAGAAATTAAAAACATTAGAAAACATCTGTTGTAATTTCGTTAGTTAAAGGACAACGCCTGAAATTTTGCTGAAACTAAAAGAACGTAAAATGCAATTTACATTTTACCCTATATAATATGAGATGGAGAACATACATATTCCCATGATGTTCCTTTTCAACAAATAGTCAGAAAGCGATTCCGTGCATCTATAGTTCGAAGTGCTGGAGCGAAAATCACCCAAAGTTAGACTCGGTTGATCTTCGAAGCAAAACCGTGAAGCAAGATGGATATAGTATTATAGCATACCTAATACTCAAGCTTCTAATTATCAAACCGGCAAGGAAGCACTTTATTGATTCTTCATCATCTGCAAACACATATTTGTAGTTCCGAAGATGACGATAAGTTTATCAACTATCATACCAAGAATACTAAGTAAATAATATCTTGCATACATACCTATATTAACCCCGGTATTGCCAATGTGTGGATTTGTCATCAAAACAAACTGGCCTGCATAGCTCGGGTCTGTAAGAATTTCTTGATACCTACGGAAAAGTCATACACGTATGCATCATCAAACACATGATATAACTGAACTGAACTAATCTGAAGATCGTTAAAAAGTGTACCCCGTTAATGAAGTATTGAATACAACTTCACCAACTTGAGTCCCGGAAGCACCGAATGACTTGGCTTTCCAAACGGATCCATCTTCGAGCACGAGTCTAGCATCCGCAAGCTTCCAAGGAGCTACAGATTACCATGTTTAATGCATAACAAGTAAACGTCTAACTAAACGTCGAAACTTACAAATTAGATTACATATGTGTTCTTTTTCGTTGAATTATGACAACTTATGTAAACTTGTTCGTTTCCATGCAATCCTAAGTCGGTGCTTAAAGGTCGATCGGTGCATTATACAATAAACAAATTATTAGTTGATAATAAAGAATTTACACATGAAAATCCACATTGTCCTCTGACCATACAACATATCGTACTTCGGAATTCTTTTCCCCTAATCACGAAAATAGGGCTAATTCTTAATCATGCTACAATGTCATTTTAATCTCATATAATGCTCAACCATATTTACTATGTATATAAAAAATTTGACCTTCGATCATGATCAAGTAATGAACAAGATACAAGTTGCGCGACGCAATCAAGGGTGGACCTATGTACATACAAGGGGCAACGCCGGCGGTCCGGCGGTAGTGTAAAATTAGTGTAAATTTTGGAAAAATTTGACGTTTTTTCGACTTCGTTACCGCTTATTTATAAAATGTTACCGCTACGAACGAATCTTAGATCCGCCACTGGACGCAATTAACCTTTATGCCTCATTGTCTTATGTGATTGTGAAGATATCCTAATGTCACGGGCCAAATGTTCGAATGTTGTTTTGCTAGGGTTTGTGGCCTTGAACACTTGGGCTCACCACTCTGAGACTTTATCGTCCTCGGTGGATATCCGCTACTAAAATCTAATGACATCAAGTCGGCAAGGCTTACTTAGACCGTTATAGTCATACCTATATAAAAGTACTATTCATAACAAGTTCGGGGGCGGGCGCCCCTCGGGGGTAGCCTAAGCTGCGCCCCTGCACGAGAGTTGAAAGACTAACTCGGTGACATTAAGCTTTCTACTTACAACAAAACTTGTGCAACTTCAATTTAACACATTAACGTAAATTTATATGGAATGAAAGAGTACCAGCAACAGAAGCACCGGTGGAGACAGAACCAGTGGAGCATCTGACGGTAAATGATCTAACTCGAAGTGAATTGGGATTTGCAACTAAAGGCCGATTAATAACAGAAAGATACATTGCATTGGTTGCCATTTTCTTCTATATGTAAATTGACTGTTAATCCGTAAACCTTAAACAATTAATAGCACCAGATACCGACCGATTATAGCTTCAGTAGTGATGATCGATGCTGTGGCGGCTCAGGGCTAGATGATGGAGTGTACTAGGGTTCTGCGTTAATAATAAAGCGTATATAAAGCCCCTTGTGAGGAAGCGTCAAGTGACGGATTATGTAAAAGAGGTTTCATATATTGAGTATGTAGTGATCAATGTTTTAAATACCGGTATGAACCGGTCGGTTATACCCGTTAAACCAGATATCAGACACGAGTCCGATACAATAAAGGGTGGTAAAACCTGAATACGGTATATCTTATGCACTACCGGTAAATCCGGTTCTACCAGTTCAAACCATTGAACCGGTTTGCATTATCTTAAGATTTGATTTCTTAATTTTAATAAAATACAATATTAAGGTAATATTGATCTTCCATATTTCCAGTAATTAACCTAGTGTCTTCTATTCCAATTTTTCATCGTTGTTGAAATTGTTACTCACGTCATACAATACAATACTGTTTATAACTAATAAAAATATTCTTAAAATGCTTAATAATTCACAATAAAAATAGTTGTTAACTAGTAAATCCTAGTTGAGATTTATTTTTTTTAGATGAATTTGTATTTTATGGAATTTATAGGGTTAACTAGTAACCCGGTTCAACCACCCGATACAACCCGGTTCAACCGGTTAAACCATTTTAAAGCACAACCCGGTATGACTTAAAAACCGGTTTTTAAAACATTGGTAGTGATGTTATATATGTATGGGTTTTATATATATGTATGCATGTATACGTGTGTGAGTGGGGAATGATTGATCACGCCGTGAAATGCATTGCGGGAGGGGAAAAAATACCCCATAGCGCCCGCCGTAGTGGTGTTAGCGGCGCTATGCCCAATTTTGCCATCATATGATGCCCCATTACACAAGACCTAAGTGTTAAACTAAGCAGAGTAGAGTATGGTAGGGCTGACAATAGGTAACATGTAGCCTGTAGGTAAGCTACTAAGACAGGATAACAGAAAAGTACACCATGTGATTTTTTACATTTTAAAAAAAATCAAAATTTGAAAGTTAGGATCCATTATTTCTCCTTCTAGATGCATAAAATATAGATCTGTCTTATAGACATTAGATATAAAGTAGTTAAAAGAGTCGTATTCATGTTTAAAATTTTTGTTGTGCGCGTTATCAGATACCTGTTAAACCTGCTAAGACACAATTTGCTAGCCCTAGAGTAGGGGTGAGCAAAAAACCGAAATAACCGAACCGTAACCGAAATAACCGACAAAACCGAACAAAAAAAAAACCGAATTGAAACAAAAACTGACGGTTCGGTTTTCGGATTTTTAATAACCAAAAATTTCGGTTTGGTTTTCGGATAACCATTTTCAATAACCAAAAAAACCGAACCGAACCGATAAGTTACAATACGTATATTTTTATGTTTAAATTTAAGTTGTTTAAGTGTTTAACCCAATGCTAGTAGATATTATTAATTTTATTCTTGAGTGTTAAGTCTTTATACTAAAAAAATTAAATGATCTTCAAATTATTATAAAAAAAAATGTATTAATAAAAACTTTGGAGAAATATAAAAATAGATTGGAAGGTTAGATTTATGTAAGCAATACTAATTAAAGAGGTTAACTATTACCTATATCTTAAAAATTTAAAATTGAAGGTCGGTGCAGAATCCTCGGCCCTGGAATGCCCCTTTTACTTTCTACCTTTACAATTCCCACCCTCAAAGCTAATGAAGTAAAGTTTTCCACGTGTTACTATTGCTTTTGTCTTCTTTGAAAGGGAGAAAGTGGGAGAAAGAGAGATGGGAACTCCGGTGTCCCCTCCGACGACCCGTGACGGCCTAATCCAGCGCGTACACAACCCGCGACTATATAAGGGAGATTGGTGAACCTAACGGTGGTGTTCGTACGGTCAGATGAGTGACGTCAGTGGTTTTAATGGAGTAAATAGTAGCGGAGGCTAGGGTTTCTTATTCTGTATATTTACATGACGGTTGATTAACTAGGGTTACGCCATAATATTGTAGAAATGGTGGTGGTTTGCTCACACCCGGTGTATGAAGATGATCTATGGCAGGAAATTTTATCCATTTTATAAACAACTATGTGCCTAAAACCCAAGATCCCTGCTCTGTGGTTTTTTGTGGGTGGCCGGAAAGTTGAAGGTGGCCGGATTTCTTCTTACAAGCTGGCATGAACACGGGGTGGTACCACCAGCCCATCAGTTGTACCGCAGCAGTTTAGGAAGAGAGAGGAACACGTTGCAAAAAATTGAACGTGGCAAAAAACTAAATTATGAAGACCCCATACTTATCCTTTCCTTGCCAAGGTACGTTTCACTCTATGTGGTTGTTTTGTTTAAATATGTCAATCTAATGGTGAAAATTAAACAGATAATATGTAGCTCTGTGAATATAATTTGTGGTAATCTGTTCTAATTGACTGATTTATCAAACTTGCATATGTTTATGAGTCATATGTATGTTGGTGATGACTGTGATGATAATATGATGATGCGATTTAAATTTGTAGAGTGGAATATGAAGGAGAAAGAAAGGGAGTATGTTGAGGATATTGATGTAAAAGTATTTTTTTTATATTGTACATAAATATGTTTTAAATATTAACTATTTGAATTATATTGGATAAGTTGATGCAAAAGTATTTTTATGTACACTTGGTACTTGAAACTCAAGTGCATCAAGAGATGGTCATTCTGGAATGCGTTTGTAATTGCTTGATGCTCATCCATTCTCCCAATATGTTATATAATTAGGTAGTTGATATCACAAGCAACAAAATTTCAGGTAAAGCCAACTATTTTTATTTCAAGCATTTGTGTATATGCTTTGCTTTTGTCATAATTTATATGATTTATATATTAAAATGTGTTTTCTTTTTCACTACGTGCTTGGTTATAAGTAACTAGTAGGGTGCTCGCGCGATGCGGCGGGGCGACACTTTGGATTGCGATATTCGTTTCTGGTAGTTTTCTTATTCGTATAATATTTATAATAATATTATTGTGGTGGATATATGCCATTAGTGTTACATATATGTAAAGTTTTGTTTTTTTTTTATAAAAATTAATAATCAAAAGACAAAAAAAAAAAAATTAAGTTCTTATAACTGTAAAGTATGTTTATTTTATTGGTTAAATTATAAAGTATAATTTTATTTTTTAAAGTTCATAACTTTTTTTAAATATCCACATAGTACTCATCCAATAAACTTTAAGTTTAAAATTTTCGTTTTTATAAAAATAAAAAATAGTATTTGACTCGTAAGTACGTTTTACAGCTTTAACTTAAATTGTTAATTTTTGGTTTTTTACAGATATAAACAAATTACATTTTTAAAAAATTTCAAAGAAATATTTTTATAAAAAAATAGGATGTTAAGAGTTTATATCTTTATTAACTTTATATCATACTAAGTTCAGATTTTTAGTTCCTAACTAATTTTATCTATATGAGTCTACTTTTAACTTACAATCCCTAAAAATATGTAACACAATCTACTATGTATCTAGTCAAGTTGGTAAAGAATTCTTTTGAAACTGACTAATATTATCTATAACAATATAGTTGAACTTATAATTTCTAAAAAATTGCAACACAATTTAGTATTTATTTAGTAAAGATTGTAAATTTCTGGTATTTTATTTATATTACTTGTTACAAAAAAATGTTTATAAAAGAATCATTTTTTTATAAAAACAAAATGTTTTGTTTATAGATAAAGTAAAAAACTGTTTTACACATGTAAAGTTTCGTTTTTTTATAAAAAAAATGATAATCAAATGACAAAAAATAAAAGATAAATTGTTATAGTTGTAAAGTAAGTTTATTTTGTTGGTTAAATGATAAAGTTTATAATTTTATTCTTTAAAGTTCATAACTTTTTTTTTAAATATCCACATGGTACTCATCCAATAAACTTTAAGTTTAAAACTTTTGTTTATATAAAAATAAAAAATAGTAGTTGACTCGTAAGTACGTTTTACACCTTTAACTTTAATTGTTAAATTTTATTTTTATATATATAAAAAAATTTATAAAAATTTAAAAACATTTTTTGTAAAAATAGGATGTTAAGAGTTTATATCTTTGTTAACTTTATATTATACTAAGTTTAGTTTCTTTTGTTTAACTTTAAAGTTTATTACTTTATTATTTTTTAATTTAGAAATACAAATTATTAGATTAATATCCAAGAATAACTGCAACATTTTATAATTTCAGCTTGACTATATCTAACTGCAATATCTATTTACTGCAACTTTAGGATATTAACTTATATAAGTTTAGTTGACTTGTAAATTTATGATACTAACTTTATTTTGAACTTTATTAATATGGTCAATAACTGCATTATATTAACACCAAAAATAAAGTTCAAATATAAAATAAACTTTATTCATACGTCTAGATCAATCATAACAACTGAAAATAAAAAAAACAAAACATAAAAACACTTGGCATGAAATCTGTTCCGCTTCTGAATTGACACTCGAAGTATTTTTAATCGGGTTTTCTGGTTTGTGCTAGAATCGGCAGTATCTTCTAATTCCTCTTCTTTGTCATTGTCCTCAGAATCGTCTAAATTCATAAACTCACTCCATTTCCATTCAGAGAGCCTCTTGTATCTCTTCCTTTGAGTCTCAAATTTTCGATCCTTAAAAAGGACAAAAAATGAATACAAAAGTTAAAAAAAAGATTAAATAAACCTTAAAATTACATCTTCACTAAATTCACGTTGAAGATTAGACTTGTATGGACTAAACATTGCACCATAAGAAATAATATCAAAACTTTTATCACCATCATCCTGCAATAAAACACACATGTAATAACATGACGAACATGTTAATATGAAAGATATACGCAAAAATAATACTTAAAAACCAACAAAATCAATACCGTAGAAGCTCTTTCCATAAATGGGTTGTTTAAATTGGCATGTTCATCATGCAACTAAATCTGAAAAATCAAATAAGTTAACATTCACATAAAAGTAAATAAAAGAAAACAATTATTCACTGTTGTGATATAACAGAACTGACCTTAGAATTTTCAATCTCACATGCTTGGTTTTTCGGAACAATTGAATTCAGAACTGGATCCGTTTTTTAACTTTGTTTAGCAATAGATATGGGGGTGTTCTTCTATGTATTTATAGTAGTAACTATAGAAGTGCATTAGTGTTTAATTTTAGATTTGTCACCCCTTTATTTAGGAAGTTTGTTGTAGTTAGTTTTGTGTTTTTATAAGATATATCTAAGTTCAAATATTAGGCAGTTTTAATAAAATAAAATGTGACACATAATATCTTCATTTTATGTTACGGTACTTTTAACTCTTTTTGTTTTTGTTTTTGTTTGCGTAGATGGACACATCTTTGTAGATTAGGCGCATTAGATCACAAGTATTAATTACTTGTACATTAAAGCATTATCGACTTGTACCTTTTAATCGGTGCGTCGATATTGAACAAGACAACTATCGAAACGTCGACAAAAATGTGTAGGTCGTCATGCTATCTTTGGATTTTTTTAGAACAGTATAGTTTATAAGATATGTCAAGAATATGTAAAAAAAATTATAAGTTTGTTGTGAATGGGTGAAGTGTAACTAATTATCTATAATTTTGTTAAAACCTTAGGGATTTAAGTATAATAAGTTTAGGGGCTAAACAATAAATAGTGTTTAAAAGACTAAACTACCCTCATTTTAGGGGTCTTTCTATAAATAAAGCGAGGAAAAAGTTCTTATTTTTTGGGTATCTTAAAATACCCCTCCCTCATGCATTATAATATAGTATAGATATGCATTCCAATAACTAAGCTATATGTTACCCGTTCTTCATATCATAGCAACAAATTGCTGTTTTGGCATCACTATATAATGTTTTTGGGTTGTTTGGTTGATTAGTTATGATCTGAAGTCTTTGCATTGTGATTTGCAGTTGAACGGGTTGCTTGATGTTGGTATTAGGTTCCGTTTATTTATCATTATTTTTCGGTTCATTTTTTGGATTTTCCTTCTGTCACACCCCCAAATTACCACCTAGGGAGTGTCCCTGTTAGGCGTGTGACGGCTAGCAATGAGCCACCAATTACATTGAATCACAAGTTTGAAATAAAGTTCCATCATTTAATAATACTGAAATCTCAACATAAGTTGTTCAAAAACCATAAGTTCAGCGGAAGCGTTAATGTATCATACTGTAAATACTATCCAAACAACCACAGTAAATAAATGTCTGATAACTAAGTTCATTAATGTAACCATGACCACTCTCGCCCTCCAGCCAGCAAGTTCCTGTGTTCCCAGTACCTAAGGTCCTGCGAGCATGTAACACACGTATCAGACAAAGCTGGCGAGTTCACAGTTGTTAGAAAACGTTTGCTACCCGTTGTATGTAAAACAGTTCAATAACCAATGCAAGTAATATTGTTAATATCTCATTTCCGAACAATGACGGCTCCTGAAATACACGACTGCCCTTCCCACGTACTCCTATCTAGTACTGGGCCAGACTGGGTCATTAGTTCACCTCCGTCCTCTACAGGCACGGGGTGAGGGTGCCAAACCTAAGTAGCGCTACTAACTAATACCCGATGAGGGACTTACAAAAGATGATAGGTGAGAATATTAACCAATATACTCGTTTTTACCCAAAGACTCATCCCCCCCATGGGATACCCATTGACTGTCCCCAACCACTGGGACGCATGCTCGAATGTAGTGAACTCACCTTGGTTTGCTCGGTAGAATTATTTACTCGTTTAACAACAGTGATTTACCAAGCCCTATGATAGTTACAAATAACAGTCAGTTTGCATATCAGCACAACACGTATCATTTCACATTTAATCATCAACTAGTGTACACGAATACAATGTTAACACCTCAATATCTTTCGGTTCACACTTTCATTCGACACCTCAGTTATGTTTCGACACTATCTTTCGTTTCGTATTTATCCTTCGACACATTAGTTATCAATCGGTTAACGATTATGTTTCGACACACAGTTATATTTCGATTCACAGTCATCCTTCGACCTATTACCTATCTTTCGACATACTTATCTTTCGATCTAACAGTTATGTTTCGAACCAAATGCTATGTTTCGAACCAAATGTCATGTTTCGAACCAAATATCATGTTTCGACTATGCCAGTTATCCTTCGACTACCACAGTTATCTTTCGGTTCCCAGAATCCTAACATACGACTTAACTGCTATCATTCGGTTACAATTCAGCAATTATTATTCGATCCATCAGTTACGAAACGGAACCCTAATGGTCATCAAGCAGTACAGTAAACATGTATCAAGATCTAATCAGTTTGACCCAGCAGTTTAGATTGTGCCGTCTAACAACAATTTTATCAAAACCAATATCCATGCTAACTAGTCACTATGATTTAACACATAATGTCTAACGATCTAATTCTCACACAACGTTCATCATATCAGAATTATTCACTAATAGTTATCGGCACAAGACATGTGGGTTCACCATCACTGTTACGATAAACGATAATCGAAATTGCAAATCAAATATAATATCACATTCATAATCGGTCGTGACCTAATCGCATACGTATTCAATCCATGAACGAGGTTGTTACTATGTTAAATCAAACAAGCAATCATAAGCGTTTCTAATTCACTAAACGAACAAGAATCTTACTTACCGAAAGATAGGATCAACAGTTTGATGCTTCTAAAGAGAAAACTTGTTCTTCTGCCGTCACACAATGAGAGGGTCTAGGGTTTGTAACTGTTCGTATCACACACGTATGTTCTAAATATAACCTTAAACTCGTGGGCCGAAGGACTGGGCCGAAAGACTGGGCCGTAAGACCCGGATCCCAGTCGAAGGATCCTATCCTTGGTCGAAAGATAGGGTCTTCGGTCGAAAGTTATGTCTTATGTTTCGCGATCCTTTGAAGGTTGGATCTTTCGGTTTCGTGATCCTTCGAAGGTTGGACCTTTCGGTCGAAGGATCTTTGGTTGAAAGATGTCTTAGTATAAATCGAGTATTTCAATACGTTACTCATTAACAAGTTTGCAACATATTCCCATCAGCACAACGATCTTACAAGATTCCAAGGATATGTAAATACGACAAAGGAGTTCGGGAAATAGGATAATACTAACCTCAAGAATTCGGGTTGTCACATTATCCCCAACTTGAAGGAAATTTCGTCCCGAAATTTAGCAAGTAGGTACGAGAGAGTGGAGTGACAATTCAAGATTGTTGCGGATTTTCCTCAGGTGTTACATCATCCCCAACTTGAAGGGGAATCTCGTCCCGAGATTCACTAGTTTTGCTTGACTCTGCCTTGTCCTTGGGAAAGAGGTGAGGGTACTTTAGTTTCATCTGATCCTCGCGTTCCCACGTGAACTCCGGTCCACGCCTTGAATTCCAACGGACCCTAACAATCGGAATTCGACTGTGTTTACGGACCTTGACCTCCCGATCCATGATTTCAATAGGCTCTTCAACAAACTGCAGCTTGTCATCCAACTTGAGCTCTTGAAATGGCACAACTAGTGTCTCATCAACCAGACACTTCTTTAGTTGAGAAACGTGAAACACATCGTGAACATTACCTAATTCCGCAGGTAACTCGAGTCTGTAAGCGACTTTACCGATCCGCTCAAGAATTTTGAATGGCCCAATGTAACGTGGATTAAGCTTGCCACGCTTCCCAAAGCGTACAACGCCCTTCCACGGTGAAACTTTCAACATAACCCGATCATTAACTTCGAACTCCAAGGGCTTTCTACGCTTGTTAGCATAACTTTTCTGGCGATCACGCGCTGCTGCCATACGATCCCTTATCCGAGCTATATTTTGTGAAGTTTCAAGAATGAGTTCAGGACCTGTGAGTTGACTGTCACCTACTTCTGCCCAACAGAGAGGAGAACGACATTTCCGCCCATACAATGCTTCGAACGGAGCTGCCTGAATACTTGTGTGGTAGCTGTTGTTGTAGGAGAACTCTATTAACGGCAAGTGCCTTTCCCATCCCTTCCCAAAATCGATCACACATGCTCGCAGCATGTCTTCAAGCGTCTGAATAGTGCGCTCACTCTGACCATCCGTCTGGGGGTGGTAAGCGGTGCTCATATCCAGTTTCGAACCGAACAGTTTGTGCATAGACTGCCATAATTCAGAAGTAAAACGCGGGTCTCGATCTGAGATGATAGAAGTTGGCACTCCGTGCCGAGCAACTACCTCCTTAAGATACACCGCTGCAAGCTGCGAAAACTTATCTGTTTCCTTGATTGCTAGAAAATGTGCCGATTTCGTGAGTCGATCAACAATCACCCATATAGTATCGTTTCCAGCCTGAGTCCTTGGTAATCCAGTAACGAAATCCATAGCGATCTGTTCCCACTTCCATTTGGGTATTTCTGGCTGCTGCAGTAGACCCGAAGGCTTCTGATGTTCCGCTTTAACTCTTGCACAAGTTAAGCATTTGCTCACGTACGTGGCGATGAGGGCTTTCATATTCGGCCACCAATACATAACCTTAAGATCGTGATACATCTTGTCCGATCCCGGGTGAATAGAATATCGTGACTTGTGTGCTTCATCCATCACAAGTTCTCTAAGATCACCAAACAGAGGAACCCATACTCTTCCCATGATGTAGTAGATGCCATCAGATCTCTGTTCAAGCTGCTTTTCCATACCGCGTAAACCCTCAGCTTCGATGTTTTCTTCCTTCAATGCCTCAGTCTGAGCCGTACGAATCTTATCAGGAAGGTTGGAATGAATAGTGAGTTGTAATGCGCGAACACGTTTAGGCCTTGTCTCTTTGCGGCTGAGTGTATCAGCTACTACGTTAGCTTTACCTGGGTGGTATTTGATGGCACACTCGTAATCGTTGAACAACTCTACCCAACGACGCTGTCGCATATTCAATTCTTTTTGGTCAAAGATGTGCTGAAGGCTCTTGTGGTCGGTGTAGATGGTGCATTTCGTACCGTATAAGTAGTGTCTCCAAATCTTCAGCGCAAACACCACTGCTCCTAACTCCAAGTCGTGTGTCGTATAGTTCTTCTCGTGAACTTTCAATTGTCGAGAAGCGTAAGCTATCACCTTCTCGCGTTGCATCAACACGCAACCGAGGCCCTGAATCGAAGCATCACAATAAACTACAAAATCCTCAGTGCCATCTGGTAGAGATAAGATTGGCGCGCTGCATAACCTTTGTTTCAAAAGCTGGAAAGCATCCTCCTGCTTCGTCCCCCAAGAGTAGACTACTTTCTTCTGTGTTAACGAGGTGAGTGGCTGTGCAATCTTTGAGAAGTTCTGTATGAAACGACGATAATACCCTGCTAGACCGAGAAATTGTCGCACCTCCGAAGGGTTCCTCGGTGCCGCCCAATTTCTAATGGCGTCAATCTTGGCAGGATCTACATGTATGCCCATCTCATTAACTATATGCCCCAGAAAATGTACCTCCCGTATCCAAAAATCGCACTTCGAAAATTTCGCGTACAACTGCTCCCTCCTCAGAAGTTCTAGGATAAGGCGTAGATGTCATTCGTGATCCTCCTTGTTCTTGGAGTAAATTAGGATGTCGTCGATAAAAACGATAACGAAGTCATCAAGGTATGGCTTGCACACGCGGTTCATGAGGTCCATGAAGACCGCTGGTGCGTTGGTTAACCCGAATGGCATAACCAAGAACTCATAGTGACCGTATCGCGTCCGAAACGCGGTTTTGGGAACGTCTTCTTCCCTGACTCGCACTTGATGGTAACCCGACCTTAAGTCGATCTTGGAGTAAAAACTTGACCCTTGCAGCTGGTCAAACAAGTCGTCGATACGAGGTAAAGGATAACGGTTTTTGATTGTCATCTTGTTGAGCTCGCGATAATCTATACACATTCGTAAGGACCCATCCTTCTTCTTCACAAATAAGACTGGAGCTCCCCAGGGGGAGGAGCTAGGTCGGATGAAACCCCTATCCATCAGCTCTTGGAGTTGGTTTGATAGTTCCTGCAGTTCTCCTGGTGCAAGACGATAAGGAGCACGAGCAACCGGGGCTGCCGCTGGGGCGAGGTCGATCTGGAATTCCACCTGACGATGTGGAGGTAAACCAGGGAGTTCCTCAGGAAATACGTCAGGATATTCACGAACAATTGGAAGATCCTCAATCTTCCTTTCGTCAGACGGTGAATCAGTGACAAGAGCTAAAATAGCAGGATAGCCCTTACGCAAATACTTCTGAGCCTTCATTGCCGAAACAATACTAACTGGGGTCCCGCTGCGATGACCCTGAACTGATAGAAATTCCCCACTAGGAAGGGGAACACGTATGATCTTCTCCTTACAGAGAATCTCCGCTTGATACTTGGACAACCAGTCCATACCAACGATCACGTCGAAGCTTCCAAGAGTAATAGGAATTAAGTCAATGTCGAAGACTTGACCCAGAAGATCGATTTTACACCCAAATAGAACATGTGTAGCTTCGATTGTTTTACCATTTGCGATTTCTACTATGTGTTTCATTACGAGAAGTGTAGGACTTAACCCTAACTGAGAACTAAACTCTAAAGACACGTAACTCCAGTCGGCACCAAAATCAAATAAAATAGAAGCAATAACACCGTTCACTGAAAACGTACCAGTAACCACGTTGCCGTCGTTCCGCGCTTCCCCAGCTCCCAACACAAACCCGCGCCCACGCGCGACATTACCCGCATTGTTCCCCGCATTGTTGTTCCCGTTACTACCCCCTGTGTTCTGCTTCAGCTGAGGGCAGTCTCGCTTGAAGTGCCCCTCGGCTCCACACTGATAACACCCTCTCTGAGTACCCTGATTTTGTTGAGATTGTTGCCTACCCAACTGCTGTGATGGCTGCTGCTGAGTTGGAAAAGTGGCCCTACAATCCCTAGCCATATGTCCTGGTCGATTACATCGATGACAAACCCGAGCACACTGTCCCTTATGATGATAGTTACACTTGCTGCACAAGGGTAGCTTCCCCGCATATGATCCCTGCCCTGATTTGTTACTCGAGTTCTGATTCACTGATGCTGTCTGACTGAAACTGCGGGTGCTGCCAGTATCCATCTTCTTCTGAGGCTGTGCAGAGTTGGACCCCTTGTCCGTATCGTTCCACTTACGTTTGCTATCAGCAGCAGATGCAGTGGAAGTAGTGGCAGCTGTGGTAGTGCTAGAAATACGAGGTGGCAATGAGTCGCTCTCCACCTCCTGGTCAACGATCTTATGTGCCAATCTAACAATCTGAGTTAGGTTATTGAGGTTCGCCGCTGTAACTAAACCCTTCACCCGTGGAGGTAACCCCTTAATAAACAACTCGATTCTTCGGGACATGGGTCGGGACAAAGTCGGACACAAATCAGCTAACTCATACGACCGCTTCACATACGCCTCAATTTCAGACCCCACCATTTTTAGATCATAGTACTCATTCTCTAACTTCTGTATTTCGTCTCGAGGGCAGTATTCCTCTCTCATCAGTTCTTTAAAATCATCCCACGTAGTGGCGTTCGCCGCCTCAATACCTAGCAGTTGGACCTGGGCATTCCACCAGGTCAAGGCACCATCCTCAAGCGTGCCTGCTGCAAACTTTACTCTATCCCCAACTGGGCAGTTACATATCGCAAACACTGACTCCGCCTTTTCGAACCAGCGTATAAGTCCTACAGCCCCTTCAGTGCCACTGAAGGTCTGTGGCTTGCAATCCATGAAAGTTTTAAAAGTGCAGACCGGTGGGTGAGGCTGGTTTTGTGGCGCCGGCTGACCTATTAACGAGAGAAAATAAACCAACAAGTAAGACTCAAGTTCACGATTCAAAGGAAGGAATGTCTGGTACATGTCATACCAGCCTGATAAGCTGCCAAGGCTGCAGCCACCTGGGCGTTGAGTAATTCCTCTAGCTCAGCTTGGGTCATATGGATCTCGCCATGTCCACCACCGCGGCCTCCACCACGTCCACCACGTCCACCACGACGACCTCCACCACGTCCGTTCATGATTCTATAAGTATGGGAAGAAGTAACAAATTAACAGACCATTTCAAGCGGATGTCAAGTATTGCTATAGTATTCACAGTTTTTGAGGCTCTAATACAACATTGACTAACAACGCGGGATTCCTTTTTCACACTAGTCGAGATTTACTGGGACTCACATGCACCTCACGTTGTTATTATGTGTGCACCCATAATAATAACCTGATTTGCATGCTTATCTCAGTTCCTCCCTACTCATGTTAAAAGGTTTCCCCAAATTCATACAGTACGACCGTCGATATCACAACATAGAGCATGTAAGTCCAGGAAGAGTCCTACTCTTAAAACACGTAGTATAGACAGATAGCATAGTAATTCATATTGTAATATCATGTGTGCGTTCGAGTGTGATACTAATCATGAGTATGTACTAACTATGCTATGCAATAGTAAACAAAAGACGAACCTTGCTGCCTGGAGCTGAGTGTCATGGTCCATGTCGTATCAGTATGTCGTATCAGTTCAGTTATAGTCTGGTTTTATAAAACATTTTTAAAACCAATTCACTATAACCAGTGGCTCTGATACCAAACTGTCACACCCCCAAATTACCACCTAGGGAGTGTCCCTGTTAGGCGTGTGACGGCTAGCAATGAGCCACCAATTACATTGAATCACAAGTTTGAAATAAAGTTCCATCATTTAATAATACTGAAATCTCAACATAAGTTGTTCAAAAACCATAAGTTCAGCGGAAGCGTTAATGTATCATACTGTAAATACTATCCAAACAACCACAGTAAATAAATGTCTGATAACTAAGTTCATTAATGTAACCATGACCACTCTCGCCCTCCAGCCAGCAAGTTCCTGTGTTCCCAGTACCTAAGGTCCTGCGAGCATGTAACACACGTATCAGACAAAGCTGGCGAGTTCACAGTTGTTAGAAAACGTTTGCTACCCGTTGTATGTAAAACAGTTCAATAACCAATGCAAGTAATATTGTTAATATCTCATTTCCGAACAATGACGGCTCCTGAAATACACGACTGCCCTTCCCACGTACTCCTATCTAGTACTGGGCCAGACTGGGTCATTAGTTCACCTCCGTCCTCTACAGGCACGGGGTGAGGGTGCCAAACCTAAGTAGCGCTACTAACTAATACCCGATGAGGGACTTACAAAAGATGATAGGTGAGAATATTAACCAATATACTCGTTTTTACCCAAAGACTCATCCCCCCCATGGGATACCCATTGACTGTCCCCAACCACTGGGACGCATGCTCGAATGTAGTGAACTCACCTTGGTTTGCTCGGTAGAATTATTTACTCGTTTAACAACAGTGATTTACCAAGCCCTATGATAGTTACAAATAACAGTCAGTTTGCATATCAGCACAACACGTATCATTTCACATTTAATCATCAACTAGTGTACACGAATACAATGTTAACACCTCAATATCTTTCGGTTCACACTTTCATTCGACACCTCAGTTATGTTTCGACACTATCTTTCGTTTCGTATTTATCCTTCGACACATTAGTTATCAATCGGTTAACGATTATGTTTCGACACACAGTTATATTTCGATTCACAGTCATCCTTCGACCTATTACCTATCTTTCGACATACTTATCTTTCGATCTAACAGTTATGTTTCGAACCAAATGCTATGTTTCGAACCAAATGTCATGTTTCGAACCAAATATCATGTTTCGACTATGCCAGTTATCCTTCGACTACCACAGTTATCTTTCGGTTCCCAGAATCCTAACATACGACTTAACTGCTATCATTCGGTTACAATTCAACAATTATTATTCGATCCATCAGTTACGAAACGGAACCCTAATGGTCATCAAGCAGTACAGTAAACATGTATCAAGATCTAATCAGTTTGACCCAGCAGTTTAGATTGTGCCGTCTAACAACAATTTTATCAAAACCAATATCCATGCTAACTAGTCACTATGATTTAACACATAATGTCTAACGATCTAATTCTCACACAACGTTCATCATATCAGAATTATTCACTAATAGTTATCGGCACAAGACATGTGGGTTCACCATCACTGTTACGATAAACGATAATCGAAATTGCAAATCAAATATAATATCACATTCATAATCGGTCGTGACCTAATCGCATACGTATTCAATCCATGAACGAGGTTGTTACTATGTTAAATCAAACAAGCAATCATAAGCGTTTCTAATTCACTAAACGAACAAGAATCTTACTTACCGAAAGATAGGATCAACAGTTTGATGCTTCTAAAGAGAAAACTTGTTCTTCTGCCGTCACACAATGAGAGGGTCTAGGGTTTGTAACTGTTCGTATCACACACGTATGTTCTAAATATAACCTTAAACTCGTGGGCCGAAGGACTGGGCCGAAAGACTGGGCCGTAAGACCCGGATCCCAGTCGAAGGATCCTATCCTTGGTCGAAAGATAGGGTCTTCGGTCGAAAGTTATGTCTTATGTTTCGCGATCCTTTGAAGGTTGGATCTTTCGGTTTCGTGATCCTTCGAAGGTTGGACCTTTCGGTCGAAGGATCTTTGGTTGAAAGATGTCTTAGTATAAATCGAGTATTTCAATACGTTACTCATTAACAAGTTTGCAACATATTCCCATCAGCACAACGATCTTACAAGATTCCAAGGATATGTAAATACGACAAAGGAGTTCGGGAAATAGGATAATACTAACCTCAAGAATTCGGGTTGTCACATCATCCCCAACTTGAAGGAAATTTCGTCCCGAAATTTAGCAAGTAGGTACGAGAGAGTGGAGTGACAATTCAAGATTGTTGCGAATTTTCCTCAGGTGTTACATCATCCCCAACTTGAAGGGGAATCTCGTCCCGAGATTCACTAGTTTTGCTTGACTCTGCCTTGTCCTTGGGAAAGAGGTGAGGGTACTTTAGTTTCATCTGATCCTCGCGTTCCCACGTGAACTCCGGTCCACGCCTTGAATTCCAACGGACCCTAACAATCGGAATTCGACTGTGTTTACGGACCTTGACCTCCCGATCCATGATTTCAATAGGCTCTTCAACAAACTGCAGCTTGTCATCCAACTTGAGCTCTTGAAATGGCACAACTAGTGTCTCATCAACCAGACACTTCTTTAGTTGAGAAACGTGAAACACATCGTGAACATTACCTAATTCCGCAGGTAACTCGAGTCTGTAAGCGACTTTACCGATCCGCTCAAGAATTTTGAATGGCCCAATGTAACGTGGATTAAGCTTGCCACGCTTCCCAAAGCGTACAACGCCCTTCCACGGTGAAACTTTCAACATAACCCGATCATTAACTTCGAACTCCAAGGGCTTTCTACGCTTGTTAGCATAACTTTTCTGGCGATCACGCGCTGCTGCCATACGATCCCTTATCCGAGCTATATTTTGTGAAGTTTCAAGAATGAGTTCAGGACCTGTGAGTTGACTGTCACCTACTTCTGCCCAACAGAGAGGAGAACGACATTTCCGCCCATACAATGCTTCGAACGGAGCTGCCTGAATACTTGTGTGGTAGCTGTTGTTGTAGGAGAACTCTATTAACGGCAAGTGCCTTTCCCATCCCTTCCCAAAATCGATCACACATGCTCGCAGCATGTCTTCAAGCGTCTGAATAGTGCGCTCACTCTGACCATCCGTCTGGGGGTGGTAAGCGGTGCTCATATCCAGTTTCGAACCGAACAGTTTGTGCATAGACTGCCATAATTCAGAAGTAAAACGCGGGTCTCGATCTGAGATGATAGAAGTTGGCACTCCGTGCCGAGCAACTACCTCCTTAAGATACACCGCTGCAAGCTGCGAAAACTTATCTGTTTCCTTGATTGCTAGAAAATGTGCCGATTTCGTGAGTCGATCAACAATCACCCATATAGTATCGTTTCCAGCCTGAGTCCTTGGTAATCCAGTAACGAAATCCATAGCGATCTGTTCCCACTTCCATTTGGGTATTTCTGGCTGCTGCAGTAGACCCGAAGGCTTCTGATGTTCCGCTTTAACTCTTGCACAAGTTAAGCATTTGCTCACGTACGTGGCGATGAGGGCTTTCATATTCGGCCACCAATACATAACCTTAAGATCGTGATACATCTTGTCCGATCCCGGGTGAATAGAATATCGTGACTTGTGTGCTTCATCCATCACAAGTTCTCTAAGATCACCAAACAGAGGAACCCATACTCTTCCCATGATGTAGTAGATGCCATCAGATCTCTGTTCAAGCTGCTTTTCCATACCGCGTAAACCCTCAGCTTCGATGTTTTCTTCCTTCAATGCCTCAGTCTGAGCCGTACGAATCTTATCAGGAAGGTTGGAATGAATAGTGAGTTGTAATGCGCGAACACGTTTAGGCTTTGTCTCTTTGCGGCTGAGTGCATCAGCTACTACGTTAGCTTTACCTGGGTGGTATTTGATGGCACACTCGTAATCGTTGAACAACTCTACCCAACGACGCTGTCGCATATTCAATTCTTTTTGGTCAAAGATGTGCTGAAGGCTCTTGTGGTCGGTGTAGATGGTGCATTTCGTACCGTATAAGTAGTGTCTCCAAATCTTCAGCGCAAACACCACTGCTCCTAACTCCAAGTCGTGTGTCGTATAGTTCTTCTCGTGAACTTTCAATTGTCGAGAAGCGTAAGCTATCACCTTCTCGCGTTGCATCAACACGCAACCGAGGCCCTGAATCGAAGCATCACAATAAACTACAAAATCCTCAGTGCCATCTGGTAGAGATAAGATTGGCGCGCTGCATAACCTTTGTTTCAAAAGCTGGAAAGCATCCTCCTGCTTCGTCCCCCAAGAGTAGACTACTTTCTTCTATGTTAACGAGGTGAGTGGCTGTGCAATCTTTGAGAAGTTCTGTATGAAACGACGATAATACCCTGCTAGACCGAGAAATTGTCGCACCTCCGAAGGGTTCCTCGGTGCCGCCCAATTTCTAATGGCGTCAATCTTGGCAGGATCTACATGTATGCCCATCTCATTAACTATATGCCCCAGAAAATGTACCTCCCGTATCCAAAAATCGCACTTCGAAAATTTCGCGTACAACTGCTCCCTCCTCAGAAGTTCTAGGATAAGGCGTAGATGTCGTTCGTGATCCTCCTTGTTCTTGGAGTAAATTAGGATGTCGTCGATAAAAACGATAACGAAGTCATCAAGGTATGGCTTGCACACGCGGTTCATGAGGTCCATGAAGACCGCTGGTGCGTTGGTTAACCCGAATGGCATAACCAAGAACTCATAGTGACCGTATCGCGTCCGAAACGCGGTTTTGGGAACGTCTTCTTCCCTGACTCGCACTTGATGGTAACCCGACCTTAAGTCGATCTTGGAGTAAAAACTTGACCCTTGCAGCTGGTCAAACAAGTCGTCGATACGAGGTAAAGGATAACGGTTTTTGATTGTCATCTTGTTGAGCTCGCGATAATCTATACACATTCGTAAGGACCCATCCTTCTTCTTCACAAATAAGACTGGAGCTCCCCAGGGGGAGGAGCTAGGTCGGATGAAACCCCTATCCATCAGCACAACGATCTTACAAGATTCCAAGGATATGTAAATACGACAAAGGAGTTCGGGAAATAGGATAATACTAACCTCAAGAATTCGGGTTGTCACACCTTCTTTGTGCGCATTTAATATTATCGATTTACTACTTTATGTATGTGTATGTACATACGGTTTTGCCGCCGTAGTTATATCTTAAATGTAAACATATAAGAACGATTTTTATATTTTAAATTATACTTTTTATTTTTTGAATCTTACATAATTTTGTTATACAAAACCGACATAACCGAAAAACCGAACCGAGCCGACATAAAGATCGAAAAAAAACGAAACGAACGGTTTTAAAAACCAAAAACTGACATTTTGGTTTTGGTTTTGGTTTTGCCCAAAAACCGAACCGAACCGTGCACACCCCTAAAGGGGGGACGGGGCATCACCCAGGTAGCCCTCCACGGTTTTGAACCCGAGCCAGTACACTGCCACTACCTTCGCGGGTAGGCTTGGCTATCTCGGAAACCCACTTGAGACAGGGCCGTTCCTAGGTTTCCGGAGGCCCTAAGCGAACTACGAAGTGGAGGTCTTTTTACAAAATTATCCTTTGAACACATTTAGTAACAAAATCCCCCCTTCTTTATCCGGGCTTGGAACCTGCCACTATAAACTAAAAAGTTTATAATTGGCGTAGTTGATTTTTTTATAATGTTATATGTTTTCGATAGATATAAATTTATTTAAGAGATGAGCCCTAATTCACTAACAAATCAAAATAAGCAAACAAACAAGGCCTAAATAGCAAAATTATATCAGCAAATAAGCCCTAATTACCTAAACAAAAACTTGAATCAACAATTAATTAAAGAATAATAAGCCCTAATTCTCAAACAAAAAAAATAACAATATCTAACCTGAGTGCAACTGCAACACTGCCACGTTCCAAGCCAACCACAGTTACAATTTGCAAAACTGAGGTGTCTGAGCTAAAATTCCAAATCTCAAGTTAAGATTTGGTAGTTTGTGAACTTTGATGTTGACCACAACAGTCATATGACCGCTTAAATTAAAAAAAAGTTCTTTTTATTTAATTTTTAAACTTTATAAATAAGGGGATACGGAGTGGGCGGCAAAGGGGATCGGCATAAGGTGTTAGCCGTTCGTGAACACCGCCGCCTACGCCCTTTTGCCGCGCGGTTTCATCATTGATCGGGGACAGATTGCCGCTCGGGAAAGTTGTTTCAAACGGCTATATAGCCGTTACAAATTAAAAAAAATCAATTTTTAACTTTATAAATTAAAACAAATCCATTTCCATTTTCACCAAACAAACCCAACCTCCATATTCACTACAATTCTTGCTCAATTTTTCAAATCTTTTCAAAGAAATGGAAGGCTCAAACAAAGGAGGAGGCAAGAAAAAGAATGTAGGGTCCGGTTCAAAGGCGAGGGCTCAGGATAAACGCGGTGGTTCGGGTGGTTCTAGTGTGCCGTTTCATCCCCAACTTGGCTTTGCTCATCAAACCCAACCTCCATTTTTTTAACCAACCCATGCATCCAAATTTCGGTTATGATAGCCAACCCCACCAAAATTGGATGCAACACCGTCCGACGATGGTTCGACCCGGTTTTTATGATTACCCCCTAGACGCCCAAAATTCTTTTGACCCATTTACTTATATTTGGATTTAAACGCCTCTGATGCTGTGCACACGGCTTGTACTCGTCTTCCATCAGAATCTTGTGAGTACAAAAAGAAGGATTGATGCCCTTGATATCCATGATTTTCCATGCAATGGCTCTCTTATGAAGTCTCAGAACCTCGAGAAGCTGATTTTTCTCATCCTTTTCCAATGATGCCGAAATTATGACCGGTAGGCGACGCTCCTCGTCCAGAAATGCATACTCGAGATGTGGTGGGAGTTCTTTTAACTCCAAAGGTGTCGGATCTTCAACCGAAGGCTCTGCTTCCTCCTTTTTCACATGGTCAATTTCAAGAAATCTCTCCGGACTCTGGGAACCATCGTCACCAATCTGAAAGACTGGCTGCTCGAAATCGTGGCCCTCCTGCGTAATGCCAATCAGGTCCCCACACGACAGACGTGTGTCCGAATCAATCTCGTCAATAGTACCTTGAAAATGAGAGCACACACATGCATCGACAATGTCGACATAGTAAAGCATGTCATCGTGACTTTGCGGATGCTGCATTGATCTTTTAATATCAAATGTCACGTGCTCGTCATTTACTCGGAGCGTGATTTGGCCAGCTGCCACATCAACAATCGTCCTCGCTGTATTGAGGAAAGGACGTCCAAGTATCAAAGGTACCCTTGAATCTTCGTCCATGTCAAGGATAACAAAGTCCACGGGGAAAACAAATTTATCGATTTTTACAAGCATGTTTTCCACAAATCCGCGCGGATACTTTATTGAGCGATCTGCCAACCGAATGCTCATCCTAGTAGGTGACGGCTCACCCAGATCCAGTTTAGTAAAAACCTTATACGGCATAAGGTTAATACTCGCTCCCAAGTCAGCCAATGCATGGCTAACAGACATGTTTCCAATCAAACACGGGAGCGTGAAACTACCAGGATCTCCCATTTTCGTGGGCAGACGGTTTTGCAGAACGGCGGAACAAGTCTCATTCATCACCACACATGATATATCCTCGAGCTTCTGTTTATTCGAGAGGATATCCTTAAGGAATTTTGCATACTTTGGCATCTGGGCCAAGGCTTTAACAAACGGTATATTGATGTGTAGTTGCTTAAACAACTCAAGGAACTTACCGTATTGCTCTTCATTCTTCTGCTTCTTCAGCCTGCCTGGATAAGGTACTGGAGGAGTGTAATCTTTGACCGGCTCCTGGACTTGTGCTTTACTTGCTGGGCGCAGCCTGGCTTGCACCTCGTCCGGTGTGTCAGTCGGGACCGCTTCAGTGATCGGTACTGAGTCCGATATGACGGGTCCGGTAGTTTTTCCACTCCTGGTCATGACAGCATTCACATCCCTGTGTCCGCTCGGGTTCGGTTCTGTATTACTCGGAAGACCGCCTGGGGGTCTTTTGGACATCATCTGTGCCAGCTGACCAACCTGATTCTCGATATTCTGAATCGAGGCCTTCTGACTCCTCATTTCTCCCTCGTTAGCTAGAAAACGATCTTCGCTTTTCTCGATATTCTGAATCGAGGCCTTCTGACTCCTCATTTCTCGATATCGTTTTTCAGAGCTAGAGAGAAGCTGAGCCATCATATCCTCCAGCTTGGAACTAGACTGAGGGGCCTGCTGCTGGGAACTACTCCCAGTGCCCTGATTCTGGTACGAATATGGATGCAGCTGGTAGGGTTGGTTATACTGCTGGTACTGCTGACCCTGCTGAGGCGCTGGAGCACGCTGAGTGAACCCCAATGGGTTCTGATTTCCTGCGTTCGCTCGCCACCCAAAATTTGGGTGATTTCTCCAACCGGGATTATAGGTGTTGCTGTACGGGTTGTTCTGCGGCCTCACTTGATTACTCACGAAATCTACTTCTTCGTGGCCCTCATATACGACTCCCTGAAAACATGCCCCAGGCTCGTGTGACACTCCGCACTGGTCACATCCCGAGCCAGCATGCGCAATCATCTGGGACCTGTCGAATCTCGATGTAAGAGCCGAGATTTGTGCAGTAATGGCCGTGTAGTCGTCTACAACATGAACTCCTGAGCGAGATGATGATGACGATGATCGACCTCTATCTCCTTCCCGACGCGAGCTGGATTTCAACGCAACTTTTTCTATAATATCATACGCTTCAGTCGGCGTCTTAGTTCCAAGATCGCCTCCCGCGTTCACGTCTAATCGCTCTTGCGTATTATAGCTGAGCCCCTGATAGAACGTCAAAACCAGCTGTCGCTTGGAGAAGCCGTGATGTGGCACATCAATCAACAAATCCTTGAATCTCTCCCAAGCCGCATGCAACGACTCGCCCTCGTCCTGGCGAAAGGAAACAATCCGGTTCCGTAGCTTGTTCGTTTTCTCAGGTGGGAAATATTTCTGCATAAACTGCTCCGCCAACTGATTCCAGGTCCTGATGGACCCGGTAGGAAGTGACATAAGCCAAGCTCTAGCTTTGTCACATAATGAAAACGGAAACAACCTCAACCGAATCGCATCCTCCGAAACACCTGTAATCCTAAATGTCGAACAAATAGCAAGAAAAGCAGCGATATGCCTCCCGGGATCCTCATGCTCACGTCCGTCAAACTGTACTGAATTCTGCACCATGTTAATAATACTAGATCTAATTTCAAAAGTAGGTGCATCTATAGTGGGCTGAAGGATACTCGGCTCCAGGCCTGCCCTTCCGGGCTGATTTGTTTCATTCAGCGGTCGGTCGTCGTCCGCCATGACGACTCTCTCCTCGTCCCCTGAGCTTTCGTCTTCAGAGATAATCACCGGCTCGTCGATTGCATTTGCTATGCGTTGTGCAATGACAAGCGACCTTTCGCGCAACCTCTTACTTCTTCTAAGATTATGCGCTAGTTCGTCAGTCGGCTCAGCAATAGCGGGCGCGGGAGTTGAGGACATCAACCTGCAAACGAAAAACTGACACAATGAATATTTTATTAATATAATAATGCTGTTTTTTTTTTTGCTGAATAGAAGCAGAATATGTATAAATATGGGCTGTAAAATTTATAAAAATCCGAAAATGTAAACATATAAGAACGATTTTTATATTTTAAATTATACTTTTTATTTTTTGAATCTTACATAATTTTGTTATACAAAACCGACATAATCGAAAAACCGAACCGAGCCGACATAAAGATCGAAAAAAAACGAAACGAACGGTTTTAAAAAACCAAAAACTGACATTTTGGTTTCGGTTTTGGTTTTGCCCAAAAACCGAACCGAACCGTGCACACCCCTAAAGGGGGGGACGGGGCATCACCCAGGTAGCCCTCCACGGTTTTGAACCCGAGCCAGTACACTGCCACTACCTTCGCGGGTAGGCTTGGCTATCTCGGAAACCCACTTGAGACAGGGCCGTTCCTAGGTTTCCGGAGGCCCTAAGCGAACTACGAAGTGGAGGTCTTTTTACAAAATTATCCTTTGAACACATTTAGTAACAAAATCCCCCCTTCTTTATCCGGGCTTGGAACCTGCCACTATAAACTAAAAAGTTTATAATTGGCGTAGTTGATTTTTTTATAATGTTATATGTTTTCGATAGATATAAATTTATTTAAGAGATGAGCCCTAATTCACTAACAAATCAAAATAAGCAAACAAACAAGGCCTAAATAGCAAAATTATATCAGCAAATAAGCCCTAATTACATAAACAAAAACTTGAATCAACAATTAATTAAAGAACAATAAGCCCTAATTCTCAAACAAAAAAATAACAATATCTAACCTGAGTGCAACTGCAACACTGCCACGTTCCAAGCCAACCACAGTAACAATTTGCAAAACTGAGGTGTCTGAGCTAAAATTCCAAATCTCAAGTTAAGATTTGGTAGTTTGTGAACTTTGATGTTGACCACAACAGTCATATGACCGCTTAAATTAAAAAAAAGTTCTTTTTATTTAATTTTTAAACTTTATAAATAAGGGGATACGGAGTGGGCGGCAAAGGGGATCGGCATAAGGTGTTAGCCGCTCGTGAACACCGCCGCCTACCCCCTTTTGCCGCGCGGTTTCATCATTGATCGGGGACAGATTGCCGCTCGGGAAAGTTGTTTCAAACGGCTATATAGCCGTTACAAATTAAAAAAAATCAATTTTTAACTTTATAAATTAAAACAAATCCATTTCCATTTTCACCAAACAAACCCAACCTCCATATTCACTACAATTCTTGCTCAATTTTTCAAATCTTTTCAAAGAAATGGAAGGCTCAAACAAAGGAGGAGGCAAGAAAAAGAATGTAGGGTCCGTTTCAAAGGCGAGGGCTCAGGATAAACGCGGTGGTTCGGGTGGTTCTAGTGTGCCGTTTCATCCCCAACTTGGCTTTGCTCATCAAACCCAACCTCCATTTTTTTAACCAACCCATGCATCCAAATTTCGGTTATGATAGCCAACCCCACCAAAATTGGATGCAACACCGTCCGACGATGGTTCGACCCGGTTTTTATGATTACCCCCTAGACGCCCAAAATTCTTTTGACCCGTTTACTTATAAAAGTTTGATGTTTTATTCATTTTATCTTAAATTAAAAAAAAAGTTTACCAATTCAGCAAGTGTCTGACCATTGCCAACACTTTTCAGCATAGTTTAAACACTTTTCACTGAATGACGTGGCACGCTCTCATCGATTGATATTTAAGTTTACCACTCTAAAGTAATTAACCACTCCTTGTACCAAACTATCTCTTACTAACCCATTTATACTCATCATAATCATCTCTGATGAAACAATGGTTAACCGGGCAGGGTTAACACACTGGTCTCGTCAAGAAGGGTTAATCCCTTCCTCTCGAGGATCGCTGGCTGGATCACCGGTGGTTGATCTCCTGCACAAGGAAACAAGCCGTGACTCGTAACAAGGAGGATGGGGTGGGGGGTGCTCCTTGTTACCACTCTCCGGCGTGAGAATCAGTAGTTTGCTTGGGAAGCAAAGTAAGATAGTAGTAGTAGTGAGAGAGTTGTGAAGAGATACCTCAAACCTGGTTTGGGGTTGGTATTTATAGCCGAGGAGTGAAGGAGGATGATGATGGATGGACTGACGACGTGCTGCACCTTTGCAGGTGTGTCAGGCTTGTCGGTTGTGGAGGTTACGCCACGTCAGACCATTGCTTACGTAGCTCTGACAGGTAACTGCCATTGGTGCCACTTGCACTGTGGTGTCAGTCCCACTTGTTTGAGTGCATAGGATGCGGTGCAAGCCGCATCGCTACGTGCGGTAACATCTGAAGTTACCGCGTCTCCTACTTGTGATCAAGGAATACGCGAGATGCGGTGCTAGCCGCATCGTCGTCTTGCCTGCATCCCTTGTCGTGACGAAAATGCCCGTATGGTGCGGTGTCAGCCGCACCGTTACGTTCATCTTCTTCTATGCCTAAGGTAAAGCTTTCTTGTATTGATAGAAGTGTTCATTGGATGCGGTGCGATGCTGCATCGCTGTGAATACTTCCGTTTTCATACACCAGATGTGATGCTATGTCGCATCACTCTACCGTTCTCATGTTCCATGTAAGTCCTCCTTCGTTACTAGATAGATTGGATTCAACCCTTGTGCCGACGCGTTCCCGCATGGGCACAAGTAGGTTGTTAGCTAGTGGGGGTTTTGATAAGGGTAATGGTCACTCGCGGTCAATGCTGACGCGAGATCTGGGACCATACCCCTTCAAGTCCCCCCAGTCTAGTGTTGCTGCCACATACAAGTTGTATGTGGGAGGAGTACTGGACTATGGTGTTTGGAAGGTAGTTTGGAGTCTGGAGAAGATCCTAGACCATGTGTGGTCTTTTCTGTATGTAAATCAAGCTGGAGGTCTGGAAGGGTTATCTGACGCCTCTTCCATATCGGTGAAGGAATCTCGTCGGACGCGAAATTCTCAGCCGATTTATGTCACCAGGTGGCTTGCCACCTGTTGTTGTGCCGAAGGTCTCTTGGAGACTTTGTTAGTAATGCTGCACAAACTTCAAACCAACCTCTGAGATGGTGGTTTGAAGGTATGCAGAGGTTTCCCATCCTTTAAAAGGTGGTCTTTTCTTCATACCAATTGTTGAATTGGTGCATGAAGAAGAAAAGAAACTTTTGGACCAATCTGTGAGACTGGGATCAAAAGTGGTTGATGCTTGTAAGTGCTTTGCTCAAGCTCTATGTTCAGCATCTAGTCATGAGATGACGATCCCTTTTTTGTTGGGTTTTCGTGTTCGTCGTCATAGCTCTCTAGTAACCGCACGTTCTTTGCGGTTACCTCGTTGCGTCATTGTTGGCCATGTTTGGTCGAACAATGTATATTCGTACTATGGGTAAATAAACATGGTCATAGGCAAGGGTATGCCCACCATTGTTTATTCTATGCGGCCCATAGGCGGGCAAACAAAGTCATAAGCAGACTTGTTACCGCTGTTCGGACGCTTGCTTTCCGACAAAGGCTCGTTTAGAGTGCCTATCTGCGTTCGTTTTGTAGCCGCTTACCTTCCCGCTCCAATACCGAGTTTGCCTTGAAGTAGCATTGCTCGGTGATGTGGAGTGAGCTTGGCTCTTCCGTAGCAACCACTCTGCGGAAGCTATGGTTATGTCCGTAGCTCCTCGTGAGTGTCGGTGGTTTTGCATTACCACATTCGCTTGAAGCGGGTGTGTTGCTCGGATGTAGCTCTTGAAGGTTCAGGAGACAGGGTTGCTGATGTGCGTTCGCATGCATTCCCTTCCTTCCTTTTGTTAAAGAAGGTGTTCATGTACCCTCTGCGGTTGTGAACCGGACATGAGGGATTTGAAGCTTGAAGAGAATGAAGGCAATGCGGTTCCCCTGTGTCTGAGATGCGGTTCAGTCCAACGGACAACGCTAGTTCTGAGCATCTGACACACCTGAACGGGCTCGTGTGTGTCATGTCCGCATATTCCACGTGTGCTCGTGGGTAGTGCGGATAGGTATTATACCCCCTTATAGTGTAGAGACATATATTTTTACCTATTTTTAGGGGTATGTTAAAAAACGACATGCGGTATGGGTTATGGTGCGGCATACCAGAGAAACCGCATGCCGCTTATAATTGGATAATGTAGTCGCTTTTTGTTGCATACGTGGCTGATCTCACGTGTGAGTTGGTGGAAGTTGGTGAGATCTTCCTGGAATGTGATGAAATGAAAGGACGTTTGCACTGCCCGAGGCATTAAATGCACTGTAGCGAAGAGTGTAAACGTCTCCTTTGTCAGGCGCGTGGGCGGCCACGCGCGCGTGATAACCGTCAGCGAAAACGGCGCTCGACACGTGGTGTCATACGATTCGCTCTTTTTTAACGTGATGATTTGTTTTCTCCCTCCGCATTAATTGCGATGGGTATATAAGGGGAAACCGTTCGTGGTTTCCCCTCACTTGTTTGAAATTTCAAAAATTTGCCGGTGAGAGAAACCTTGTTCTTTGTCTTCTCCGACGAAATTTTTTGAAGTTCCAGTGAGGGTTTCTAGTTTTTCTGTTCACCATCTTCTATTTCTTTGATATTCTTGATGGCTGAACCATCTAATCCACACAATGTGGAGGGTGAAAACCCAGAACAGCCGGTAGTGGCTGAAGAAGAAGAAGAGGGGGCTGCCGGTGGTGGATTACCGGCGTTAAAGTGGACCAGAAAAAGCTTTGATCGTCTTATGCTTGATGTCCAAATGCCCCGTGAGTATGGGGCTCAGTATCCATCGGAGGGTGATACTGGTGCCGACGCTCCGGCTGGTTATGTGACCATGTGGGCCGACTTTTTTGTTGACTGTAATCTCCGGTTATCGTTGACGGTGTTTGTTGTGGATATCTTGGAGTGGTACAAGGTCCACATTTCTCAAGTGAGTCCGTTTGGTATGATTCGGATTCGTAATTTTGAGTTCACCTTCCGTGCTCTTGGTATAGAGCCTACCGTCGGAGATTTCCGACGGTTTTATCAGATGACTGTGTCATTGGGTTTCTTTTCTTTCCGTCAACGAGACGGTAGCCCCAAGCTGATGACTCCTCCCAAGGGGATGACGATGTGGAAGAAGAAATTCTTCTACGTCAAGGCTGCTGCCATTGTTGCAGACATGACGTTTCGGAACGTGACCGAGACGATCATAGGGGAGACCATTGCGATGCCCAGTTTGAAATCAGTGCAGTGGTTTCCGCAGCTTCAGACTATTGAGTCTGTGAAGCTGACCAACACGCAACTGTGGTTGTTGCGTATGATGTTGACGAGGAGGAACAAGAACTCGAGACCCGTGGTGCGGGAGAAAAGCGGTGGTACGTACTCTTCATGTGTTTAAGTTCCCTATTCTTTTTTGCGGTACTGACTTTATGTTTGTTATCAGAGGATGCTCCCGCATGGAGGATGTTTGCCCCGGATTTCCTTGGTACGGTTGAGACCGTAGTTTGTGCGGATGGTGAGGAGGATCATAATGCTATCATCCGTAGTAACTTCCGGGTGCCTACTGAGGCCGCACTGGCAGTTGAGTTGCCGCCAGGCAAAGGTATAATTTGGAAGCTTTTTCACTTGTGATGATAATGTTGGTTTATTGACTCACCCTTTGGATTGATTTCATGCAGGTGATCTTGGGGCCTTAGGGGACCCCGAAGCGAAAGGTGTGCCAAAGAGGCAAACTGTGAAGGGCGTGCGCTTTCGCCAAAAGAAGATAAAGGAGGTCACTGTTGTGCCTCATCTGGTGCCGCAGGCGGCAGGTATCTCTCACTCTTCTTTTCGTCGATACATGGATTATGTGATAGTAGCTGATAGCCTTGAGGGTTTGGGTACAGCTGCGGGGTCGCGTTCTGGTGCTGCGAAGAAGCAGGCAGAAGAGACGGCCGCGGGGGGGACAGCTGCGGGTCCCCCTGTTATTGGTGAGAAGAGAAGGACAGAGCAGAAAGCTGCCGGTGGTGCTGAAACCAAACGTCGGAGACTGGTAACCAAAAGGTCTGCTCCAACGCAGAAAAAACCTGCGGTTGTCGTTGGTAAGTGTAGGCTAGCTTGTCTTAACTGTTATGTGTAACTTGTTTTGATAGCTATTTGACTTTGTTTTTTGTAGAGCTTCAAGATGAAGATGTCTCTATCTTTGATGCTCCAGGGTCACCCCCGCGTGCCACGGATGCAGGTGCAACTGAGGTGCCATCGACACCCCCTGCCAAGGTGGTGTCGGAGTCGACGGTGCGGACAGAGGGTACCGCAGAGAATGCTGCGACCCAGATATTTGACACTGTTGACTCGTCCAACAATCTGATCTCTCCCAATGAGGGAGACAATTTGAGTGTGCGGTTCGCCGATACTGGGAAGCAACATTCTGCTGCCGAACCGCAAAAAACTGGCGCTGAAACGCGGCAGCATGATGCTGAGCCGCAGAAGTCTCCTGTTGATAAGGGTACCAGCTCGTCTGCCGGTGGTGCGGGGTATGATGGGCCTCCAATTCAGCCTGGGGAGTCTGAGTTGGAGTATTACTACCGCACTTACACCCAGGGTCGCAGTACTGTGTATCACCGACCCCCCTGGACTGTTATGCAGGGGGATGATATTTCCAATGACCCTTCTGCATGCAAGGAGATTTTGGGTGGTTTGGGCACCCCTTTTGAAGTGGAGCGAGCCCGCGCTGCACCCCGTGAGCTGCGCATAAACCAGCTCTCAACAATGTTAGTAGGGTCTTCTATTGTGGTGAATGCCATCTTGGAAGACTACAAGGTGTTGGGTCGCCGCGAGGAGGAGGCTGCTCGTATGCGGGCGGAAGCGGAAAAGTTGGTCCAGGCTGCTCGTGCGGGTGCGGAGCAGCTCGAGAAGGACAAGGCTGCTTTTGAGAAGCAGAAGCAGACTTCTGAATGGGCTGCCACTACCCAGCTGAAACAGGTGCGTACCCTTGCTAAGCTTCTTGCTGATGAGCGCAAGAGTTGGAATGAAAAAATGTCCAATGAGCGCAAGAAGTGGAATGAATCTTGGGCTAAGCAGAATGACATTCTGTTTCATGCTCGGCAGGAGTTGACGAATGCCAAGGCGGCGAACGTTACCTTGAGCCAGGAGAAAGCTGCGGCTGAGGCCATTTCTGTTAAAGCGCTGCAGGCGAAAGCCGACGCCCTGAAGGCGCTTGAAGAGGCCAAAGAAGCCGGGGCTCGTGCCGCGAAAGCCCTTGAGGAGGCTGAAGAGAGGGAGAGCCGTGTTTCTAAGGCTCTTGAAGAGGCGAATGCGGAGCGCATTCATTTGGACAAAGTTGTTGCCAGCCTGCAGGTATGTTTCTTTAACTTTGTTACTTTCTTCCTTGTTTCGTAAATGTTTATCGTGTAAACTGTTTACTGTTTTTTGACAGGCTGAGGTTCAGGCTCGGGAGGTCGCGGTTACAGACCTTACTGCCCGCGTGTCTGTTGCGGAGAAGCGGGCTGATGCCGATGTTGAGGCCAAGGATGCCTTGGTGTCCTCTGTTGACCAGTTAGAGGCCGACCGTGAGTGGTTGCGGACTCACGGCATCGCGCGTGTAAGTATCCGTTTCCTTTACATTTGCTTGGATTAGTATCCAAGACTTATGATCCTTTTATTGCAGATTGTTGAGGCTATCATGAATGCCCCTGAGACCGCGGCTGGTTTGGATCTGGTCAGGGATCGCGCGCGTGATGCAGGCTTTAAAGCTGGTTATAACCGCCGCATTGGGGATATCAATGTATTATCCGCAGGCGGTTATACTGATAAGCGATCCGGGTTCCATGGTGTGGACACCGAGTCGCTTCTTAAAGCGGCCGAAGTCTCCTTTTATGATACGCCCCTTGCCTGTGTAGGGGAACTGGACGATTGTTTGGAGGCTGCGGACTATGTTGACCGCTTGCGGATGCTTTATCCGGATGCGGAAGAGGAAGAACCCGCTGGTGGTGTCGGAGGAGATGCGGGAACCAGCGGTACAAAATAGGGTTTAGGTTGGCTAGTGTGCCTCCTTTTTGTGTTCCCCTTGTATAGAATAGGAACTTTATGTAAATTCATTAAGCATCATGTGGGTGCTTGAATTTTTTGAATACAAAGTTTTTTGTTCAATTTGTACAAGTGTTTTTAATTCTTGCATGTTTGAACGTATGTATGCGGAAACCCATTTGTGAATGGGGTCAAGTAGACTCCATACTTTTTGTCGTATGAGGACGCGTCAATTCTGTTATTTACCGCGTTAGGGTTTTAGAATTGTGTAAGCTTTGTAAAAGCTTATATGTCCGGAACTCTACCCATTTGTGAATGGGGTCAAGTGTACTCCATACCTTTGTCGTATGAGTCCGCGTCAATTCCATTGTTTGCCTTTTTGGGCTCAGGAATTGTGTAAGCTTTGTAAAAGCTTAGATGTCCGGAACTCTACCCATTTGTGAATGGGGTCGAGTGTACTCCATACCTTTGTCGTATGAGTCCGCGTCAATTCCATTGTTTGCCTTTTTGGGCTCAGGAATTGTGTTAAGTGTTTAACAAAAACTTGTTTATCCGGCCGGATAAATATGCAAGTCTTTTTGCCTTTTGCTGGCCTATTACAATATTTGTGTGTGGTTACCACTTTGTATGGGTATCGCGAATGAAGATTTTGCCAATCTGTTTTTGGGATACCGCAAAGTGGAACACGCATTTGTAATAGTAATAACAAACAATAATGTATAAAATTGCTTATTTATTTATTTGCAAATGGCCTGCGGCCCGATAGGTTACATAGAGAAATGTAAGAACATGGCTTACATATAACAGCGTCGAAGCTGTTGTGCATTCCATGTGCGTGCGATAGGTTCGCCTTCTAGTGTCTGCAATTTGTACGCGCCTTTCCCTAAGACCTCTTTGATGAGGTAGGGTCCTTCCCACTTGGGGGCGAGTTTGCCTGGGCGCTCGGCATTAGATGCCTCATTGTCGCGTAGGATGTAGTCTCCTGGGTTGAAAGTACAAACGCGGACGCGCGCGTTGTAGTACTTTTCAAGTTTGGATTTATATTTGGCCTCGTTGATGGCAGCGTTTTCGCGCCTTTCTTCCAAGAGGTCCAAATCGATCCTGCGTTCCATGTTGTTGTCTAGTTTTTCAATAGCCAACATTCTAGGAGAGGGGAGACCTACTTCTGCGGGGATCACCGCTTCTGAACCGTAGACTAGGCTGAAAGGTGTTTCCCCATTGCTTGTTTTTGGGCTTGTACGGTGAGCCCATAAGATACTTGGGAGTTCATCGACCCAGCCACGCCTGGCCGTTCCCAACCGTGCCTTGATCCCTTCGACTAGGCTTTTATTGATACTCTCAACTTGGCCGTTCCCTTGCGGGTGTGCGACTGATGAGAATATGTGCTCAATATGTAGTTCTTTTAGCCATTTTTGGAATTCGTCGGCAGCGAAGTTGGTGCCGTTATCGGTGACAATGCACATTGGTAAACCGAAACGGCAGATGATGTGTTCCCAAATGAACTTCCTCGTTATCATAGCAGTGGTTGAGGCGAGTGGTTTCGCTTCTACCCATTTTGTGAAGTAATCGACTGCTACTATGATAAACTTAACCGCACCCGGAGCGTCAGGGAATGGTCCCACAACGTCAATTGCCCATTTCTGAAAAGGCCATGCGGTTGTGACGGGGACTAAGTTGTTTTTTGGCCGCAAGGTTTTTGGAGCATGACGTTGACAGTCGATGCACTTGCGCAACTCTTTGACGGCGTCCAGGTGCATGCCGGGCCAGTAATACCCGGCATTCATGATTTTGGCCACTACCATGCGTGGTCCAGCATGTATGCCACATATGCCCTCGTGTATCTCTCGGATGAGGTATGTGGCATCCTGGGGGTTGACGCATCGTAGTAGTGGCCCTAGGTATGATTTGCGGTACAAGATACCGTCTCCCATTTGATAATGGCACGCTTTGTATTGGAGCTTGCGTGCCTCTGATTTGCTTTCGGGAGTCACACCGGATTGTAGATATGCGATAATAGGTGTCATCCATGATGTTGAACCGTATTGAATGACGTTGACTTGGCGCAGGGGTACCGAAGGATTTTGCAGGATTTCGATGCGTATCTCCTTTGCCAAGTGTTGGAAGCTGGTAGATGCAAGTTTTGATAGTGCATCTGCAGACTTGTTTTCGCTTCGATTAATATGGCGAATATTGAACGAAGCGAACTTGGATTTTAGTTGCAGGACTTGCTCGAGGTAGAGGATCATGATATCCCCTTTTGCGGCATAGTCGCCGCGTACTTGGCCTGCAACTAACAAAGAGTCGACGTGTGCTTCCAGATGTTGCACGCCGATTTTGACTGCTAAACGTAGCCCTGCTAACAGAGCCTCATATTCTGCCTCGTTGTTTGTGCTTTTGAATTCGAGGCGGATTGCATATGTAAGCTCCTGGCCGTCAGGGCTGACGAGTCGCAGACCTGCACCCGCACCTTCGTCGTTGGAGGCACCATCTGTGAATAGTGCCCATGTCTCGGAGGAGGATGGCGTTGGTGCAGGAGTTTGTGCTTCTTCGCATTCTTGGATGCGATTCACCGGTACTTCGGCGGCGAAATCAGCTAAGATCTGGCCTTTAATCGCGGGGCGCGGTTTATAGTGTATCGTGTGCGCGCCCAGCTCGATTGCCCATTTTGCTAATCTCCCAGAGATGTCGGGTTTGGAGAGGATCGGGCCGATCCTGTAATTGGTTAGCACTGTGATGACGTGGTTTACGAAGTAGCGTCGCAACCGTCTTGAAGCGTGCACTAATGCTAGCACCAATTTCTCCATTATTGAGTATCTCGTCTCTGGGTCGTTGAGCATCTTGCTGATGTAATAGATGGGTGTTTGGACCCCCTTTCGCTCCACTATTAATACCGCGCCCACCGCGTTATCCGCGGCGGATAGGTATAAGATGAGTGGCTCATCCTTGCATGGTGCGGTTAGAGTTGGGAGTTATATCAAACACTCCTTCATTTCCCGGAAGGCCTGTTCAGCCTCTGCGGTCCACTGGAATTGTTCTTTCTTTGAACAGCTCCGCAGGGTCTTGATGAACGGATAAGACTTAGCTGCGTGGTTGGCTAAGAATCTGTTAAGTGCCGCTAGCCTGCCGGCTAGCCTTTGCATATCCTTCATCGAGGAAGGCGATGGCATGCGCTCGATCGCCTGGACTTTCTCCGGGTTTACCTTGAATCCATCTTTAGTCACGATGAACCCAAGGAATTTGCCTTCTTCCATTCCAAACGAGCATTTCCCTGGATTGAGCTTTATGTTAACGCTGCGCAGAGTTTGGAATGTTCTTTCAATATCTGTGAGCATGGTATCCTCTTCCATGCTCATGACGACCAGGTCGTCCATGTAGATTTCGACACTTTTGCTTATTTGGCCGCGGAAAGTGTCGTTCATCAACTTTTGGTAGGTTGAGCCCGCGTTGCGCAACCCAAACGGCATTTTTGTGTAGCAGTAATTTCCGGTGGGAGTCCGGAATGCTGTTTTGTCTTCATCCTCGATTGCCATTTGTACTTGATGGTACCCTTTGTAGCAATCGAGGAAACACTTCCACCTGAATGGTGCGAGATTATCGACTTTTTCGTCGATTTCTGGAAGTGCGTAACAATCCTTGGGGCAGGCTTTGTTAAGGTCCTTGTAATCGACGCACATGCGCCAGCCCCCGGACGGTTTTTCTACCATGACTGGGTTGGATAACCACGTCTGGTATTTGACTTCCCGCAGGATGCCTGCGGAGAGCAGTTCTTCGATCTGCTCTTGCATCGCCTGATTTTTAGCTGACCCAAGGTGGCGTTGGCCTTGGATCACTGGCTTAATACCTGGCAAGGTATTCAAGTGATGTTGCGCAATATCACGTGGGACCCCGGTCATGTCTGCGGGTGTCCACGCGAAGATGTCCTGGTTCCCGAAGAGAAGCTGCTTCAGTTGCGCTTTTGTGGTCGGGGATAAGGCGTGACCCAATGTGACCTTTTGTTCTGGGTATCTCGCGTTGAGAACCCACTTTTCTGGTTGGTCGTTGGGAGTGGGCTTTGCGACCTTGGTCGGACGTACTTCGTCCGACATCATGACGTCCCTGCGGGCATAGATTATCGCGACCCCCGATTTGGTTGGGAAACCAACCGCAGAGTGGGGGACGGACGTAATCATATTGAAATCTCCTTGGGATTCTCTCCCGAGGAGTACGTCATATCTGGAGGTGTGAGGTAAAACCATGAAGTTTACCTCTTCTGTCCTTGTGCGGTTTCCGCTGGAAAGACGCACAGGGAAAGTAATCTGGCCTAGGGGAAAGACAGTTTCCCCTGCGAACCCGGTTAACGGGTAATCTACTGCTTGCAACCGATCTTTGTCCTCCTTGTCGAACTGGTTGAAGCATTCTTCGTAGATTATATCAGATGTACTGCCCGGGTCGATGAATAGACGCTCGGTGCAGTAGTGTGCCAGTTGGCCTGAAATGACGACGGCGCGCCTATCGCGCGGTCCGCCTCGGACTTTTGGAAAGACGACTTGCTCGTCTTTCCAGTCACATTCCGGCCTTCTTGCCGCTTTGCGCGGCCTGCCCTTGCCTCCGTGGATCATGTGGGTGGAAGCCACGTGCATGGTTCTCTTCCCGGAGGAGGTACCTTCGCCATGAGGGGTAATGCGCTTGGTGGGTTTTTGCCCACCTGGCAAAAGGTGTTGCAGTTTCCCCTCTTTTAAGGCGCGCTCAATCTCCAGTCGAAGACTGATGCAGTTGTTGGTGGTGTGGCCCGAGTCCTTGTGGTACTCACAGTAGAGTGTGAGGTCCTGATTTTTCTTGGACTTCATTGGTTGGGCCGGTCGCAAGAACTGTGGGTCCGCAAGGAGGACCTCACTTGGCGACATGGTGATCTCGGTCCAGTTGCGGTCCCGAGAATCTTTTTTTGACGCCCGACTGTCTCGGGCGGGGTTGTAGTTCTTTGGGTCGAACGTGTTGGTTCGCGGGAAATACGGTTTGGAAATATCGCGATTTCCAACGTCCCGGTTGCGTTTATTGTTACGCTTGGACCCTTGGTGGGATGTTTCGGCTTGGGGCTTTGCCTTTGTGACATGCGGTTCAAGTGACCGCTGTGTCTGGGCGTATGTCTTGACCGAGGTCATGACATCTTCCCATTTTTTGGGCAAGCCCTCCTTGCCAGAGACTGTCATGATCATCTCTCTGTCTTTGACGGCCTGGATGAAGTGGTTTCGTGCCATCTGGTCTGCCACGTCACCAATCTCCAGGCACTCTTTATTGTATCGGACGACGAATGCTTCGAGCGATTCGTCGTCTCTTCGCCAGATGTTCATGACGTCCAACGAATCACGTTCGTGGCGTCGCTGCTGGCTAAAATGAGCGAGGAACTTGGTACGCAAGTCCTCGAATGAATCCAGTGATCCCACTGGCAAAGAATCGAACCATGCCCTGGCCAGGCCCGTAAGGGTCTGGGGGAAAAAATTGCACCAAGTGGGTTCATCCCACTGGCCGTTGATGCCCGCGCCCATGAAGATGTTCATGTGGTCGTCCGGGTCGGTCGAACCACTGTATTTCCCAACGTTGAATGGGAACTTTGTCGTGGTGACATGGGCGTTGGCAATCCGCGTGCCGAACTTGGAATTTTCGGCCGCTGCCTTTGGCCTGTATGGCTCGTTCGCAGGGCGCTTTGCCGCCCTAAGGTATGTGTTGCGGGGGTGACTGGGAGGAACATAGTTGCGTCCTCCCGGTCTGCTGCTGGTGTCATGCGAATCACCGCGGTAGCTATGGTCGTCAGGGTCGGTATGACCGTACCCTTCGGTGTATGGTTGTGGGCCCAATCGGCCCTGAATGCCTGGGCCGCGTCGGGAGGTTGATCGCCTCCTGTCCTCGCCATGGGGGCCAAGGCGGGTATGTACCGGTCCTCTGGTATGGGACCCGTATGAGGAATCGTCCTCGTTGAGGGTGTGGACCGAACAGTAAGACGATCCCCGTTCTTCACGTCGTCTTCTTGAAGCCGGGCGTGAATGTATCCTGCCGTCGTATTGTAAAATACGCTCAACAGGGGTGTGCGGTGCTGGGGGAAGCCCAGCTCGTATATTCCCTTCAGTACAAGCGCGGTTGTATGCTGCGGTCAGCATGGCTGCCTGCTGCTCGTACCAGGTATGAACGGTCATGCCTGGTGGGATCACAGATGGGAACTGTGATAAGTCATGTCCAAACATAAAGGAGGGACTCCTTTGTGTGGACGTGCCGATGTGTCCGGGTTGGGAGGTCGAGGCATTGACCCCTACCGGAGATGGGATTGGAGGATTTTGGTTATCCGCAATGTTGTGTTGGTGATCAGTCATGATCGTGAGAGAGGAAAAAGGATGGTTTAGAAAATGCTAAGAGTAGCGGTGGGCGCCAATGATGAAACAATGGTTAACCGGGCAGGGTTAACACACTGGTCTCGTCAAGAAGGGTTAATCCCTTCCTCTCGAGGATCGCTGGCTGGATCACCGGTGGTTGATCTCCTGCACAAGGAAACAAGCCGTGACTCGTAACAAGGAGGATGGGGTGGGGGGTGCTCCTTGTTACCACTCTCCGGCGTGAGAATCAGTAGTTTGCTTGGGAAGTAAAGTAAGATAGTAGTAGTAGTGAGAGAGTTGTGAAGAGATACCTCAAACCTGGTTTGGGGTTGGTATTTATAGCCGAGGAGTGAAGGAGGATGATGATGGATGGACTGACGACGTGCTGCACCTTTGCAGGTGTGTCAGGCTTGTCGGTTGTGGAGGTTACGCCACGTCAGACCATTGCTTACGTAGCTCTGACAGGTAACTGCCATTGGTGCCACTTGCACTGTGGTGTCAGTCCCACTTGTTTGAGTGCATAGGATGCGGTGCAAGCCGCATCGCTACGTGCGGTAACATCTGAAGTTACCGCGTCTCCTACTTGTGATCAAGGAATACGCGAGATGCGGTGCTAGCCGCATCGTCGTCTTACCTGCATCCCTTGTCGTGACGAAAATGCCCGTACGGTGCGGTGTCAGCCGCACCGTTACGTTCATCTTCTTCTATGCCTAAGGTAAGGCTTTCTTGTATTGATAGAAGTGTTCATTGGATGCGGTGCGATGCCGCATCGCTGTGAATACTTCCGTTTTCATACACCAGATGTGATGCTATGTCGCATCACTCTACCGTTCTCATGTTCCATGTAAGTCCTCCTTCGTTACTAGATAGATTGGATTCAACCCTTGTGCCGACGCGTTCCCGCATGGGCACAAGTAGGTTGTTAGCTAGTGGGGGTTTTGATAAGGGTAATGGTCACTCGCGGTCAATGCTGACGCGAGATCTGGGACCATACCCCTTCAATCTCATTTCACTCTAAACTGAATACTAATTTGCATTCTCAAATGGCTAATCATTCATACGATGATAAATATAATATTAATCAAGCTTGGTGTTAAATAAAAACCAAGGTAACCAAAATACAAAGCAAAGCATGCTGACGTCGGATATAATACACGAGAAAAGCAACAAGTTGAAAATTGAAGTTAGTAGCTTCAATTAAAAAAATATATTTGCAGAACGAGAAGAACCCGTGGAGGAACAAGTCAAACGAATAACTAACTCAATTAAGACGAATCGGACCCAACTTAAGTTTGATCAAGATCAGAAAATTATCGAGCAAACAAGACCATTTTGGGTTGTGTGGAACAACCAATCTCATCGAAACCGAAGACGTTAATCACTTCGTTCAAGTGATTAGAAGAGACGTAAATCTTGTAATTCGATAAAGGTCTTCGAATCCGACAAGATCCGTTTGTATAATAAAAAAGGTGTAAAATCTTGTAATCCGATCAAGGTGTGATCAAATCCGACAAGATTAGTCGAAGACACGTTGGTGGGAGTTTCTACAGTTATAGAAACCCATTACTAACTCAGATTCAATCACAACCGGTGTGAGTTGTGATTAGATTTCAAAAAGAACTTGGGGTTCTTCCGATCAAGGTAATCAAAGTTGAGAGATGGCATAATCAGATATGCTAGTTATTCCGGTTCGTGAAAATAACAATACTTCGTTTCAAGTTCCACGATTGACATCAAAGAATTACAACACTTAGACTATTCTAATGGAGTCGGTATTTGAATACTCAAGGACTCTGGGAGGTGATTGATCCACTGACAGATGATGTTGAGGACGAGAAGAAAAACAAAGTTGCTAGGGCGGTTCTCCTTCAAGCACTACCAGAGGATTTACTTCTTCAAGTTGCCAAGAACCAATAAGCGAAAGACATATGGGAGGTTTTATTGGTAAGATTTTTTAGTGCTGACAATAGCTGCTTTACGGAGAGAACTCTACCAACTTCTCATGAAGGAAACATAAACGATTGAAGAATTCGCTGGTAAGTTAAGTGGGTTTGTCTCAAAGTTTAGCAATCTTGGGTTGAGTCATGATTGTTTTGGTCAAAAATTACCTAAGCAATTTAGTGATCAAATTAGTTAAGTGAGGTAGTGTGCTAGAAAGTGTTAAATGTACTTGTCAAGTTGTTTATAAAATCAGTATTCGGGATACGGCTCAGGATATCGAGCTGTATCGATGATCAAACAATGAGCGGAAAGTAAAGTAAATGACACGAGATGTACGAGGAAAGCCCTTGATCAATCTAGATCGCCGGCATAAAACCTCGGGAGCTGACAATCGCAGCTGCCTTGTTCTTCTATTGCTTCAAATATCAGGATACAGTGCAGGATGTGGTGCGGATCAACTAAGTGTTACAATATGATTTGGATACAAGTGTGGTGATTGCTGTGAACTAGAGAGCAAGAGTGTACGAAAGTGTTGGTGAAAGAGTGTGTGCCTTAAACTGATCTGTCACATCTATTTATAGTAAAGATAAATTAACTAACTATTCTAAACTTGCGAGATCCACCGAATATTCCTTCATTGAACGTTGTAAACCTGGTCTTTCGGGCTCAACGTCTCTTCTTCAACAAATTCGTCCGAGTCTTGAGGAGAAGAAGTCCTTTCGACCGTTAGTAAGTCTTAACCTTCAACCTGCACGTGGTCAATTAATAAATCTCAGGATATTACCCAAGATGTCAGCAATATCCTCTTCCAGCATCCTGGTCACAAGCGAACAAACAAAGGCAGGATATTGGTCAGGATATGTATGCTTAGAAAATGAACCATAACAATTGTCCCCAAATATATCTGTTGGTGTACCAATCCAACGGATATATTTCGAAAATCTTATCCCATAACTCATGGCATTTAAAATGAAGCAACGGTCAAGATCACATCGTAACTTCCAACGCGTTTTTTACTCAATGGAGATTTACGATGCCCCTATATCTTCTCTCTTCTTGTTTGAAAAGCAGATATCTCCAACAGAACCTTCAGGTAATTTCTTCATTTCAAATTTTCTTCCTGTCAATTTACTTCATTTCACTTGCAATGGATACCGAGACCTTCATTCAGCAGAATCTTTTAAAAATCCCGAAAAGGAGATCTGCGCTTTTGACAACGTGGACATCGCAGCTTTAAGAGCTTCCGGCGCTTTCCCCGACAGCACAGTCTTCAGATCATTCGATCGGTCAATCCGATCGGATGTTTCTTCTACCGAATGGATTTGTTTTCCGGCACATCCCTTTTCACTAGGTCTTCGGTACCCTTTTCCTGAATTCATGATGCAATTCTTTCGAACCACCGGCATCTCTTTTGCTCAAACCATGCCCATGGTTTGGAGAGTACTGATTGTACTTAATCAAATCAAAAATCTCCACTATTCCGACCTTCGCATCGAGGATTTGCCTATCGCTTATCGTCTCCGATCCCACGGCTCTAGCCGATTCTTGCTTTTCTCGAAATCCAGCAAACCCTTGATTCTCAAAGCCACCAAAAACGAAGACGGATGGCAACGCAAATTTTTCTTTGTCAAGCGAGATTCCATTGCCGAGGGTGCCAACCTTCCGGTGGAGTGGTTAACCACCGGTAGGATCATAAATATCCTCATAGACCATTTAATTGTTATCTTCTATTAATACTCTTCTTTTTGATCTTTATGCAGTGAACTTTAAGGAAGTTGCTCCCCCTAGCGCTGATTCAGAAGAGAGAATCAATACCATTTACCGGTTACCTGCAATAGATAGAACTTTCACCACACACGTCCCGAGTTCCAGCCAATACTCATCATCCGAGATGTCTGGTAAGAATTTCTTTCAGAATAATTAGTCACAATAGTATAATGATAAAAATAAAGATTAAAACTTTTCCCTTTTATGCAGCACCAGCTAAGATCCCTGAAGTCTTTGATCTTGACGAATTGGACAGCTATTCTGATCAGATCCAGGTCAAGAAAGAGCCTAACCCCAAAACCACAGCTACATCCAAACCCAGCAGCTCCAAAGCCATCGTCATACCTAAACCTTCACCGGCCACCAAACCCCGGAGTTCAAGCTCCCGCAAAAGGAAAGAACCTGATTCCCCTGTCATTTCTGACACATTTCCTTACGAGAAGCACGGGTTCATTGAAGCTAGCGGGTTTATGACTTCTTTTCTTAACCAAGTCAGTATTCTCATACCATATCCTGCGATTTACACTACTATCAAAGGTTTATCAATATTAATACCTATCTTTTTACCTTTGTAGGGTCTCGAGCGTTTGGTTAACTTATATCAAGAATCCTGCAAGCTCAACAAGACACTCGAATCTAAATTAAAGGAAGCAGAAGTCACGATCTCTGACCAAGGTATGATTGCGGCCGCCAAATCTCGTCATTACGAGGAGAAATACAAAGCTATGACCCAAGAACACCAAGCTGCTCTCAACCAAGCCACTCTTCAAGCCCAGGCCGATCTAGAAGCCGCCCATGTGCAGTACGAACGGGATATGGTCAGCTACCGGGAGAGCCTCAAAAGTTCCGTTGTCATTTCTCTCCTCCAAGCCAGGTTGAAGATGGCTCACGAAGCCAAAACATTAGGCTTCGACTGTCCTTCCTGGGATGTTGGTGCTTGGGAGACCAAGCTAAAGAACCTCGGCGGCACCTTTTCCAAATCAAATGTCGATGAATCTTCCAAAGCGGCCGAAAAAGCAACCGATGCTGAGAAGGATGCTGAGGCGGATTCCAAGACGGATGCTGCTGAAACCACTATGGACCAAGAAGGCGCTACCCCCTAGAACTTATTTCCTTTGAATTATTCGAACAATTTTATGTTTCTAAGAACAATTTACATTTCCGTATCTAAACAATTCGATAGCCGAAGGTGGATGGGTCCTGGGTTTCAGGATGAAACCTTCGGTTATCAAAGAATAATTTCATCTCTTTATATTTCTAAGTATAAATTTTAGCTTTGCAAAAATTCCATACTGTTATCTTATAAAATATCCTGATCAGTATGCTCAGTGATATATTGTAAAACTCTTTATTAGATAGAACTTACAAACATCCCTTCAGCTTCGTAGAAAGTTTTTGATTAATAACCAGTTTTAAATGATCAAAGTTCCAAACTATTACTAGTTTCAAACATCCTAATCAAATACTCTGAAAAAGACTTTGAGAATATATCAGGATACTTGTCCTTTTATAAAACATAATATTGCAAAAAACTTAAACGATGTTTACAAAGGAAAGATCATACCAGAAATAGGGTGTAAACCTATTACCAGACTTTAGTCTCTTTGCAATTCTTCCCATAAAGATGTCCCCTGGACGAGGTACTTAGTGCATTAGTCCCATCCTTTCAGCTTTGTAGCACCACCTTAGTAGGAATGTCCCCTGTGTACAATGCCTTCAAATGCTTTAGATATCTTCTGAATGTCAGTTTCCATTGTATAGGCAATTTTTACGTCCCAAAGGTAAAACCCAAGGATGTACTGGAGATAAATCCCTTGTATCCTGGGGAAAATCCCAAATTTTCATGCGCTACAGGCGGGAGTGTATAAACTCCAAGACTTAGAAAGATGAAAACCTTTAAACCTTAGAGAGTATGAAAATACCCTTTCGTGAGAGAGAGTGATCAATCCTCATATACCTTTAGGATTCAGGATATAGCCAACAGTAACGAAATTGTCAGCCACTTTTATATGGACTGGTCCCGCCACCTTGAACTATCCCTGAATAACTTGCGCTCCAGGCGGGGTGTTTTAAACCCAATTCAGAAGAAAGGTGAATACCTTTAAACCTGTGAAGGGATCAGTATCCCTTAAACGTGAGAGAGGGGGCCAATCTTCTAATCTTCCGAGTTATCCTGAGTACATATCCTAGAGCTGCATCCTGAAACATATCTTGCAAAACAATTGTAAACTAAGGTGGGTGTTAGCTTGGCTAACACCCCTCCGATGCTTAAGTCAGTATTGGGTTACAAAGAATAAATTAAACCAAACATATTTAAGAAAGGTAGAATTCATACCATCCTGAGTTAGAAATTAAATTCTAAACTCACTTGAAATAGAGCTTGAGGTGTATAGCATTCCAAGACCTCGGTAGCATATCCCCCTCCATATTCTTGAGTCTGTATGCTCCTTTTCCCGCTTCTGATTCAACTTCGTATGGTCCTTCCCATTTTGAATATCACTACTGAAATCAGCCACAAAGTCTGCTAGGGCCTGAGACTTTATTGCATTTCTAGGTTCATATATTAAATCATAGGCACTTAATTTTACTGACCACTTAGCCATTCTACCCGACATCTCCGGTTTCCTAAGCACATTCTTAACAGGATAATTAGTTTTAACATGAATCCTATGTGTTTCTGGTACGTGCGCGACTATACATTTTTTTACAATGAAATAATTGGTTTTAAATTTATAAAAGTGATTATTACTTTTACATCAAAACACACACGAAAGAGGCAAGTGTACCCTGTCATATATGTAGTAAAGTATCGGTAAGAACCAAGTATCGATCCACGGAAATGGGCGGAGAAATAATACTAGACCTTTGCCACTAAATTACCGGTAAAAACATAAGTTGTTTTGGTTTTAATTAATCTAAAGTAAGCATAAATAAATACTTATAAAACATAGTAAATTATATATAAATAGCCTTGCTTAATACACAACCAAAGCATGTCAACTAAGTCAGTTTTGGCACTAGAAGCATTCGGTCAATTTTCCATTTTGAGACAATTAGTATCCCTTTCGGGAATCCTAACATGACAATCATTCGGAAAGTTAAAACGATAAACACACTTTAACCACCTAAAATTGTTCTTTAACGTGCAATTGATTAATGTCTACAAAAATCTCCTAAAAATAAGTTAGTCATCCGTTAGGAGTTTTCTAACCTCACTTAATCAAGGAAAGCAACACCGATAAACACAATGCAACCACCGAGACAAGCATAGACTAGATTTAATCACAACCGAGTTCATTTTACAAATCTTACGCATAAATTCACCAAGATAGCAATTTTGGCCGAAACTACTAACTAAGCTAACAAATCATGGCAAGAATTCATAACAACACCATCTAACCCGTTAGAGTCCTTCCGTGAGGGCAAGCTTTCTTGATTAACAATAATTACATTTTATTAAACCACTAACCCGTTAGAGTATCATGGTGCCCACATTTTAACCAAGTTAAGCTAGTTAACCAAATTAAAAGTTTACTAATACATGATTAAATAAGCTTCATTTTTCAACTATCTTACCTAACCAAGCACCAATCATCCAACACAATTACTTATAATCAACAAATCAATATCAATAATAAGGTTGCAAACTAATCATCAAAGATAATCATAGAAAACACTTCCAAATTTCATTACAAACATAGATTAACATACTAATGGTTATAATCAAGCAAGGGATTGTTGTGTTTTTGCCCAAAGGCTACAATAATACATAAATATTAATCTAAATGCTTGAAACATTAACAAAATTCTGGAAAGATTAGAAATCCAAACCATAAATAAGCACAAGATTAAGAATCCGGATAGTAAATGAGCAAAACCGGGCAATGTGGCTTGAATCCGAGTGAAAGCAGAAGCCTTCGGAGCCTCAAAATCGCCTGCAAAGCTCTCCAAAATTCCAGAGTTACTAATAGAATGGTTCTGTTCTGTTTTTATGCTTTTTCCATATTGCACGGTCGTTCTTCCGATCGCACGACCGTGCACTTTAAGCAATTATTGGTGGTGGTCCACCATACTGCGTGACGTCACAGATCGTTGACTGGTCTTCGGACACGCACGGGCGTTCTTCACTTGGCACGGTCGTTCCTCACCGAAGTCTAGTTGCACGCCTGGTCCTTTGGTCGTTCAGTTCCGATGTCCTGTTTGAACGTCGGATCCGCACGATCGTTCCGCATTCGGCACGACCGTGCCTTTTCGGGTTGGCCTTCAATGCACTGCACGCGGAGTTGCACGCCTCGTTCACTGCCGGGTCATTCAGGATCATCGGATATGCACGGTCGTGCATGAGGTCGCATGACCGTGCAACACGCCCAGGTCAGTTTTTTCAGCAGAACGTTCGCAGCTTCGTCGTTTTGTCCGGAAAGTCCTCGTTTTTGCTATCATCTTGTCTGGTATGCTGTTTTAGGCCTGTAAACAAAAATGTAGATAATTAAGTATCCGAATGACGGTTTTACGGCCGAAAACGCATAAAATAGGGGTAAAACGGGGGACTAAAATATGTGTAAATTAGCGAATATCAAATCTCCCCACACTTGAACCTTGCTTGTCCTCAAGCAAGCTGAACTAAAAAGCAATAAAAGACGGAAGCAAACAAGAACGCTAATTTACACACTATTTTATTGAAAACTACTATAAACGGTTAGCCGGTTTGTCGAAAGACAACATCAAAAGACTCAAACCCAACAAGCATATGCAATTATAAAGCGACAACCAAAAAGCCGTGACGTCACATTTAATTGACTCAACATGTTAATCTTCACACGACTCACAATATTCACACACACTCGGTTTTATTTATGAAACATACATATAAGGTGTATGTGCAAACACTCAATGCCTCGTCAATGAAACATGCAATATCATAAGCTTGTCATAAGATCTCGTCTCCACCAACTAACATGCAAATAAGTGTAAATCAAGAGGTCTTTACGGGTTGTAACGTTAGGCTTGGGCGAAGGGTATGGAAGTAGACATATAAAGTGGCGAAAATGGTTAAAACTCGGTAGTAGCGTTTAACTAGCAACAACGTATACAACTATACATACAAATGCCTTAAAAAGGCGACTATTGCGCAATCGAGCTTATCAACGAAATTTTAACATTTAAGTGTTCAAAATTGCTCGATTTTATCAACTTCACCCTATTTTAGGGTGTTTTATTTTCTGTGGGTTTTTTTTTTAGAGAAAACATACTATACAATAAACTGAAACAAACGCTAGTTAAACGATTATTTTGTCCGAGTTTCAACACTAAAAAGGGTTTAAAACATACAAAGGCTAAATTTGGCTAAGTGGGCGATAATGTGGGTAAACAAAGGTAAACGGGAAGGCTCGACATGGTTAATCCTAAAGGGTAATATAAGGTGAACGGGGAGCACAACACAAAGAACAAGGTTTAGAACAAAGGGGTAATCTAAGTGCCTCTATCACTTTTACACAAATCCACAAGTTCATGGTTTTAACAAGCATACTAGTGACAAGTTCTATATTACACATAACATCCGGCTCAATCCTATATCCGAAATGAACAAATATATAACAATAGGCTCAAATATGCTCACGTAACGGATGGAATGGGTAAAAGTGTGAAAACTATCATGTAAGTCTTTCTTTGTTTGTCACGCTTTCCGGTTTCCTTTTTCAAAAATATTTTGCTTGTCGAGTTTTTATCAAGTCCGAAGCTTTCTAAAACACAACCAACCGGTTTATTTACTAAAATATATACAAAATACAGGTATTTTTGAATGATTTTTCTGATTTTTTTAATAAATATATGAGGACAAACAAAGTTAACAAAGTTAACCCCCTCCCCACACTTGAACTTCGCATTGTCCCCAATGCGAAACCCGAAATATAGAGAAAAAGGATAATAGTACTCCCCTCAAGATGATATCTGATGAATCGAGACTTCCAAAGCTGTGTCTGTCATATGCTCCGGTCAAAGACTTGATAGCCAAAATCTGCAAGTATGTCATATGGTACAGCAAAACAGAACAGTAACAGAATAAACACAAATAAACCATAATGTACATAAATACTACCAATCCAAATAACGACATAACAGAAAGTAAAGTGTTTGAAAATACAATACAATCCGAGGGTGTTCGACATACTAAGCAAAAAGAACACCCGAAATGACAAGTACTAAAATAATAATAAAAACCACCAACGAACATCACCACCAACTCCTACTCGTCGTCACCGTCATCGTCTCTCGTGAAGGATGGGCCCGCACCACCATAACCAGGTGGGTTCCACGGTGGGAACTGTGGAGGGTGCTGAAAGTAGTCGGGATATGCATGGTGCATCTCCCCGAATAGGTACGAAAATCCGGCACTCACCCCCTGTTATAAGCTCTCCTGGCTATGCCTTAGCTGATCCTGCGTGGCCCTGAGCTGATCCTGACTAGCCCGGATCTGGTCCTGGCTGGTCCTAATCTGGTCGATGTACGTACCATGCTGTTCCTGCGTAACACGCATCTGCTGGAACTGCTGATAAAACTCAGGCCAATCCTGATGCTGGTAGTACTCATGGTGCTGCGGCTGGTGTGGCAGTGTGTGGTGCGGTGGTGTGTGTGGTCCGTGCTGCTCCTGCATCTCTACATCCTCTTCCTCTGCTGGGAGTGGGGGCAACGGGTCCCAGACCTCGTTGTTGAGCCCCTTCAACCTATCCCCGTGATCAGTCTCAACAATTACCCCCATCGCCTTCAGTGACCTGATGTCAACATGAACCCCCTCGGTTATCAGAGTGAGACCCTGAAGTACCTCCTCAGTCATAAGGTGTTCGTTGTACGCAATTTTGGTCACATACTGACCGCCATGTATCTGACTGTTAGAAGTCCTCCCTGAGCACTTCACAAAGTATTCAGCCATTCGCGCCGCTAAGTTGATGGGTGCCTTTTCCACCAATGCGTATAGAAAAAGCAAATCTGGTGTTGGACAGTTACCAAGACTGTCCGTGCGACCGCATATAGTGTGGCTAAACACATGGTGCATCACTCGCACCAGAGGGTCTCTAAGTTGTGAGGCCTTTGACATCCTCGGGTTGTATGGGTCCCCAACGGCATTTGCAGCCCAAAACGCATCCCGTGCTGCATCAGAAGGGAAGGTGAACTGCTCTGTGAAGACATCGGGATCATCCATGTCTTCTCTAGTGTAAATCCCGAGCCTCCTACCCAAACGACCAACCGACCACCTGTGCCATCGACCACATAATCTGAAAGCTACCCGCTCCTTGTGGCGGAATTTGGGTCGTTGAGCAGCAGCCGGTTTTTCGTAGGCATATGATGCAAAGAACTCTATGGTCAGCTCCCTGTAAACGGGTCGGTTGCAACCGACCAGATTTGTAAGTGGACGACTCATCATGTTTTCTAAACGGTCATACTGATTGAGTTCTTGCATTACTTCCCAATCCAGCCATCTAGGGACTCCGAACTGCCCCCTCCGGGCCCATAATGCGTCTCTTTTTGGAATGCATAAAGCTTCATGCTCGTCGTTGGGATCGAACTGTAGGAAGGGATGATTCATCTGTAATGGGGAACATTGTTAGAAAGACAGAAACAGGAGACAATTGAATTGAAAACAGCCGAGCAGCAAATTATGAAGCTTCTGTCCAACTGAACTGGGCAAATGGCACGGTCGTTCTTCGAGACGCACGGTCGTGCGTCTCCGAGAACTAACAGACCAAGCCCAGAGATTGTCGAAACTGCACGGCGTGCGATCTGTGGCACCACCGTGCAACACCGAACAACAGCAGATATCATGAACAAGCCGGAATTGCACGATCGTTCCATATAAGGAACGTCCGTGCGACACAGTGTAAAATGAACTTATGCGTAAGATAAACACAGTGTCTGCAGATTTCGACCCCTGTACTTAGAACAACCTGATTTTTGCCAAAGTTTAACAAGTATTGGGTGAACAGGGGTCTGAAAGTCAACCGGGTGTTCACGATACTTCGATTCAACAAGGGTTAGGGTTTCGATTTGTTTATGAAGAGAACCCTAAAAATTTCCTTGAAGAATCGGAAGAAATCTAACCTAGAAAGTAAGAAAACAAGAATCTAACACTAGAGACGTACCGTGCGAAGTTGGGTGCGAGATCGAGCGAAAAACCGTGCGATTTGGTGTAAAAACCGCTCTGGAACGGCTGCAGTTGCTAGGGTTCGCGAATGAGGGATTTTGCAGCAGATGAGGGTATATATAATATGCAAAATGACAAAAATGCCCTCAGCCTGACGCACGGTCGTTCGCCGTTTGGCACGGTCGTGCGAATCCGACGACTTTCATTTTTCTCGGTGATGCACCGAGGGTGCGATCCACCGTGCCAGCATCTCGGAAATGCACGGTCGTGCGAATCCTGGCACGGTCGTGCGTCAGCTGCAGATCATAATTTTTCTGTAGAATCCATTTCCAGCAACTGTTTTGGCCGTTTTTCGCCATTTTTTCAACACGCCTACTGTTCTAACAATATTGCAACATAGAACCTTCGCTCGGCACGAATAGAAACTGTAAAAATTAACGGAAACTACCTAACTAACCTAAATTACGCTAAAGCTATAAAAACATAAAAACGGACAATTTTGCCCCTATAGCGCCAAAGACGCTCTTGCTACATTTTTGTCGGCGAGTCAGTAGCGTAGACTCATGCTAAATTTTTGTCGACGAGTCGATAGCAAGACTCCAAGCTAAAACTAGAAAAATAAATCCTAAATGACGATACTACCCCTAAAGCGCAAAATACGCTCTTGCTGCATTTTTGATCCACGAGTCAGCAGCGTAGACTCTCTCCTCCCCACACTTATGATGTGTGCGGGGTTTGGAGTTCAATGACCTCCATCACCGACTCTGTCGGCCCGGCAACGTACAACTTCAAGCGATGCCCATTTACTTTGAAAATAACGCCGTCCGCGTTCTCTATTGCAACAGTCCCATACGGAAATACCTCTTTAACCGTGTATGGGCCTGTCCAACGTGAATGAAGCTTCCCGGGAAATAAGCGCAACCGCGAGTTGTAAAGAAGAACAAGATCGCCCGCTTGGAATTCTTTGTGGTCCTTCAAGCGTTTATCGTGCAATCTCTTCGTGCGCTCCTTGTACAACACCGAGCTCTCATAAGCGCGTTGTCGCAACTCTTCCAACTCATGAATCTGGAGAAACCGGGCTTCACCTCCGGCTTTTAGGTCCAGATTTGCGGTTTTTAGCGCCCACATCGCTTTATGCTCCAACTCAACCGGTAAATGGCATGCCTTTCCGTATACAAGCCTAAAGGGAGTAGTCCCAATAGGCTTCTTGTAAGCCGTACGGAAAGCCCACAACGCTTCATCAAGCTTATCCGACCAATCCTTGCGGTTTGCACCTACCGACCGCTCAAGGATTCTTTTCAGCCCCCGGTTCGTGACTTCCACCTGCCCACTTGTCTGTGGATGATAGGGCGTGGATAGACGGTGATGTACACCGTAACGGGACAAAGCTCTCTCGAGCTGAGTATTGCAAAAATGCGTCCCTCTGTCACTAATAAGCGCTTTCGGAGCGCCGAACCGGGCAAATAAGCTTTTCAAAAATCTCATGACCACCCTGGCATCATTGGTGGGTAAGGCCTGTGCCTCTGCCCACTTCGATACATAGTCAACCGCGACCAGGATGTACTTATTACCTCGTGAGGGGGGAAATGGTCCCATGAAGTCTATCCCCCAGATATCAAAGACTTCACAAACCTGAATCCAGTTCTGAGGCATTTCATCACGTGCCGATATATTTGTCGCCCTCTGGCAAGCATCGCACGCTCTAACCCAACTCTGCGCATCACGAAATATAGTCGACCAATAAAACCCGGAATCCAACACTTTCTTGGCGGTAAAGTTGGCTCCATGGTGGCCTCCGGTAGGTCCCTCGTGACAATGGCGCAGAATATCGGTTGCCTCCTTCCCTGAAACACATCTCCTGATCACCTGATCAGCACCAACCCGAAACAAGTAAGGGTCATCCCAAATGTAGTGCTTGACATCCGAAAAGAATTTCCTCTTTTGCTGGTGAGTCAACCCTTTAATCAGAATCCCGCAAGCAAGGTAGTTCGCAAGGTCAGCGAACCATGGCGACTCATCGCATATCTCAACACTCATCAAAGATTCGTGTGGGAAGTTGTCATTTATGGAATCCCAACGCGCGTCCACGATGTCTCCATGCTCTAACCGAGATAGATGGTCAGCCGCTACATTCAACGCACCCTTTTTATCTTGAATTTCGATATCGAACTCTTGCAGCAACAAGATCCACCTGATCAGACGTGGCTTAGCGTCCTGTTTGCTGAAGAGATATCGGATGGCAGCGTGATCAGTATATACAACGGTTTTCGAAAGCACCAAATACGATCTAAATTTGTCAAATGCGAAAACGACCGCCAAGAGCTCTTTTTCTGTCGTGGTATAATGCTCCTGAGCGTCGTGAAGAGTTTTGCTCGCATAATAGATCGGGTGAAAGTGCTTTTCTCTCTTTTGGCCAAGAACGGCCCCTATAGCGTAATCACTCGCGTCGCACATAATCTCAAATGGCAGACTCCAGTCCGGTGCAACTAAAATAGGGGCCTCAATCAACTTTTGCTTGAGAAGGTCAAAGGCTCTCAAGCAATCATCTCCGAATATGAACGGAGCGTCTTTCTCCAACAAACGAGTCATGGGTCTGGCGATTTTTGAAAAATCTTTAATGAATCGCCGATAGAACCCGGCATAACCGAGAAAGCTCCGTATCGCTCTAACAGAGGTGGGAGGCGGAAGTCGTGAAATGATATCCAATTTGGCTGGATCGACCTCCATACCAGCATGCGAAATCTTATGTCCCAGAACTATGCCTTCCTTAACCATGAAGTGGCATTTCTCCCAGTTCAGGACCAGATTCGTCTCCTCACACCTCTTCAACATTTTTCTCAAATTTTCCAAGCAATGATCGAAGGAATCCCCAAATACCGAAAAATCATCCATGAAAACCTCCATGGAATCCTCGATCATGTCATGGAAAATTGCAACCATGCATCTCTGGAAGGTCGCTGGTGCATTACACAACCCAAAAGGCATCCGCCGGTAGGCGAATGTGCCGAAGGGGCATGTAAAGGTAGTCTTCTCCTGATCCTCAGGAGCGATAGGAATCTGAAAGTACCCAGAGAATCCGCCTAGGAAACAGTAATACAACTTCCCTGACAGACGTTCCAACATCTGGTCGATGAATGGAAGCGGGAAGTGATCCTTGCGAGTAGCATCATTGAGCTTGCGGTAGTCAATACAAACTCGCCACCCAGTGACGGTACGGGTAGGAATTAGCTCATTCCTATCATTTGAGACTACAGTCATACCACCTTTCTTAGGTACAACCTGCACCGGACTCACCCACACAGAGTCCGAAATAGGATAAATCATACCGGCATCCAACAATTTAGTCACCTCCTTCTTCACCACGTCTTGCATATTTGGATTTAAACGCCTCTGATGCTGTGTACACGGCTTGTACTCGTCTTCCATCAGACTCTTGTGAGTACAAAAAGAAGGATTGATGCCCTTGATATCCATGATTTTCCATGCAATGGCTCTCTTATGAAGTCTCAGAACCTCGAGAAGCTGATTTTTCTCATCCTTTTCCAATGATGCCGAAATTATGACCGGTAGGCGACGCTCCTCGTCCAGAAATGCATACACGAGATGTGGTGGGAGTTCTTTTAACTCCAAAGGTGTCGGATCTTCAACCGAAGGCTCTGCTTCCTCCTTTTTCACATGGTCAATTTCAAGAAATCTCTCCGGACTCTGGGAACCATCGTCACCAATCTGAAAGACTGGCTGCTCGAAATCGTGGCCCTCCTGCGTAATGCCAATCAGGTCCCCACACGACAGACGTGTGTCCGAATCAATCTCGTCAATAGTACCTTGAAAATGAGAGCACACACATGCATCGACAATGTCGACATAGTAAAGCATGTCATCGTGACTTTGCGGATGCTGCATTGATCTTTTAATATCAAATGTCACGTGCTCGTCATTTACTCGGGGCGTGATTTGGCCAGCTGCCACATCAACAATCGTCCTCGCTGTATTGAGGAAAGGACGTCCAAGTATCAAAGGTACCCTTGAATCTTCGTCCATGTCAAGGATAACAAAGTCCACGGGGAAAACAAATTTATCGATTTTTACAAGCATGTTTTCCACAAATCCGCGCGGATACTTTATTGAGCGATCTGCCAACCGAATGCTCATCCTAGTAGGTGACGGCTCACCCAGATCCAGTTTAGTAAAAACCTTATACGGCATAAGGTTAATACTCGCTCCCAAGTCAGCCAATGCATGGCTAACAGACATGTTTCCAATCAAACACGGGAGCGTGAAACTACCAGGATCTCCCATTTTCGTGGGCAGACGGTTTTGCAGAACGGCGGAACAAGTCTCATTCATCACCACACATGATATATCCTCGAGCTTCTGTTTATTCGAGAGGATATCCTTAAGGAATTTCGCATACTTTGGCATCTGGTCCAAGGCTTCAACAAACGGTATATTGATGTGTAGTTGCTTAAACAACTTAAGGAACTTACCGTATTGCTCTTCATTCTTCTGCTTCTTCAGCCTGCCTGGATAAGGTACTGGAGGAGTGTAATCTTTGACCGGCTCCTGGACTTGTGCTGTACTTGCTGGGCGCAGCCTGGCTTGCACCTCGTCCGGTGTGTCAGTCGGGACCGCTTCAGTGATCGGTACTGAGTCCGATATGACGGGTCCGGTAGTTTTTCCACTCCTGGTCATGACAGCATTCACATCCCTGTGTCCGCCCGGGTTTGGTTCTGTATTACCCGGAAGACCGCCTGGGGGTCTTTTGGACATCATCTGTGCCAGCTGACCAACCTGATTCTCGATATTCTGAATCGAGGCCTTCTGACTCCTCATTTCTCCCTCGTTAGCTAGAAAACGATCTTCGCTTTGTTGGTATCGTTTTTCAGAGCTAGAGAGAAGCTGAGCCATCATATCCTCCAGCTTGGAACTAGACTGAGGGGCCTGCTGCTGGGAACTACTCCCAGTGCCCTGATTCCGGTACGAATATGGACGCAGCTGGTAGGGTTGGTTGTACTGCTGGTACTGCTGACCCTGCTGAGGCGCTGGAGCACGCTGAGTGAACCCCAATGGGTTCTGATTTCCTGCGTTCGCTCGCCACCCAAAATTTGGGTGATTTCTCCAACCGGGATTATAGGTGTTGCTGTACGGGTTGTTCTGCGGCCTCACTTGATTACTCACGAAATCTACTTCTTCGTGGCCCTCATATACGACTCCCTGAAAACATGCCCTAGGCTCGTGTGACACTCCGCACTGGTCACATCCCGAGCCAGCATGCGCAATCATCTGGGACTTGTCGAATCTCGATGTAAGAGCCGAGATTTGTGCAGTAATGGCCGTGTAGTCGTCTACAGCATGAACTCCTGAGCGAGATGATGATGACGATGATCGACCTCTATCTCCTTCCCGACGCGAGCTGGATTTCAACGCAGCTTTTTCTATAATATCATACGCTTCAGTCGGCGTCTTAGTTCCAAGATCGCCTCCCGCGTTCACGTCTAATCGCTCTTGCGTATTATAGCTGAGCCCCTGATAGAACGTCAAAACCAGCTGTCGCTTGGAGAAGCCATGATGTGGCACATCAATCAACAAATCCTTGAATCTCTCCCAAGCCGCATGCAATGACTCGCCCTCGTCCTGGCGAAAGGAAACAATCCGGTTCCGTAGCTTGTTCGTTTTCTCAGGTGGGAAATATTTCTGCATAAACTGCTCCGCCAACTGATTCCAGGTCCTGATGGACCCGGCAGGAAGTGACATAAGCCAAGCTCTAGCTTTGTCACGTAATGAAAACGGAAACAACCTCAACCGAATCGCATCCTCCGAAACACCTGTAATCCTAAATGTCGAACAAATAGCAAGAAAAGCAGCGATATGCCTCCCGGGATCCTCATGCTCACGTCCGTCAAACTGTACTGAATTCTGCACCATGTTAATAATACTAGATCTAATTTCAAAAGTAGGTGCATCTATAGTGGGCCGAAGGATACTCGGCTCCAGGCCTGCCCTTCCGGGCTGATTTGTTTCATTCAGCGGTCGGTCGTCGTCCGCCATGACGACTCTCTCCTCGTCCCCTGAGCTTTCGTCTTCAGAGATAATCACCGGCTCGTCGATTGCATTTGCTATGCGTTGTGCAATGACAAGCGACCTTTCGCGCAGCCTCTTACTTCTTCTAAGATTATGCGCTGGTTCGTCAGTCGGCTCAGCAATAGCGGGCGCGGGAGTTGAGGACATCAACCTGCAAACGAAAAACTGACACAATGAATATTTTATTAATATAATAATGCTGTTTTTTTTTTTTTTTGCTGAATAGAAGCAAAATATGTATAAATATGGGCTGTAAAATTTATAAAAATCCGAAAATGGGCCGAAATTTTTATAAAAATTAAAGCAACGAAAATAATCGAATCGGCTAGTATAAAAAATGATTTTTTAGAGCCGAAAACTCAAAGAATAATGAATAAATAAATCTGGATTTGAACAAATAAATAGAATAAAAATTTACAAGTGTACAAAAGAATCATGAAAACGAATAAATTGAATTAAAAGCTAGAAATATTAACAAATAAATCAACAAATAAATAATCATGAAGATATACACAAATATTAACAAGTATATACACCGATAACACAATGACTCGGGTCGTTCCTAAAACTCGCCATTCCCCGGCAACGGTGCCAAAAACTTGGTACGTGCGCGACTATACATTTTTTTACAATGAAATTACACACGAATTGGTTTTAAATTTATAAAAGTGATTATTACTTTTACATCAAAACACACACGAAAGAGGCAAGTGTACCCCGTCATATATGTAGTAAAGTATCGGTAAGAACCAAGTATCGATCCACGGAAATGGGCGGAGAAATAATACTAGACCTTTGCCACTAAATTACCGGTAAAAACATAAGTTGTTTTGGTTTTAATTAATCTGAAGTAAGCATAAATAAATACTTATAAAACATAGTAAATTATATATAAATAGCCTTGCTTAATACACAACCAAAGCATGTCAACTAAGTCAGTTTTGGCACTAGAAGCATTCGGTCAATTTTCCATTTTGAGACAATTAGTATCCCTTTCGGGAATCCTAACATGACAATCATTCGGAAAGTTAAAACGATAAACACACTTTAACCACCTAAAATTGTTCTTTAACGTGGAATTGATTAATGTCTACAAAAATCTCCTAAAAATAAGTTAGTCATCCGTTAGGAGTTTTCTAACCTCACTTAATCAAGGAAAGCAACACCGATAAACACAATGCAACCACCGAGACAAGCATAGACTAGATTAAATCACAACCGAGTTCATTTTACAAATCTTACGCATAAATTCACCAAGATAGCAATTTTGGCCGAAACTACTAACTAAGCTAACAAATCATGGCAAGAATTCATAACAACACCATCTAACCCGTTAGAGTCCTTCCGTGAGGGCAAGCTTTCTTGATTAACAATAATTACATTTTATTAAACCACTAACCCGTTAGAGTATCATGGTGCCCACATTTTAACCAAGTTAAGCTAGTTAACCAAATTAAAAGTTTACTAATACATGATTAAATAAGCTTCATTTTTCAACTATCTTACCTAACCAAGCACCAATCATCCAACACAATTACTTATAATCAAGAAATCAATATCAATAACAAGGTTGCAAACTAATCATCAAAGATAATCATAGAAAACACTTCCAAATTTCATTACAAACATAGATTAACATACTAATGGTTATAATCAAGCAAGGGATTGTTGTGTTTTTGCCCAAAGGCTACAATAATACATAAATATTAATCTAAATGCTTGAAACATTAACAAAATTCTGGAAATATTAGAAATCCAAACCATAAACAAGCACAAGATTAAGAATCCGGATAGTAAATGAGCAAAACCGGGCAATGTGGCTTGAATCCGAGTGAAAGCAGAAGCCTTCAAAGCCTCAAAATCGCCTGCAAAGCTCTCCAAAATTCCAGAGTTACTAATAGAATGGTTCTGTTCTGTTTTTATGCTTTTTCCATGTTGCACGGTCGTTCTTCCGATCGCACGACCGTGCACTTTAAGCAATTATTGGTGGTGGTCCACCATACTGCGTGACGTCACAGATCGTTGACTGGTCTTCGGACACGCACGGGCGTTCTTCACTTGGCACGGTCGTTCCTCACCGAAGTCTAGTTGCACGCCTGGTCCTTTGGTCGTTCAGTTCCGATGTCCTGTTTGAACGTCGGATCCGCACGATCGTTCCGCATACGGCACGACCGTGCCTTTTCGGGTTGGTCTTCAATGCACTGCACGCAGAGTTGCACGCCTCGTTCACTGCCGGGTAATTCAGGATCATCGGATATGCACGGTCGTGCATGAGGTCGCATGACCGTGCAACACGCCCAGGTTAGTTTTTTCAACAGAACGTTCGCAGCTTCGTCATTTTGTCCGGAAAGTCCTCGTTTTTGCTATCATCTTGTCTGGTATGCTGTTTTAGGCCTGTAAACAAAAATGTAGATAATTAAGTATCCGAATGACGGTTTTACGGCCGAAAACGCATAAAATAGGGGTAAAACGGGGGACTAAAATATGTGTAAATTAGCGAATATCAGTTTCAAAATAATGTCTAAGCTTTGTTGATGCCATTACTAGAGCCAATATTAGCTTTTCTAGGTGAGAATATCTAGTTTCAGCATTTAACAAACTTTTGCTAACATAATAAACAGGATACTGCTGACCTTCGTGGTCTTTTACTAGTACTGCACTTACTTCATTCCCTGATACTGCAAGATACAGGGATAATGGTTCACCATCCTCAGGCTTCATCAATAGAGGTGTGGTTGAGAGATACTGCTTCAAATCCTGCAGGGCTGCTTCATGCTTCTCACCCCATTCAAATTTTTTATTCTTTTTCAGGATATCATAGAATTCTTTACACTTTTCCAAGGATCTTGAAATAAATCTATTTAAGGCTGCCACTCGTCCTGTTAACCGTTGAACATCCTTCATATTTGAGGGTGACTTTATATCCAGGATAGCTTTAATCTGCTCCGGGCTTGCCTCTATCCCTCTTTTTGTCACCATGTATCCAAGAAACTTTCCTGCCCCCACTCCGAAATGGCATTTAGCAGGATTCAGCTTCATGTTGTATTGATCCAGGATATCAAATGCTCCCTTGATATCCCGGAGGTGATCCTCAGCCTTTTTAGATTTCACCACCATATCATCGATATATACTTCCATGGTGTCCCCCAGTTTGTCTTTGAACATCATGTTCACCAATCTCTGGTACGTTGCACCTGCATTTTTTAAACCAAAAGGCATAGCAGTATAACAGTAAATACCTGTTGGTGTCATGAAAGCAGTATCCTCCTGGTCTGAAGGTTCCATTTGAATCTGCTGGAATCCTGAGGATGCATCCATGAAAGTTAACATTTCACAGCCGGCAGTGGCATCCACCATCGAGTCTATATGAGGCAGAGGGAATGGGTCTTTTGGACAAGCTTTGTTTAGGTCTGTGTAGTCTACACAGACACTCCACTTTCCATTCTTCTTTTGAACCACTACAACATTTGCTAGCCATCTAGGGAATTTGACTTCTCTAATCATCCCAGACTTCAACAATCTCTCAACTTCCTCTTGGATAATTGCGTTTCGTTCAGGGGCGAATTTCCTTCTTTTTTGTTGTATAGGCTTGTATGACCTGTCAATTCCAAGCTTGTGAGTAATAATGTCTTTTGATATACCTGTCATATCCTCATGCTTCCATGCGAATGTTGACATCCTGCATTTCAGAAAGTTAGTTAGTTGTTCTTCAATATCCTGAGGGATATTGGTTCCTACGAGCACCGAGATATCAGGATTATCCTGGTCCAGGATAACTTTTTTCACATCCTGCTCCGAATTCTCCATGATATCCTGGGCCCGCATCTTTAATTGCTATGCTGGACTCGGTTTGGCCGAGGATTTCATTGAGGATGAGTAACATTCTTTCGCTTCTTGCTGATCACTATCGATTTTGACAACTCCCCAAGGGGTAGGGATCTTGATACATTGGTGATATGTTGACGGTACGGCCTTCATATCGTGAATCCACGGTCTTCCCAGGATGATGTTATAGCAGGATAGAGAATCCATCACACAGAAACGTTGCATCTTGTTGACTCCTTCAACATATACGGGCAGCTTTATCTCTCCCACTGTATTCCTAGCTTCTCCACTGAAACCAATGAGCACAGTAGACTTCGAAGTGATATCCATCGGAGACACATTCATTCTCTTCAGAGTCTCCAGTTGGATTATGTTGACGGAACTGCCATTATCAACCAGTATCCTGCGTACGAAATGGTTAGCCACATATAACGTTATTACCAGAGCATCATGGTGAGGATCCTGGACAGTATCCCTGTCATCAGCGTCAAACGTGATCACTTTGTCAGTTGTGAGGGTAGTCATCCTGACAGGTTTGTCTCCCCTCTCAGCCTTAGCTTCTTTTGCATGTCTCTTCGCCGCCGAATACGAAGTCCCACAAATGTCTGATCCTCCCGAAATAAAGTTGATTATCTTGGCATCCGGGGGAAGTGAGGCCGCTCGTTCAGGATCCTTTTCAGTATCCTGTCCTTTATTCTTTTTTCTTCCCAAGAGATCTTTTAGATATCCCTTGCTCAGAAGATAGCTTATTTCCTTCCTCAAAGCAATGCAATCCTCCGTAACATGTCCGAAATCCTCATGGAAGGCACACCATTTGGATTTATCCTTCCAATCAGCTTTTTGTTGATTCTTCCGAGGCCACCTGGCTTTATCTCCCAGACCCTGCATAGCATACATTAGTTCAGGTATATTAACAGAAAAACAATATTCAGATAATTCAGGATATTCTTCAGGATCCTCGTCTTCAACAGCATTCACTCTCTTGTTATCATTTCTGCCATATGGCTTGGAGCGATATGGCTTATATGAGGATTCCGATTTCCTGTTAGTCGATTCGTATGTTGAGGATGCATTCATCCTTTCTTGCATTTTTTTGTCATCCTCCAATCGAATATATCTCAGAGCCCTGTTACGAGCCTCGTCGAGATTCCTGCAGGGATTCATTACAAGATCCTGATAAAACTGAGAGTCCTTTTGCAACCCCATCTTAAAGGCTTGCACAGCTGTTGCAACATCAAGATGTGGGATATCCAAGGATTCTCGACTGAATTTGTTCACATAATCCCTCAAGGATTCCTGAGGTCCTTGAGTTATCCTATAAAGATCAGTGGTTAGTTTTTCAAAACTCCGACTGCAAGAAAATTGACTATTAAATAAATTCACTAAGTGGGCAAATGATGTAATCGAATGCGGAGGAACATTTAACAGCCATTTTAAGGCTGATCCTGTCAGAGTAGAACCGAAACCCTTACACAGGCAAGCTTCCTTGAGATCCGGAGGGATAGGGTTGATCTCCATCCTTTCCCTATACTGGGCAATATGCTCTTCAGGATCCGTGGTTCCATCGTAAAGCTTCATGTTCGGAGTCTGAAATCTTTTTGGGATTTCAGCATTGTTTTGGTCAAAAATCACACAAGGATAATGCAACCAAACTCTTTGTAAACGGGGAATGATGCTTGGTATGATGAACAAAGATAAGGATCACTTAAATGAAAATTGCACAAGTGACACAAGGATTTATACGAGGAAAAAGCCCTTGATCAATGAATGATCTCCGGCATAAAAAACCTCGGGTGATGGAAACTACCGATCACCAAACTTCAATATAACAAACAATGTTTACAACTTCGGATGGCAACGAGCTAGGTACAAGGATCACTATAGTATTGTATGCTAAAGCGTGTGAGAAATGTGTCGTCTCTTCCAAATGCTGAAGAGTGCCCTTTATATAAGTGTGTGTGGTCGTATTTTAGGTAAATCACCTAACTACTAGCTCGTTACCCCTTTATGAATAGAAGTAAATTTAGCCTAACTAATTGCCCGTAAATTGTGCTAAGTTTCCATATTCTCCATAACGTCTATTCTTGGTTATGCATGTGCGAAATCAGCATGACAGATTCCTTGATAACGTTGCTAAGACCAGGTCCAACTCGTAATTCCTGCAAAACAACATTAAATTCAAAGAGAACAATCGTTAGTATGAGGATCCTTAGGATGATCCATGATCCTGATCCTGAAGCTCTTCTGAGGATCACTATCTGCCAAAGAAACAAGGATCACTTGTTAGGATATCACGTAAGGATCATAGGTCATAAAAATCCTGCCCTAACAATTGCCCCCAAAATATAAGGAGTAATTATGTGATATTAACGAGTTATATTTTGCCGGATCTTATCTATAACTAACTCAACGGATATATAGCCGTTAAGAATGAACTATCCGTTGCGATCTGACGTCATGGAGGTGACAGCCCTGCACAAATCATCAAAATAGAAATAGGGATAGGATCGTTTGCATTTAAATTCAAGGACTCTTCCCTTTATAACCGCGATCAGAGGATTGAACAGGTATTCCCCTTCTCCTTCTCTCTTGCTTACTCTGTTTTTCTTTCTTTTTCCATCGTTCTGTAAAAAATGTTGCTCCGGAACTCTCCCAGCAAGGATCCTAAGAACAGCCCCTTGAAGGGTCAAGGGATCATCAAGGATTCTCCCACCGAGAGGTGTTGTTTTACTGATCCTCAAATTGACAAAATCCGTCATTGTTTTCCGGCGAATACCCTCTTTAAATCTTTTAGCCCTACCGCTCTGAGCGATTATATCTCTGAGACTTGGGTAGCTTTCCCGGTCACTCCTTTCATGATAGGATACTCGTATCCTTTCCCTCAGTTCACCGAGTCCTTTTTCTCCCTTACCGGCATATGCTATATCCAGGCTATGCCGATGATCTGGAGGGTTTTATACACCCTTGAAAGGATCATCGAACAAGAAGGGATTGATCTGGGTATGGCGGAGCTGGCTGAGATGTATGATCTCACAACTTTTGGATCCCACCGATACTTGTTCAAACGAAAGGCTGGAGAAGAGCACCCTGTTCTCAAAGTTACCAAAAATGATATGAACTGGAAGCGGCGATTCTTTTTTGTGAGGAGAGATACCATCCCTGATGGGAAGGATTTGCCCAAGAAGTGGGCTACCCATGGTAGGATAGAGGATCCTGGAAGGATCACCATAGAACTTATTCCTTAGCATAAGGATCACTGACTTTTTTCTGTTTCCTTATTGTGCAGCTATATCCGTTTCTCATCTTAGGTTAACTCCTGCTGCAAAAGAGAGACTCTTGGCCTTTAAGAAGCTTGATCCTGAAATAAGAACTTTCCAGGTTACCACCCAGGATTCTCAGGAAGTATCCTCTGCCTCTGCCACAATGTCAAGTAAGTATCCTTATTAAGAAGTAATTCTATGTGGGAATTCGAATTAAGTTAAAATACTTATCTTATTTTGGTTGTGTATGCTTTGGTCAAAAATCACACAAGGATAATGCAACCAAACTTTATGTAAATGGGGTATGATGCTTGGTTTGTAGAAAAAGTAAAGGATCACTTCAATGTGAAATATGCAAAGACACAATGATTTATACGAGGAAAAAGCCCTTGATCAATGTATGATCTCCGGCATAAAAAACCTCGGGTGATGGCAACTACCGATCACCAAACTTCAATATAAGAAAAATAGTTACAACTTTGGATGATAATGAGCTGAGTACAAGGATCACTATAGTTTCGAGTGTCTAAGCGTGTGAGAGTTGTGTTGTGTGTTCTTCCGAATGAGGAAGAGTGTTATATATACAAGTGTAGGTGACCTATTTTAGGTAAAAAGACTAATAATCAGCTCATTACCCCTTTAGAAATAAAAGTAAATCTAGCCTAAATTATCGCCCTTAAATCATGCCAAGTTTCCATATCCTTCACAACGTCCATCTCCGATTAAGCACATGCTATAGTTGTAAAGACGTGTCCTTTAATTGTGATGCTAAGAGCGGATCCTGCTAGTCATTCCTGCAAAACAACATTAAATTCAACGAAAGCAACTGTTAGCATGAGGATCCTATGATGGTCCGTGATCCTGATCCTGGAACTCTGCTGAGGATCACTATCTGCCAAAGAAACAAGGATCACTGGTTAGGATCACATGTGAGGATCATGTATTGTAAAAATCCAGCCCTAACAATTGCCCCCAAAATATAAGGAGTTCATTGTAAATTAACGAGTTATATTTTGCTTTGATCTTATCTGCAACGAACAATTCGGATAACTAGCCGTTAATTTCGAACTAGCCGTTGCAACCTTTACGTCATTGAGGTGACATCCCTGCAAATCATGATTATAAATAGAAGATAGGGTTAGGATCAATCTTCATTTAAATTCAAGATATTCTCCCTTTATAATCTCTACCGAAGATCAATCAGGTATTCTCTTCTCTTTCTTCCCTCTCTTGCTCTGTTTTTCTGCTTTTATCCTGCCAAGAGTATGTTGCTCCGAAATTCTCCTCACAAGGATCACAAGAAGATCAGTCCCTTGAAAAGCCAAGGGATCGTCAAAGACTCTCCTACAGAGAGGTGCTGCTTTACTGATGCTCATGTTGATAGGATCCGTCACTGTTTTCCGGCGGATACTGTCTTCAAGTCTTTTACTCCCACCGCTCTGAGTGATTTCGTTTCCGACGCCTGGGTGGCCTTTCCTGCAACTCCGTTTACCATAGGATATTCATATCCTTTTCCAGCCTTCACCCAGTCCTTCTTTTCTCTGACCGGTATGTCCTATATCCAGGCCATGCCGATGATCTGGAGGGTTCTGTGTACCCTTGAGAGGATCATCGAGCAGGAGGGGATTGACTTAGGGATGCCGGAGCTGGCCGAGTTATATGATCTTACCACATTTGGTTCCTGTCGATACTTGTTGAAACGGAAAGCTGGAGAGGATCACCCTGTTTTTAAGGTCACAAAAAATGATACCAACTGGAAGCGACGATTCTTCTATGTTAGGAGAGATACCATCCCTAACGGGGAGGATCTGCCCAAGGAGTGGGCTACTCATGGTAGGATAGAGGATCCTGGAAGGATCACCATCAGACTTGTCTCTTATGATGAGGATCACTAATGTCTTTTTTGTCTTTTGTGTTTTTTCAGCTATATCCGTTACTCATCTCAAGTTAACTCCTGCTGCAAGAGAGAGAGTTTTAGCTTTCAAGAAGCTTGATCCTGAGACCAGAAGTTTTCAAGTCACCATCCAAGATTCACAAGAAGTATCCTCCGCATCTGCCACAATGTCAAGTAAGTATCCTTACCAAAAAGTAAGTTCTATGCAAAAATATTAAATTAGTTAGGAGACTTATCTTGTTTTGATTGTGTAGGTGCTGGGAAATCTGCTAAGTCCGCCAAGTCTGCCTCCTTGTTTGGGATTGATGATCTTGCCAACGTCAAGTCTTCGAAGAAGAAGACTCCTGCTGCTAGTCCCTCTGCTTCAGCCCCTAAATTACCCATTAGGGGTAAGGGAAAGAAGAGGAAGGCTCCGGAGGATCTTCAAGGATTTCCTCTGCTCCGCCAACAGTTTCTCGACTATGTCAATGAGGTAAGGATCATTGCCCCTGTTGGTTATCCTGATGGTTTTGAGGATCACCTGTGTCTGACGTCATATGCTGTTTTTCTTGCAGAGATTTACCGAAATAGAGACTTATGTTAATCACGTTGAAGATCAAGACCGCCAGATTGCCGACCTTCAACAGATGGGTGTGCTGAAGGATCTCAAGATAGCTGATCTTGAGAAGGAGCTCCGGGCTACCAAGGATAAAGCTGTCAAAGCACTGATCAACTTTGACTACGAGAAGCGTGACATCACCCAGGATGCTAAGGTCTCTGCTGCGATAACTATGTATAAGATCCAGCTGCAGATGGCTGCGGAGGCTCAGGATCCTTCCTTTGACAAAGGCACATGGGACGTGGAAGGTTGGAAGGCAAGGCTAGCAGAGTTGGAGGATGACGATGATGCTGAGGATATCCCAATGCTGGAGGGTGGTGATGCTGGCAAGGATCAGGGTGGAGAAGCTAGTGGAGCCGGTGGTGATGGAGCAGCAAAGGTGTGAGCTGCTGGATTGGGCGATGATGGATATTTTGAGACTAGGCCGGAGCCCAATTTTTTGAGTTTGGTAGTGGTTGTGATGTTTGAAACAATTTTATGGTTTGTACTTTGAACAATAGTTTTTAGGGTTAAGGATCCTGGATCCTTTGAACAATAGGTAGGATCGCAAATGGTGGAGGGATCCTCTGTTTGGGGGATGAAGCCTTTGTGATCCTGCCGCCTTTAATTTCCTGCACCTGCTAAGACCGCATAGACAATGGACACCCTTTGCCAACCCATGTGGACGGGCCACGTTTTGCTGGTAGAAATGTGGGTTGGCAATTTTGACAACTTTTTGAAAGGGTTTAAGATCCTTTTGTTAATAATATAACTTTAATCTTTCTGGCTTATCTCGTATTGTTATCCTTTATTTATCTTCTTATTTCCCAGTTTTTAGAAACATATTTGTTAGAGTAACAAGAGTTGAGCAAACCATGTTTAATAAATTTAGGATATGATCCTAGATCAAATATCCTATCATTGAAAATTTTCAAGGATCATAGTTTTAGTTGTCAAAGTGTAGGGGTTGTTTAGTATAATCAAAATAGTCAAGGATCATACCTGAGGATCCAAGTTAGGATCCTAACCTTTAATCAAGATAACCATAAGTGAAATTTTAATGGATGATAAGGATTAAGGATCCTTATTTGTTTAACTTCGAGAACCTGAAAAATGGAACATATCTTGGGACTAAGCCAATGTAAAAGATAAATTAGTAGCTGGGGACATGCCCAAAGGATAACTGGGGATGATCCCAAAAGATCACTGGGGACAAGCCCAAAGGATAACTGGGGACAAGCCCGAAGGATAACTGGGGACAAGCCCAAAGGATCGTATGTAAACTGGAGTATGGCCCTTACTGGCGACTATCCAAACTTAGTGACATGAAAATGTCAAAACCTTAGCTAACGTGAAAACGTTAGAAACCTTATGAACGGATGTATGGTACGTCTACCATTATACGTAGGATCCTGGGTATAGCCAGTACGATGAGGTTGTCAGCCCCGGAAGTGGGTACTGGTCCCAAAGACGTGAACTATATCAGGATCATCGTGCGCTGCTGGCGGAAACTGGGGATAATCCCAAGGATAACTGGGGTTGGACCCAAGGATCTGCGTTGCTTTTGAAGACCTTTGACGATATGCTGTAGATACCTGAACTATCATAACTCAAATGGTTCGTGAGAAGAGGATGAAGGATACAGGATCCTTATCCTTTGGTAAAAAGTAAGGAAATGTAATAGTTTTAAGATAAGGACATTACCAGAGTAAGGATCACTGACATCACCGGGATCCTTTGAGGATACTTCAATGTAAGGATCACATGCTTGAAGGATCACGTTCACATAAAGTATCTCTTTAAGTGAACAGCATTCCAGGCTCTTGGTAATAAGTTTCCTTCCATGGTTAGCAATCTGTATGCCCCCTTTCCTGCTTCAGCCTCAATCAAGTAAGGGCCTTCCCACTTTGGTGCTAACTTTCCGTCAGCAGGATTAATAGTGTTTTGGAATGTTTTTCTCAACACCATATCTCCGACTTGGAACTTCCTTATCCTAATATTTTTGTTGTAAGCACCAGCCATTCTTTGTTGGTAGCTTGCCATCCTTATCCTAGCCAGATCCCTGATTTCCTCAATAGTATCCAAATCTTGAGCCAGGATTGTAGCATTCTCTTCAGGATCACGAGCACTTGTTCTAGCGGTTGGGATCACCATCTCTGTTGGGATCACTGCTTCTGCCCCAAATACTAAAGAAAAAGGTGTTTGACCAGTGGCATTCTTGGGAGTTGTCCTATCAGCCCATAGCACATAAGGTAACTCCTCTGCCCATTTTCCCTTCTTGGATCCTAGCTTCTTCTTCAGATTGTTGATGATGATCTTGTTTGATGATTCTGCTTGGCCATTGGCTTGTGGATGAACTGGTGTTGATGTTATCATCTTGATTCCCCAACTGTCACAAAAGTTAGTAGTTCTGCTTCCAATGAATTGGGAACCATTATCACATACAATTTCAGAGGGAATGCCAAATCTAGTTATAATGTTTCGTTTGATAAAGGATATAACTTCTTTTTCTCTGACTTGAGCAAAAGCTTCAGCTTCTATCCACTTAGAGAAGTAGTCAGTCATGGCAAGTGTTTTGGTCAAAAATCACACAAGGATAATGTAACCAAACTTTATGAAAACGGGGTATGATGCTTGGTTAATTATGAAAGTAAAGGATCACTTTTGTGATAAAGGTGCAAAGACACGATGATTTATACGAGGAAAAAGCCCTTGATCAATGAATGATCTCCGGCATAAAAAACCTCGGGTGATGGCAACTACCGATCACCAACTTCAATATAACAAAAATATGATTACAACTTTGGATGATAATGAGCTGAGTACAAGGATCACTGAGTGTCTAAGTGTATGTGAGTTGTGTCGTATGTCGTGTGTGTTCTTCCGAATGAGGAAGAGTGGTATTTATACATGTGTGGGTGACCTATTTTAGGTAAAATGACTAAATATCAGCTCATTACCCCTTTAGAAATAGAGATAATCTAGCCTAAATTGCTGCCCATGAATCAAGCCATGTTTCCATATCCTGTGCAACGTCTATCTCTGATTTAGCTCTTGCCATATTTGTGAAGACGCGTCCCTGGATCATGGTCTTTAGAGCATATCCTGCTAGATGTTCCTGCAAAACAATATTGTAGTAAGCGGAAGCGGCCGTTAGTATGAGGATCACCATAATGTCCCATGATCCTGATCCTGAAGTTCTGCTGAGGATCACTGTCTGCCAAAGAAACAAGGATCACTGGTTAGGATCATGTGTAAGGATCACCTATAAAAATCCAGCCCTAACAATTGCCCCCAAAATATAAGGAGTTAATTGTAAATAGACGAGTTATATTTTGTTTTGATCTTATCTCTAACGGGCGATTCCGAATAACTAGCCGTTACACATGGACTAGCCGTTGTGATCATTACGTCATAGATATGACAATCCCTGCAAATCATCATTATAAATAGGGGATAGGGTTAGGATCATTCTGCATTTAAATTCGAGATATCTTCCCTTTATAATCGCTACCGAAGACTGATCAGGTATCCTCTTCTTCTCTCTTTCCCTTCTTCCTTCTCTTTGCTCTGTTTTTTCTACTCCGTCTCTGTTTCTATTCCGTCACAAACATGTTGCTCCGGAATTCTCCACACAAGGATTCCAAGAAGGATAGTCCCCTGAAAAGCCAAGGGATCATTAAGGATTCTCCTACGGAGAGATGTTGCTTTACCGATGCTCATGTAGATAGGATTCGTCATTGCTTTCCGGCGGATGCCGTTTTCAAATCCTTCACATCCACTGCCTTGAGTGATTTTACTTCAGATACCTGGGTGATCTTTCCTGCAACTCCATTTATCATAGGATATTCGTATCCTTTTCCGGCCTTCACCCAATCTTTCTTTTCTCTGACCGGCATATCTTATATCCAAGCTATGCCGATGATCTGGAGGGTTTTGTATACCTTCGAGAGGATCATCGAGCAGGAGGGGATTGATTTAGGGATGGCAGAGCTGGCCGCACTTTATGATCTTACCACGTTTGGTTCTCATCGATATTTGTTGAAACGGAAGGCCGGGGAGGATCATCCTGTTTTGAAAGTTACCAAAAATGACACAAATTGGAAGCGTCGTTTCTTCTTCGTGAGAAGGGATTCCCTCCCTGGTGGGAATGATCTGCCCAAGGAGTGGGCTACTCATGGTAGGGTAGAGGATCCTCGAAGGATCACTATTAGCCCTGTCTTATTTGACGAAGATCACTAATATCTCTTTTCCTTTGCAGCTATTTCCATTGCTCATCTCAAGTTAACCCCTGCTGCAAGAGAAAGAGTTTTAGCTTTTAAAAGGCTAAACCCTGAGGCCAGAAGTTTTCAAGTCACCATCCTAGATTCACAAGAAGTATCTTCCGCGTCTGTCACAATGTCAAGTAAGTATCCTTACCAAAAAGTAAAATATTAAATTAGTTAGGAGACTTATCTTGTTTTGATTGTGTAGGTGCTGGGAAATCCGCTAAGTCTGCCAAATCTGCCTCCTTGTTTGGGATTGATGATCTTGCCAAGGTCACGTCTTCGAAGAAGAAGACTTCGGTTGCTAGTCCTTCTGCTTCAGCCCCCAAATTACCCATTAGGGGTAAAGGGAAGAAGAGGAAAGTTTCTGAGGACCTTCAAGGATTCCCCCTTCTCCGTCAGCAATTTCTTGATTCTGTCAACGAGGTCAGGATCACTGCCCCTGTTGGTTATCCTGATGGTTTTTGAGGATCACCCATGTCTGACGTTATATCCTGTTGTTTTTGCAGAAACTTACTGAAATAGAATCTTATGTCAGCCATGTTGAAGATCAGGATCGCCGGATTGCCGACCTTCATCAAATGGGTGTGCTGAAGGATCTCAAGATCACTGATCTTGAGAAGAAGATCCGGGCTGTTAAGGATGAGGCTGTCAAAGCATTGATCAAGTTCGATTATGAGAAGCATGACATTACTCAGGACGCTAAAGTCTCTGCCGCGATAGCTATGTACAAGATACAACTGCAGATGGCCACGGAGGCTCAGGATCCTTCCTTTGATAAGAGCACATGGGATATTGAAGGCTGGAAGGCAAGGTTAGCAGAGTTGGAGGACGACGATGATGTTGAGGATATCCCTATGCTTGAAGGTGGAGATGCTGGTAAGGATCAGGGTGAAGCGAGTGGAGCTGGTGGTGATGGTGCAGCGAAGGTTTGAGCTGCAAGATTGGGCAATGATGGAAACTTCTAGACATAGCCGGAGCCCAATTTTTTTTAAATTTTGATAGTAGTTTGTGGTGTTTGAAACAATTATGGTCTTTAATCTTCGAACAACAGTTTCTTAGGGTTTAGGATCCTGGATCCTTTGAACAATAGGTAGGATTACAAAAGGTGGAGGGATCCTCTGTTTGGGGGATGAAGCCTTTGTGATCCTGCCGCTTTAATTTTCCTGCATAATGCTAAGACCGCATAGACAATGGACACCCTTTGCCAACCCGTGTGGACGGGCCACGTTTTGCTGGTAGAAATGTGGGTTGGCAATTTTGACAACTTTTTGAAAGGGTTAATGATCCTTTTGTTTAATAATATAACTTTAATCTTTCTGGCTTATCTTGTGTTGTTATCCTTCAATAATCCTCTTATTTCTCAATAACAAGAGTTGAAAAAGTGTTTAATAAACTTAGGATATGATCCTAGATCAAATATCCTGATATTTGAAATTATTCAAAGTATTTTAGTTCAAGGATCATAGGTTTGGTTGTCAAAGTATAAGGGTTGGTTAGGATAATGAATAATGAAATTAAAAATAGTTAAGGATCATACCTGAGGATCCAAGTTAGGATCCTAACCTTTAATCGGAACAACCATAGGTAAAACTTTAATGGATAATAAGGATTAAGGATCCTTAATTGTTTAACTTCGAAAACCTGAAAAAATGGAATATAACTTGGGACTAAGCCAATATAAAAGATAAGTTAGTAACTGGGGACAAGCCCAAAGGATAACTGAGAATGATCCCAGAGGATCACTGGGGACAAGCCCAAAGGATAACTGGGGATGATCCCGGAGGATCACTGGGGACAAGCCCAAAGGATAACTGGGGACAAGCCCAAAGGATCGTATGTAAACTGGAGTATGGCCCTTTTCTGGCAACTATCCAAACTTAGTGACATGAAAATGTCAAAACCTTAGCTAACGTGAAAACGTTAGAAACCTTAGGAACGGATGTATGGTGCGTCCACCATTATACGTAGGATCCTAAATATAGCCAGTACGATGAGGTTGTCAGCCCCGAAAGTGGGTACTGGTCCCAAAGACGTGAACTATACCAGGATCATCGTGCGCTGCTGGCGGAAACTGGGGATAATCCCAAGGATAACTGGGGTTGTACCCAAGGATCTGTGGTGCTTTTGGAGATCTTTGACGATTTGCTGAAGATACCTGAACTATCATAACTCAAATGGTTTGTGAGTAGAGGATGAAGGATACATGATCCTTATCCTTAGGCAACAAGTAAGAAAATGCAATAGTTTTAGGATAAGCATATTACCAGAGTAAGGATCACTGATATCTCCGGGATCCTTCAAGGATACTTCAATGTAAGGATCACATGCATGAAGGATCATGTTCACATGAAATACTTCTTTAAGTGAACAGCATTCCAGGCTCTTGGTAACAAGTTTCCTTCCATGGTTAGCAACCTATATGCCCCCTTTCCTGCTTCAGCTTCAATCAAGTAGGGACCTTCCCATTTTGGTGCTAGTTTCCCGTCAGCGGGATTGATAGTATTTTGAAATGCTTTTCTCAACACCGTATCTCCGACTTGGAACTTCCTTATCCTGACATTTTTGTTGTAGGTACCAGCCATTCTTTGTTGGTAGCTTGCCATCCTTATTCTAGCTAGATCCCTGATTTCTTCAATAGTATCCAAATCCTGAGCTAGGATTGCAGCATTTTCTTCAGGATCACGAGCAATTGTTCTAGCAGTTGGGATCACCATCTCTGTTGGGATCACTATCTCTGTTGGGATCACTGCTTCTGCCCCAAATACTAAAGAGAAAGGTGTTTGGCCAGTGGCATTCTTGGGGGTTGTCCTATCAGCCCATAGCACATAAGGTAACTCCTCTGCCCATTTTCCTTTCTTGGATCCTAGCTTCTTCTTCAGATTGTTGATGATGATCTTGTTGGATGATTCTGCTTGACCATTGGCTTGTGGATGAACTGGTGTTGATGTTATCATCTTGATTCCCCAACTGTTACAAAAGTTAGTGGTTCTGCTTCCAATGAATTGGGAACCATTATCACATACAATTTCAGAGGGAATGCCAAATCTAGTTATAATATTTCTTTTGATAAAGGATATAACTTCTTTTTCTCTGACTTGAGCAAAGGCTTCAGCTTCTATCCATTTAGAGAAGTAGTCAGTCATGGCAAGCATAAATACTTTTCCACCAGGTGCTTTAGGGAGTTTGCCAACTATATCCATTCCCCATCTCATGAATGGCCAAGAGGATGGAATGGGGTGTAGTAATTCAGCTGGTTGGTGAAGGATATTGCTATGCCTTTGGCAAGGATCACATTTCTTAGCATACTCTATAGCATCCCTTTTCATGGTTGGCCAGTAGTATCCAGTTCTAAGGATCCTTGAGAATAATGCCCTGCCCCCAGTGTGGTTTCCACAATCTCCTTCGTGGAAGTCTCTCAACACTTCTTCAATTTCAGGATCTTCAATACATCTTAAATATGGTCCTGCAAGGGATCGTTTATATAGCACATTATTTAAGATTGCAAATTGAGATACCTTAATCCTGAAAGCTCTAGGATTTTCTCCCGTTGGAATCTCCCCATGTTGCAAGTATCTCATGATTGGTGAGATCCATGATCCTGAATAAGATTGGGCTTCTTCACTAGGGATCATTGCAGTATCCTCTTCTATTTCCATGGCCACCTGATTTTCAATAGCAGGAGCCAGAATATGGATGATAGGGATACTTATATCTTCTGGAATCTTCAAGGATGATCCTAGGTTGGCCAATGCATCAGCTTCCGTGTTATCCTCCCTTGGTACCTGTGTTAAGCTAAACGAAACAAAAGAGAGTGCCAATTCTTTGACTATCTCTAAATATTTTGTTAGTTTTTTACCTTTAACAGCATAGGATCCGTTAAAGTGATTAGTGATCAATAATGAATCTACATATACTTTGAGATACTTTACCCCCATATCCTTAGCAATTTGTAAGCCAGCAATTAAGGCTTCATACTCAGCCTCATTGTTAGTTGCTTGGAACTCACAGGCTATGGAGTGGGGTATTATGTCCCCCTGTGGCGATTTTAGTAGGATCCCTAGCCCTGTGCCTTTGATATTTGAGGATCCGTCAGTGTGTAGTATCCAAGGATCCTTGGTCTCATCCAACTGCTGAACCTCCAATTCTGCTTCTTTTTGTAGATCACTACTGAAATCAGCCACAAAGTCAGCTAGTGCCTGAGATTTAATAGCTGTTCTTGGTTCGTATCTCATATCATGGGCACTAAGCTTTACTGCCCACTTAGCCATTCTCCCTGACATATCTGGTTTCCTGAGGACATTCTTAATTGGAAAATTAGTTCTAACAACAATCGTATGGGTTTCAAAATAATGTCTTAACTTAGTCGATGCCATGATTAATGCAAGGATAAGTTTTTCGAGGTGTGAGTACCTGGATTCGGCATCAAGTAGACTTTTACTTACATAGTAGATAGGATATTGTGTACCTTCGTGATCCTTAACAAGGACAGCACTTACAGCGGTTGAGGATACCGCCAGATATAAGGATAACACATCTCCTTTTTCCGGTTTTGCTAATGCTGGTGCTGAGGACATATACGCTTTTAGGGCTTGTAAAGCATTCTCATGCTTCTCAGTCCATTCGAACTTCTTATTCTTCCTTAGGATATCGTAGAATTCTTTGCATTTTTCTGAGGATTTCGATATGAACCTGTTCAAAGCTGCTATCCTGCCTGTCAGTCTTTGAACATCCTTGGCATTGGCAGGAGATTTGATATTTATTAATGCTTTGATTTGTTCCGGGCTTGCTTCAATGCCCCTCTGGGTTACCATGTATCCTAAGAACTTTCCTGCCTTAACACCAAAATGGCATTTTGAAGGATTAAGTTTCATGTTGTAATTATCAAGGATATCGAATGCTTCTTCCAAGTCCCTTAGGTGATCCTCAGCTTTCTTTGACTTGACCACCATATCATCTATGTACACCTCCATAGTTTTTCCAATTTGATCTTTGAACATCATATTTACCAGCCTTTGATATGTTGCACCTGCATTTCTTAGTCCAAAAGGCATGGCAATATAACAACATAAACCGGTTGGGGTCATAAAGGCTGTATCCTCTTGGTCAGATGGTTCCATCTGGATTTGTTGGAACCCAGATGATGCATCCATAAAGGTCAACAGTTCATGCCCCGCTGTTGCATCCACCATGGAGTCAATGTGGGGTAATGGGAAAGGATCCTTGGGACATGCCTTGTTCAGATCGGTGAAGTCGACACATACCCTCCACTTTCCGTTTTTCTTTTGGACAACAACCACATTGGCTAACCATTTTGGATACTTTACTTCTCTGATCATACCTGCTCGAAGTAATCTCTCTACTTCTTCTTGGATAATGGCATTCCTTTCTGGTGCAAACTTTCTCCTTTTTTGATGGATTGGTTTGATAGACCTGTCAATGCCAAGTTTGTGAGTAATAATATCCTTAGATATACCTGTCATATCTTCATGTTTCCAAGCAAAGGTAGATTTTCTTCTTTTGAGGAAGGATATCATGTCTTCTTTCATCTTGCCAAGGATCCCTGATCCGATATAGATTTTTGATTCAGGATCACTAGGATCCAAGAGGATTTCATCTACATCTTGTTCCCTTGCCTCCAAGACATTCCTCGGAGGATACTGTAATTGCTATTGCTCCCTTGGCTTCGAGGTTGGCTTCATGGATGAGGTATAGCAATCCTTAGCCTCTTGCTGATCACTGTCGATCTTGATTATCCCCCATGGGCTAGGGAGCTTCACACATTGATGGTAGGTAGATGGAACTGCTTTCATGTCATGTATCCAAGGCCTGCCAAGGATAACGTTGCAACAAGATAAACAGTCAATAACACAAAATTTTTGGTAATTATGTAATCCTTCCACGTAGATTGGGAGTTTGATGTCCCCCAGAGTTTTCTTCGTTTCTCCACTGAATCCTACAAGCACGGAGGATCTTGGTGTGATGTCTGATTCTGGGATTCCCATCTTCTTCAGGACATCAAGCTGGATAATGTTCACTGAGCTCCCTCCGTCAATAAGGATCCTGCGGACAAAATGGTTAGAGATAAAGAGAGTGATCACTAAACTATCATGGTGAGGATCCTGAATGTTAATGCGATCATTCTCATCAAATGTTATCATCTTCCCTTCTGAGACACTTGAGGTTCTAATAGGCCTTTCTCCATTATCCATTTTTGATTCTTTTGCATGTCTTTTGGCCGCTGAAAAGGATGTACCACAAATGTCCGATCCTCCGGATATAAAGTTAATCACTTGTGCGTCTGCCGGAGGTGCTGGAGCCTTTTCAGGGATCCTTTCAGGATCCTGGGTCCTTTGCTTTTTTCTCCCCAATAATTCTTTTAGATGCCCCTTGCTTAGCAGGTATCCAATTTCTTTTCTTAAGGCTATGCAATCTTCAGTTAGATGCCCGAAATCCTCATGGTATGCACACCATTTGGACTTATCTTTAGTCCCGGATGGTTTATCATTCTTCCTGGGCCATCTAGCTTTTTCACCTAGATTCTGCATTGCAAGGATCAGTTCATGATTATCGACGGAAAAACAATATTCTGAGATTGGAGGATATTCTTCATCATCCTCTTCTTGGTCAACAGCATGCACATTCTTGTTCTCGTTTCTATGGTAGGATTTGAACTTGTTGCTTTTGAAGGAGGATCCTTGCTTATCTTGTTTTGAGGATCCTACTTGTCTTTCCTGGATCCTCTTGTCATCCTCTAGCCGGATAAACCTGAGTGCTCGAGTTCTTACTTCATCTAAATTCCTGCATGGTGTCATAACAAGATCATCATAGAATAATGAATCCTTAAGCAGTCCCATTTTGAAGGCTTCAATAGCCGTAGCCATATCCAAGTTGGGAATGTCCAAGGATTCTTTACTAAATTTAGTTATATAATCCCTTAATGATTCGTTATGATTTTGAGTTATCCTGTATAAATCGCTAGTTAATTTTTCAAATTTTCTACTACAAGAGAATTGGTTATTGAATAAATTAACTAAATTAGCAAATGAAGTAATAGAGTAGGGGGGAAGACTTAGCAGCCATTTAAGAGCTGATCCAGTTAGAGTGGATCCAAATCCTTTACATAGGCATGCTTCTTTCAACTTTTCTGGGATAGGATTGATTTCCATCCTTTCCCTGTATTGTGCTATATGCTCCTCTGGATCCGTTGTGCCATCATACAGCTTCATGGTAGGGATATGGAACCTTTTGGGTACCTCTGCATCACAAATTGGTGGTGCAAAGCGAGATACCTTGTGGCTTCCATCTGCAATCTCTGGGATAGGCTTGACTACCCCTGGAACACTTGAGATCATGTCCTTTAGTTTCTGTAATTCCCTGGCCATAGCGTGATTGGTACCTGTATCCTGCATGAATCCAAGGTTAGTGGTAGGATAATTATTTAAAGTGTTACCTCCCATTGGGTTCAAGTTAGGGAATCCATATTGCTGGGATTCTGGAACAACGGCGGGACCAGTGGAAGCAATGGTCTGCATTGGAATGAAGTCCCCTTGATGGACATCTAGACTTTCCTGTTTGCAAACTTTTTAGGGATCCTGGCATCTGTAAGGATCCTGGTATCTGGGATGATCCTGGAATGAGGGAGGATCCTTGAACCTGGGATGATCCTGGAATGAAGGAGGATCCTTGAACCTGGGATGATCCTGGAACAAAAGAGGATCCTTGGCCCTGGAATGATCCTAGAATAAAGTAGGATCCTTGAAACTGCTGTGCCCCCGGATAGGCTCCCGAATTCCTGAAGGATCCCATGTACTGAGGATAGGATCCTACGGGCTGAAAATGTGAGCCTGATGTCTGAGTCATTGCTGCCGAGTTTGAGATGTGATCCTCTTGACTCCCCTATGATTTGCACGTCGGGGATCCCTGATGGCTGGGAAGTGATCATTGGAGTATCGAAGCTCAAGGATTTGGGCATCAGTGGAGAATGATCCTCTGCCGCTTTCTTTTGTCTTTTGAGATCTCCAATTTCCCTGAGGATCCTTTCGTTGGTTTCATCTTGCCGCTGCATACGATCTTTCATCTGCAAAATTAAAGCAAATACATCACTAGTACTGGGAATAGAAGAATTCATAGCAGAAGAAGATAGAGGTTTAGAGGAAGTGGGAGTTGATCTCTTCTCAGTATTTTTCTGAGATCCTGCCGGTGGAGGAGGCAAGGTGATCTGTGATGAGGTGACTGCAGACATCGCCGTGGACGTGTTCTTCAATGATGAAGCCATGTAACTCTTTGAAATGATTTCGAACAAAAGATTTTCTTATGAATGAAGCACCAATTGCCCCACGGTGGGCGCCAAACTGTTTTGGTCAAAATCACACAAGGATAATGTAACCAAACTTTATGAAAACGGGGTATGATGCTTGGTTAATTATGAAAGTAAAGGATCACTTTTGTGATAAAGGTGCAAAGACACGATGATTTATACGAGGAAAAAGCCCTTGATCAATGAATGATCTCCGGCATAAAAAACCTCGGGTGATGGCAACTACCGATCACCAACTTCAATATAACAAAAATATGATTACAACTTTGGATGATAATGAGCTGAGTACAAGATCACTGAGTGTCTAAGTGTATGTGAGTTGTGTCGTATGTCGTGTGTGTTCTTCCGGAATGAGGAAGAGTGGTATTTATACATGTGT